>NC_137818.1:9078799-9496299 GCF_963921795.1 Nannobrachium achirus | reverse complement strand
CGTACTCATGTGTTAAATTAATCGTTTTCGGAGGGTCTTCTTTGCGCCTCGGACCACGAGGAAGCTATTTGAATTTCTTTAAAGCCCTTGCAGGGATCGTCTTGTGAAGACGAAACAGAAAGTGACCTCCAAGATCCAGAGTTCAGACTCTGTTGTAGGGATGGGACTATACGCGATATTATCGTTTATCATGATAACAAAGGTTTAACTTATCGTTATATCGTCCTCCGTCATGCACTGGGATCAATTCACCTTTATTTGCCAAGCTGCATATCTGGTACCACTTGAACCCTCTATAACTGGTAAAAGGTACTTATAATATACATACTTGATACAGTCTTTTTTCACTCTCTATCAAATGTCTTTGCCAAAAAATAGCCGATCTACAAGTAGATCTGCTATTTTTTGGCAAATGTTCCGCCCCAGGATAATGGATTTTGATTATCGTGATAATCGTAAATCGTAATATCTTTTTTCACAATAATCGTGATATGACATTTTCATATCGTCCCATCCCTAGTCTGTTGTCCTGGTTTTGATAGCTAACGCCTGACAGTTGTAGACGTGGACTTGTTTGGTTTTGATAGCTAACCCCTGACGGTTGTAGACGTGGACTTGTTTGGTTTTGATAGCTAACCCCTGACGGTTGTAGACGTGGACTTGTTTGGTTTTGATAGCTAACCCCTGACGGTTGTAGACGTGGACTTGTTTGGTTTTGATAGCTAACGCCTGACGGTTGTAGACGTGGACTTGTTTGGTTTTGATAGCTAACGCCTGACGGTTGTAGACGTGGACTTGTTTGGTTTTGTTAGCTAACGCCTGACGGTTGTAGACGTGGACTTGTTTGGTTTTGTTAGCTAACGCCTGACGGTTGTAGACGTGGACTTGTTTTTGTGCTGCTGTTTTGCCTCCCTGAACCATAATGCCAAAGGTGGAGTTCAAAGCATTCAAACGGAGGTGGAAAAAGTACTCACGTTAGTTTTTTTACTTAAGTTTGTAAAAGTATCAATGCTGCCATGTTAGAAATACTCTGTTAGGACACTGTCACACCGTACTTGTATTCTATTCTATGCCAAAATGTACTTAAAGTACCAAAAGTAAAAGACTCATTTTAGAAAATGTCCCATTTCACGTTTTCAGATGTATAGAAATCTATTGAAAATAGCCGATCTACAAGCTCACAATGCGTCCAAATGGACGAAATCTTTGTCTGAACTGGTTAATGTATGTTTTGAAATAATATTCAAAATCTACAAAGTAACCAATAACTACATTTTTCCAAATATTTGCAGTTGTGTGAAAGTACAATATTTGCCTCTTGAAATGTAGTGGAATAGAAGTAAAAGTACTGAAAACTGGAAATACTAACTCCAATACAGTAAAAGAAAAAGGAAAAAGTACTTGAGTAAATGTACTGAGTTACATCACTGCATGCCAGAGGTGCAGTTCAAAGCATGCCAGTAGCCAGTGGCAGACTGAGCTGTCACAGTGTGTGAATTGATAATGTGAGGAGTCATCCAAGCCCTCTGCTGCACCAGATTCCCAGCATGCCATTCAGAACGCCAGCATCCTAAAATGCCTCAACATGTCCTCCTCTGCTTCCTCCTCAGATGACGGGCCGTACTCCAAGGCGGGCGGGGGCAAGGACTCCGGCTCGGGGGACCACTCGCATTCGGCGCAGAGACGCAGCCTTTCAGGTACAATTTACAGGAACCCATTGCAGTGCATACATACCACACACAGCACGCCTAGCAAATAACATTCTTATGGTCGAGAAAAACAAATTGAGGTAACAGAAATACGAGAAGGCCCGGACCACTGGCCTAGAGGTCCTGGCACCTAGCCTGATTCGAGTCCGGATCCCAGCAATATTTACTCCATCTCCACTTAAAACAAAAGGCCCGGGCCGGCGAGCCTAATGTAGCCTGACGACGCATCGCGGGTTCGAGTCCTGTTCCCAACTAACTTTTCTGTATGTCACTCCCTGTTTCTTGTCCATCTCCATCTTAAAAATATATCAACAAAGGCAGAAAAGCAAGTTGCACATGGCAGATGACGAGATACGACACATAACCTAAATATACAAAGAAATTACTGACATATTTGACAACTTTATAATTTAAAAAACAACATTGATAGTGGAAATAGCTGATCTACGTGCCGTTATGCGACGCATTGTGAGCTTGCGTAGATCTGCTATTTCCACTATTTTTGAAAATGTTTGAAAATATATGGACATTTTTCAACAGGGAAACGATTATGACTATTATGACAAAATAATTGTGATTATGTCACATAATTGCGATTAGACGAAAGCATACGCCTGTCTGCATTCTTATCAATGACCCACAGTGCCCAGCAGAACAGAATCTGTGACAGACATACTTCAACACAATACCTATGTTACACATTTGCTCCACCTACATACCAACATATTCTTACAACTTTGCCACCACCCCATTACAGTTAAACCCCACATTCTCCGGCCCTATAAGCACACATTTGTTGGCCGCCCAGCCCCCAAAATGGAACGAAGGCCGACATTTTATTTTTAATTTTTTCCTAATGGCCGGCCTGGACCGGCCTGGAATGAACCGGCCGTTCGGGAGTTGTCCCGCTTTTCCCAATGGCCAGCACGTCCCTGATTGCCACACTTTGGGAGCCATGAGGGAGATGAGTCGCCCTTCACCCCCGCCACTGTACCATAATACCTTAAGGCTGCATTACGCTGTTGCCGAGTCCTATTTACTTTGTTTGTGTACGGTAAAAGAACGAGAAATCCATGGCGGTTTGTATGCTTTGTTTGTTGGTGTGCATGACATCGCTCGGAGACATGTCTTCCTTTGTTTGGCCTGATGTTGTGTTGCTGGCCTGTTTGGATGATCTCACATAAATGCTTAGATAAGGTGGAAAGAAGTGCTTGTGCAGCATACCTGTCGTTGGTGCTAAGGCACACACACTGGTCTGTGCCTGGGCGAACTTCACTTAGCATGACTTAACAGCACAGCACAGCAAACACCACACACACCACAACACAACACAACACAACCCGTCTATGTTACTTAACAGCCCAGCACAGCAAAGCACAACACAACACAACCCGTCTACGTTACTTAACAGCCCAGCACAACACCACAGGGGTGTCGCACCAAATTCTGGGCCCTGGGTACAAGGATTCACTGCGGGCCCCCCATTATTTTGTGCTTTAACTATTGAGAAATAGCAGATATACAAGCTCACAGCGCGGCACCGAGTGCCACGCTGCGAGCTTGTAGATCAGCTATTTTTTTTTAATCGTACAAATTTGTCTTTGAATATTTCTTTGAATATTTCAAATCCTTGTTTCTATGTTCTATGTTTCTATGTCAGTGGTGCTCAAACTCTTTTATGTGAAGGACCCCCAAAATGATATGTATTTGGGAACCCCCATCTCAAAATATTTAGTTCCAGGGACCGCCCAGAAGCGAATATTTGAGTTACAAATGTTCACTTAAAAATATATATATATATTCCAAGATTTTCACAAATTTTCACGACTTTTTAAAAATAGCAGATCTACAAGATCGCAGTTAGCTTGTATATCTGCTATTTTTCAATGGCTAAAGTATAGAATAATTAAGGCCCCTCCACCTTGGGCCCTAGTAACTCAGTCCCACTTTCCCCCCCTTGTGACACCCCTGATCACACCACACAACACAACCCGTCTACGTGACTTAACTCTTATTGTGCCTATCCCGAACTAGTTCGGGATAGTTTGGACCTTATTAACGTTCGGGGTGCCATTTTCTTTTTAATTTTCGAGCCGGGCCGCCGGCCGTCATCTGTTTACACGGCCCACGAGAGCGTCGCGCCGCCGATATTTGCCATCCACTCCAATGCAATCCAGGATCTTTAGAGCTCATTTTCTCTGTTCCATGCATATCCATGAGGTGTGCAAGGTTTAATCACGGCTAAATCGCCGAAAATAGGGCTTCTAAAATGCTTGGTAGCCAATAGCTAACTTCAAGCTAACTTCATCCTGTTCCTGTTCATGCACAAAGGATAGTGTTCAGGCGCGTCATGGCTGCGCACGGCTTGTGCATATACAGCGTATGTCTATGGTGGATTCTATGGCCATTGGGCGCCCTCTAGTGGTGATTCTGGGCACTGAAAGGGTTAACAGCCCAGCACAACACCACGACCTGGCCCGTCTACAAAGACACAATGAGACCAAGAGAGAATGTGTTTGATGATGGCACCACAGACGCCTGTAGTTCAAACAAAACAGTGGGTTGCGCACATGGCTGGCGCTGGACACAGAGTGACAGTTCAAAAGAATAAAAGACCGCACATGCATGCAACAGCATTGCATCCTGTAGTGTTAGTTCACTCTAAGCCATTGAAGGACTATTTCACCAATTCTCAACCTATCGTTATATTGATTACTAATTGGTGGAATAATGCAATATTCATTGGCTTATAAAATAAATAATGTAATTTTTTTAGATATTGGTCCAAAGTTCATGGATAAAATGTTCATATGGCGAGAAAATTCGTGTTTTCCGCGTTTGGCATAGCCCTCTACCATATTGCCTGCCAAGTTTCGTAAAAAACGACTGCAAGGTTGCAAAAAGGAAGAAAAATATCAATTTCAATAGTGGCTCCAGACGCTTGGCCACTAATTACAATTACAGCAACAAAAAACAACACAACAACAACAGTGTCAGTGAGAAAGGATCTGCTGTTAGGGGTTAAAATAGAAATGGGCCTTTAATTTAGATTTAAAAATAGTTATGGAGCCTGTTATGGTGAGTGTATGGGCCCTGACGGCAACCCTTGGTCACCCGGTTAGACTTAAAGGAAAATTCCAGAATAAAACATATTAATCCTTAATCAGCCTTTTATCACGTCTGTACATACCTGGTATGATGGATTTTTATCATAGTCCTTCCAGTTTTTACTTCTCCTGGACTCCTCAGATCTCTCTCCCACAGCCAAAACGGCGGTCAATTGAGGTCCTCCAAAAGCGCTAATTTTCACCGCTGCAAAGTTACTTTTTTCTTCATAAATCTTCTATTTATAGTTCAAAGCGAGCCAGTAATCCACTGTTTTATCGCAGCTTGAGGGAAATGGCCGTTGTTTACATGATCCCAATAGTAGCAGTCACAGAAGAAGAATGAAGTCTCGCGTCTCGCGTGATTACCGCACCCCCTTTAGCTTTTTCTTTAGCGCAAAAGAAAGCTTTCTCCTGGAGTTATTACAGCCAGTATGTACACAACAAGGCATCGTGGTATATATATAAAAAATAAGAAAGCAGAAGAATATAATCTAGTTAGTCTGTTGCTCGCTAGAATCTAGTAATATGACTGAAAAGGATTCACAACAAAGCATTTTAACGGACTTCCTGTAGTCATAAGGTAATTCTATTACCTTTATTTATTTTTATTTTCCTCAATACATTTCTTCGATTTTATTTATTATTTATTCATGGAATTACTTACAAAATAATTTTGACATGTATTATTATTTGTAAACAATGTAGGCTACAATATAATCACAAAATAATCGTATTTTCCTCAAGACATTCTGCAATGCCTCACCAAATAAAATTTAGGTAAAAATTACCTCATGACCACAGAAACGTGTCTTTCATGAGGTACTTTTTACCTAAAGTTTATTTGTACCACGATGCCTTGTTGTGTACATACTGGCTGTAATAACTCCAGGAGAAAGCTTTCTTTTGCGCTAAAGAAAAAGCTAAAGGGGGTGCGGTAATCACGCGAGACGCGAGACTTCATTCTTCTTCTGTGACTGCTACTATTGGGATCATGTAAACAACGGCCATTTCCCTCAAGCTGCGATAAAACAGTGGATTACTGGCTCGCTTTGAACTATAAATAGAAGATTTATGAAGAAAAAAGTAACTTTGCAGCGGTGAAAATTAGCGCTTTTGGAGGACCTCAATTGACCGCCGTTTTGGCTGTGGGAGAGAGATCTGAGGAGTCCAGGAGAAGTAAAAACTGGAAGGACTATGATAAAAATCCATCATACCAGGTATGTACAGACGTGATAAAAGGCTGATTAAGGATTAATATGTTTTATTCTGGAATTTTCCTTTAAGGCCTGTCTGTCCATATAGTCTCCCCCCGAAACCGACGTTTTCGTCGGAAAGGTCCGGTTCAAATACAAAATGACGTCACTCGCGACTACTGAAAAGCCTTACACCGAATTAGAGTCCGGAGTCCAGAAAGTCGCAACTCTCCAACAAAAAGTTTGGTCTCGGAGAGACTATATGGACAGGCCTTTAGTAACCTTCAGTCGGGCGGGCCGATCGGCACATGGGGTTCCAGCAGATCAGCTACTGTAGGTATTGAGGTGCCAGGTCGTGAAGAGCTTTAAAAGTTAACAATACAATAAAAGTCTATTCAAAAGGTTACTGGCAGTGCAGCCAGTACCGGGGTTATGTGCTCTGATCTCCTAGTCCCAGTAATGAGTCTGGCAGCCGCATTCTGCACCAAGTGCAGCTGCGATCCCTTTACTTGCAGAGGCTATAATAAAAGGCGTTGCAATAGGGGTGGGCGATATGGTGATAAATGGATCGTTGAGACGATACAATGTCTCCACGACATGCCTTTTTCAGAGATATCGTATATATCGTGATACAATGAGGGAGCCTTATAAAAAATCCTGTTGAATTGTTAATACTGAGAGTCATTGCAGAATGAATTTAAACCTGGATTTTGGTCTAAATCAGTAGTTCTCAAACTTTAAAATGTTAACTTTAAAATGTTAACTCTGACAGAATACAAATGGAACCAAATGGACCCATAAAGGGTCCATTTGGTTTCATTTGTACACTATCAGAGTTACATACACGTAAGGATCAATTTAGACCTCCCAAAAGGAACCCAGAGAGTCCCTGGACCCCACTTTGAGGACCACTGGTCTAAATGGTCTAATGGTTACTCCCTTTTCTTTTAGTTTGTGTTACCTTGTAGGTGGTTGTACTGTTAAGTAACTTGAAAGATAACCATAAAAACCAACACAAATAATCGTGACAAGATATGCATATGTCATATTGTTGCTGATGTTCTGACATATTATCTTGTTTATTATAGTGATGTATTATCTGCTTATTGTAAGTCGCTTTAGATTAAAAGCGTCTGCTAAATGCCTAAACTGTAAACTGATTGTGTGATTGTAATACAGCTTGGACGAATATCGTGATAGTGCATTTTTCCATATCGCCCACCCCTACGTTGCAATAGTCCTTTAGTAAAAGATGACTTTGTGAAGGTTTTTAAGACCGTGTGCACAGTACAGTTAACATTGTACACCGTACAGTACAATGATCTGGAATGCCGAGAATAGCGGCTATTTTCGGCATGCGACACCATCGTTCGGCAAAGTGCAAATCAGGCTTCGAGGTCAAGCTCATTTTGAACTCCGCTGCGCGACTGACCTACATAATCATGTGCTCAAGACTCTGCCATCATCTTCCAGTCAATCTTTTCATTCTATTATTATTGCCCTCTCCATCGCTGCCGCCCAGGGGCGTCACAAGGGGGGGAAAAGTGGGTCTGAGTCACTAGGGCCCAAGGTGGAGGGGTCTTTAATTATTTTATACTTTGTCTATTGAAAAATAGCAGATATACAAGCTCACAGCGTGGCACCGAGTGCCGTGCTGCGAGCTTGTAGATCTGCTATTTTTGAAAAGTCGTGAACATGTGTGCAAATCTTTGAATAATGTAATATGTAAATATGTAAATACTTTGAGATGGAAGTCGGTGGCCAAATACATATCATTTCGAGGGTCCTTCACATGAAGAAGTTTGAGCAGCACTGACATAGAAACATAGGTTTTTCAAAAAACCTTTGAAGGATTTGAAATATTCAAAGACTTTTCATGATTTTTCTAAAATAGCAGATCTACAAGCTCGCAGTGCCACGCTGTGAGCTTGTATATCTGCTATGTTCCAATAGCTAAAGCACGAAATAACGCGTAATAATGCGTTCCCAGTCTAAATGGGTTAAACCCCCTCCCCTTATGAAGAATTCATGGGGGGCCCACAGTGAATCCTTGTACCCAGGGCCCAGAATTTGGTGTGACACCCCTGCTGCTGCCCCAAGGCTTTATCATCCACACTTTTAAATCCCATCTTAACCACTTCAGCCCTTTGTTATACTTCTTAGTACGCCGCCGCATGAATTATACCGATAGCTTGTAGATCAGACTATTATCCATTTGGTTGGTTATCAAAAAAGTATATTTAATTATATTTTTTGCATTGATTTGTTCCTTCCTATAAATGTATAACAATAAGAATGGCCTAGTGGTTAAAGCACATACCGCATATAGGCTTGAATGCAACCTGAGTTCGATTCCCGAGCCTGACAACCTTTGCTGCATGCGTGTCACTCCCTGTGTGTCTCTCTCTCTCTCCCTGTTTAGGAGGTTTTATTCATCATTGATAAGAACAGCTGAATGGACCTCCAAGCTCACAATGAGGTTGGAGGTCAAAATGGCGTGGAGCTAATTTAGCCCCACCCCTCCTTGGTGGAGTTAGCTGGTTTTGTCAGAAGCGCTATTTAATACTTTGCATGGGTTCAATTATTGTTTTAACCAACACAGAGACGTAAAGGGTGTTCAATAGCACTGATTTATGAAAAATATATATATATATATCAAAAACCTGGCTGAAAAGGTTGAGAACCACTGCTCTACATAAGATGGGAGAAATATACAAGCGCAAACAGAGACAGACAGACAGATACACAGTCAGACAGTGCACATTACAGGTTCTATAGCCCCCTCAGACACGCTGAGCGCGTCGAGCGCATAACAGGGGTCGACACTTGACACTAAAGGTCACAAAAGCATTTTGCCCGTGGGGCAGGTAAAGGTCATGTTCTACTGGCCCTAAGGTCATGACACTGGGAGTTTGAGTTTTTGTGTCATGAAGGGGTTTTGTGTGGGAGATGAGAGAGTGAGGGAGAGAGCATGAGAGAGATAGAGCAGTCTGAGCAGAGAGAGAGAGAGCCTTCAAGATGTTTTCATGTTTATATATATATACCGATGTTTCTGGTTCACATTGGCACATTTCCCGGGGGCAATCTGCCCAGATCATGCATGTCACACATGTCTTATTCTTTTTTAGTTTTTTACTCTCAAAAAGCGCCTGCAATGTAGTGCAGTTGAAACTACATTGCAGTGCACATCATTGGGTGATCACCGCTTGCCTCCTGTGAATTGTTTTATTTTTATTTGTGTTTATTTTATTTTTATTTCGTCGCTGAGTGAGGTCAGCAGACAAAGTGACATGAGTGAGATGAAAAAACCTGAGTGAAATGTGCCAATGTCAACCAGAAACATTGGTATATCGTCGTTGTCGGGTGAAAACCTTGTATGTTCAAAACTGTTCGTTTTGCATTTTTCATTTTAAAAATGATTTAAACTAGTGAAAACAGACGATCTACAAGCACACAGCCGATCTGTGTGCTTGTAGATCGGCTGTTTTCACTACTTTTGTGCGACGGCCTTGTACGATGAAGCAGGGCTTTACTTTGCAAAAGAACGTACAAATTTGAAACTTGGAGATACGAGGTTTCCACCCGACAACGACGATATACAGATGTGTCGTTTCAAATCTTCAGAATACTGTTCTTTTCCTGAAAATGTCCTGCAAATGCATGTTTTCTTTCCCTATTTTGCCTTTCTAACTTGGAGCGTATTTTTTGCAGAAACTCACAAATGGCAAGAAACCACTCCATTCCCATTGAAAAGCAGAATCCACCTTCATAGGTAGATCTATCTAGATCAGGGGTCAGCAACCTTCTTGAAATGAAGAGCCACGTTTTTATTTTCTAGAGTGTCAGTGTGCCATGTCAACATACATTTTAATGACAAATATTTTGTCATATTTTGATTGGCAGGACATTATTATAAAGATCATTAGACCCAGAACAACAATCCATCTCCCCGACTCCCTCCCACAGTCAGAGTTCAAAGTTTTAATGAACGTAGAAATATCTGCAAGATGTCATTTGCTATAAATTAGCTAACTTCATTTAATTGACCACGTTTACATTTTTTTTAAATGACAAATATTTTGACACATTTTGATTGGCAGTACATTGTTATAACGATCATTAGACCCCGGCCCGAGCAATAATCCACCTTATCTCCCAGACTCCCTCCCCAGTAAGAGTTCAGAGTTTTAATGAATGTAGAATTATCTGCAAGATGTAATCTGCAATTCATTAGCTAACTTTATTTAATTGACCAAGTTTAAAATAAAAAGTTTTTAAAATACAAATCCTCTCTCACACTGGCCGCTGGTCACCCTCCCCTGTGCCAATGTTGGCACCCGTGCCTAAGGTTGCCTACCCTGTTTTTTGGAACCAATCACCGAGCACCGATCACAAAAGTTTGATCACCCGATACCAATCAATCACCGATCCGATCAAGTTATTATTTATATATTATTTATATTTTCTAAATGTTAATGTTTTAACATTAATTAATTAATTCACTCATGAATTCATTTATATATTTGCCTTATAGTTATTTACCAGCATTACTATGTATGTATTATCATAGCAGTAACTAATTATTCCTTCAGCACTGTGGAAATCAATACCCCAAAATGGCCTCAAGTGGGCATACTGAACGGCTGGTTGATCGGATGCACCGATCGGATCGGATCGGTGAATTTACCTTTTGATCTAAACCACCGATTATCGCCGATCACGCTTTGATCGGCCCGATCCGATCCATTGCCGATTGATCGGTAACATCTCTACTATTAATAGATTATTTTATGAGCATTAACCCTTAAGTTCGGTTCGGGTCATTTTGACCCATGTTACATTAACATTTTTTCCACCTGAAACTCACTGGTCTTAAAGATTCTTCTGTGATGATGAATATGTAAAAAAAAAATGCACTGCACCCATGCTTCACCCCTCCCCCCCCCCCCCCACCCTTTTCTTTTACCCTCTAATACAAGTTTGTGGGTAATTTTGACCCGGGAGATATTTGGTTTCAAAAACAATACCAATATAAATTTTAATTTAACAAATCATCATCATAAATTGACTTTGTCTCAATTCCAAACAATCCAAATGATGATATGGTAAACTAAACTGTAGTTGAAGCATCTGGCAAGAGAAAGTGCTGTCCTGTCCAGAAATGATGTCCTGTAAAAACAGTAACAGCGCTTTCAGTGTTTGATGTGACATAGCAAAGCACAAATGCAAAGATTTACCATATATATCACATGAATTGTTTGGAATTGAGACAAAGTCAATGTATGATGATGATAAGTTAAAAATTATATTAGTATTGTTTTTTAAACCAAATATCCCCCGGGTCAAAATGACCTGCAAACCAAACGTAGGTGAAGTGAATTTGAACCGAACTTAAGGGTTAAGACGGTGTGCGGACCGGACCTTCTATTTTTTCTTGTCATGGATTCGTATTCCCACACAGACTGGGAGGACGATGATAGCAATGATGATAGCAGTGGCCACGGAGCAGATAATAGCAAGGAGGTAGAATACGAGGGTGCGCTCCCTTCCCCAAAATACGCCTTTTTCTACTCACTTTCTTTGTGACAATGGGGGTACAGACTGACGAGTTCGCTGTGAGTTCTAGCCAGGGAGATTTGTGACACAATCGTTCACTTTGTGATACAAGAACCACATTTTGGTTTCCTCTGGACCTACTTTTTTCCAAAAAAGCACGTTAGCCTCTCTTTTTGAGGAAAATAAATCAGCTCTAAGTAGCATGTGAGGGGTTTTTCATGATCCTGAATCCAATGCAAGCATTTGTTTTGCACAAAAACATTCCTTGGGCTAAGAAAAGGCCCCACAAAACTATGGTTTAGTAATGAATCATCACTTTTCACAGTTTTTTTTGAATGTTTTTTGTGCTAAACAAATGCTTGCATTGGATTCAGGATCATGAAAAAAACCCTAGTTTGACCCCTCACGTGCTACTTAAATCAGATTTATTCTTTGTATTATTGCCCTGTTTAGAAAGTCAATGGGATATTGCCATATTGCATTTCTTTGATTGGCTAACAGGCTTTTGGGGGAAAAGTGAGTCCAGAGGGAACTTTGTGCAAAATGTGGTGCTTGTATCACAAACTGAACGATTCTTCCATAAAATGGACTTAATTTCCCACGCTATTCTGCTGGCTGTCTGCTCACTGTGATATAGGAGTACATTTGTGGGTTACATTAATGGCATTGGCAGTGCCAATGCCTTTAATGTACTCCTTCATGCACAGCCAGCAGAAGTCACAGCCACAGACCGTGCAGGCCATGTGCTCGCAGCCGCTTGTCCTGCTGATGCGGGACGCGCATCGAGGACACGGCCTGCCGTCGTCAGCCGCGGCTTCACCCCAGCTCTTCTCCGTCTTCCCTGATGCTTCTGCTGCTGCGTCGTCACACCTCTGGTTAGGATGCCAGTGCCGCCTGCAGCCGTAGCAGAACTCCGTGCCGCAGCCCTGGCGCCCGCACGCGATCTTTGGACAGTAGCCGTGGTCGGGGGCGATGACGGCGTAGCCGCAGTCGGGTGCGGGGCACCAGCGGCAGTCCGGGTCGGCCGCCAGGCACCTCCTCAGAGCGAACTCCTCGTACCTGGCCCAGTCGGCGGCGGACACGATGCTCCGGATGTCGCGCGGGGCCAATTTCACCCGGCACATGGGGCAGCTGATGTCCACCTGGGCCATGGAGAGCTTGCTGAGCAGGTACCGGTGCAGGCAGTCTGTGCATGACCGGTGGACGCAGGTCTCGATGGCCGGGAAGAGGTCCGGTGCCAGCCGCAGCTGGCACACCGGGCACTGCAGCAAACTCTCGGTGCTGACGTCGGAGGTGACCTGTATTCCCAACATATCGATAAAACCAACTTTGACCATCGTAGGACTGGCTCTGTCGGACCCTGGTGTGAGGCACGTAATTATAGCTCATGCTAAATATGCTCTGACATCACAGTGATGTGGTCGATTACAATACAGATGATACACTACACCACTAAGGTTCCAATGTACCTGACAAAACACTTCAAGGATGTCCACAATTAACAACCAAAATGTGGAACGCCTTACTTACAAATCCCTGACATCCTTTAAAACCTCCCTGAAAAACCACTTAAGCTGCTCGAAACTGGTAATAAGAAACCTCGCCTGACCTCCCCCTCCCCCGGACCCTTCTATTTGTATATACTTCTTTTGAGCGGTGGTAAACCGCTCCATAGAGTGGCTGTGCGTGTGTCTTTATCACCTTTTCCTCAGCGTTTTGCCATAGCAATGTGTGTGTGTGTGTGTGTGTGTGTGTGTGTGTGTGTGTGTGTGTGTGTGTGTGTGTGTGTGTGTGTGTGTGTGTGTGTGTAGCCTGTATTACACTTTTTCCTCAGCGTTTTGCCATAGCAATGTGTGTGTGTGCAGCCTGTATTCACTAATCACCAATTACATCCTAGACCTATAGCCTAGTCTCAAGATGTTATGCAAGCACGACCACCGCTCACTTCACATTGGGTGTGATTTTTTTTGTTATTTTGTTTACAAGTGTTTCTTTTTTTGCTGAAGATATCTACTGCATAGTACTGTGTGAACTTCTCACCCTATCTCTAAGGGAGATACCAGCCACCCGTCTGGGGAAACCCATTTCGTCCGCTTGCACCCGCGACCTTATACTTACGGTCATGACCCACACTTCATGACCATATTTATGTATTTATATTGATTGAATACTTTATAGTCAAGAACATTTAAACATGCATTTAGGCCGAAAAGGATAACTCAACAAAGTCCCGGAGACATGTTTCCATTGTCATCAACATAATACATGATACAAGCTACATTTACAGAGGAGACATTTGTAAATACAGGGCTGTATAAATATGTAATATGACCCTCATTACAATGGAAATGAATATCTAACTCCTCTAGTTTCCTGATAGATGCTTTGTCAGGCCAGTTTGGAAAGAAGCCACAAGCCAGCGGTCCCAGTCACTAAAAAACACTCAAAAAACACTTGCCCTTTCATGCAAGCAAAAAGTACGCTCCACTTGTATACGGACATGTTTTTTTTACTTGCTCCGGGCAGTCTGCCAAACGTTAGTGCCTGTCAACCCTTGGGTAGTGAGCTGTGTACCAAGGTCTGAAGGATGCTATTGTACAGCTTGGTTTACAAACGCAAACGGCTTGTGTTCATATTTGGAAGCCTTTGTGATGTCCATAAATTTGTCTGCTTGAGAGGCCTGCATATTGCTGGCATGCCCAAGCCAAGACCCGCTAAGGCATTGGAGGCATTGGCTAAATTCTGTTCTGTGTCGGTGATACTTGGCAGTCGTCACATTATGGAGGAGACTTGGGATCAGGGACGTGCTGGCCATTGGGAAAAGCGGGACAACTCCCGAACGGCCGGTTCATTCCTGGCCAGTCCAATTGTCACTGTCGGGCAGAAACCTCGTATCTCCAAGTTTCAAATTTGTAATTTTTTTCCTGCTTCATCATACAAGGCCGTTGCACAAAAGTAGTGAAAACAGCAGATCTACAAGCACACAACGCTTTGCACCTCAGAGAGAGATCTCTCTCTATAGCGCGCGATGAGGGCCTCTCCAACTCTTTTTCCCGGGCTGAATCAGGGGCCCAGCACGTCCCTGCTTGGGATGTCCGCTATTATGGGCCTCATGATATTATCGGCAGATAATAGAATAAAAATGTAATATCGTAAAATATCTGTATCGTTTTTTATTCTATTTTACAGGCCAAACAAAATGCAGAAGCAAAATAATCAACGTGTTTGTTTAATTGTCTTTTGCACATCTGTGAGGTCTGAACTAGATATATTGATATTATAAGCTATGTGACATCACAGTGATGTCAGATACTAAGAGCAGAGATCTCCATATAATGATAATGATCCATGTATGGGCATAAAAGGGATTATGATGTCATGGGAACCACTCTAACAGAATACCTTTTATGCCCATATATGGAGATCCCTGATGTCATCATTAAGCCCATATCTAACAGGACTGCATATGGGAATGCCCATGTATGGAGGAAGACAGCCCATATCTTTGTGGCTGGTTCAGACAGGGATCTCCATGTATGGGCATAAAAGGGATATTATGTATGTGTAGGGTTAGTATGTATGATGTCAGATGTGATAGACGTCATGGGATTTTCACATAACGAATAACTGAGTGAGCATATTTGGGGTCTCACAGCATATCTCCATATACAGTACATGGATCTCCATATATGGGTACCAGGAGTCTCCATGTATGGGTAACTGGTCCGATATACATCACTGGCCAGATGGCCAAGACATGGCGCGACCTCGCCCTTTTGGGCCCTGAGGCGTTTTACTAGTGTATTACCTTGCTTATTGTAAGTCGCTCTGGATTAAGAGCGTCTGCTAAATGTCTAAATCAGGGGCCTTCAACGTTTTCAGACCGAGGACCCCTTAGTTGAGAGAGAGATGAAGCAGGGACCCCCACAACCTGTTCATAGATTCCATATAGTTTCATCGTTCATATAGTTTCAGCACAATCATCAGTGTATTTTGGATTCATGTCAATTTGTGTTTTCAGATATTTACCCACTTGAACCGTCAATACTTATAAAACTTGACTCTTCACTCTGTACTTAGTCTGCTCTTTTTCCCCTCTACACCAAAGCTCTTTGCCGAGAATAGCCGATCTACAAGCTCACAACGCCTCGCAGCGCGAGGCGTTGTGAGCTTGTAGATCTGCTATTTTTGGCTAAAGTTCTCCCAATATGGACACTAGCTAGGGTTCAAGTGGTTAATATAAAAAAGGAGAAAAAAAGGTTTCTATCAAACAAAGATTTGGAGGACCCCCTGTAGTAACTCCGAGGACCCCCTAGGGGTCCCCGACCCCCTGTTGAAGACCCCTGGTCTAAATTGTAAATTGTGTGTGTGTGTGTGTGTGTGTGTGTGTGTGCGTGCGTGCGTGCGTGCGTGCGTGCGTGCGTGTGTGTGCGTGTGTGCGTGTGTCATCAGAGGAGTTCCGCGGCGTCACCACCGTGGACCTGATGAAGAGGGAGGGCAGCAGCCTGGGTCTCACCATCTCCGGGGGCTCCGACAAGGACGGCAAGCCGCGGGTGTCAAACCTGCGGCCGGGCGGGCTGGCAGCCAGGTGAGGATATAACTCCATTTATAGGCCTGGACGCAAAATCTGTGGGTCACTTTAATAACCCATTTAGGCCTAGGATTATTGACTGCTTTAACAATTGAAAAATAGCAGATATACAAGCTCACAGCGCGGCACCGAGTGCCGCGCTGCGAGCTTGTAGATCTGCTATTTTTGAAAAAAGTCGTGAAAATGTGTGCAAATCTTTATGTGTTTTTAAAGCGAACATTTGTAACTCAAATTTTGCTTCTGGGGGGGTCCCTGGAACTAAATATTTTGAGATGGGGTCCGTGGCCAAATACATATCATTTTGGGGGGTCCTTCACATGAAAAGGTTTTAGCACCACTGACATAGTAGTCTTAAGAACAGACTAACTGAGCTCCAGTTGAGTGAAAAGGACCTTTTCTTTGACGACGGCTGGCCAGATTGCTGACATGTTTTTTTTCTCCCAAAAACCTTAGAAGGATTCAAAAGACACTTATAGAATCGGGTCAAAATTCAAATTGTCATGATTTTTCAAAAATAGCAGTCAATAGTTAAAGCTATACTGTGTAAGTTGCTAAACTAGTGGTCAGTAGCGGTATTGCTTTTTTCGGCCGTTTTTCGGCCGGAGTCGTCGCGGACCACCGCCGCGGACCACCGGAGCGGCGCCGCAAACCACCGCGACCGATACGAATCCGTGGAGGGGTAGAACGTATAATTTTCTGGCCAGGATTTGGGGATTAAGAGGTTAAGAATCCTTCACCATCGTAAACACTGTAGCTGAGGGAGGCTACTTCCTGAAGAGACGGCAGATGCGCTGTGATTGGCCGGTAGTGTATCATGTATACGTATAACGTATACACAACGTATACAGCTGATGCAGATGACGTAATTTTGCCGCAAAATTCTCCCCCCCTCACGGCTCATAGAAAACATATAAAGAGAAGGCTTTAGAAGCTGAAAATAACGGAGTGGGTGTTCTAAAACTTTAGCGATTTAACAGTTAGGACAATTTTAAGATTTGACTTTAACTATTAAAAAATAGCAGATATACAATCTCACAATTAAAGCTTGTAGATCTGCTATTTTTTTAATCCTTCTTTTAAATCAGTGGTTCTCAAACTTTTTCATGTCAAGGACCCCCAAAATGACCGCGGACCCCCCATCTCAAAATAAGTTGTTCCAGGGACCCCGAGGAGCAGAGATTTGAGTTATTTGCAAACATTTTCATGATTTTTCAAAAATTGCCCCCTTAGTCACATCTGCCCATGAAAGATTGTGATGCATCTTGGGAATCGGCTTATTGTGTCTTAAAATAAATATTTAGCCACTTGCATGCATGCCCCCCCCCCCCACACACACACACACACTTTTTAATTACAATCTAAAATATGAACCCTTGTTGTAAAAAAAAAAAAAAAGTTGTCCTTTAAGAATGAATCAAGCATAAATCTAAAACTAACATCTAAATGCCTGAGCATAACTCTATAACCCCAACCTGAATCTTTTTTTTTTTTTTTAATTGTAACCTTGTCTCAAAACATGTTTTTAACCATGAAACCAGTAAGAATCCCTAATCGGGAGATAAGCGACCGTCAGGTCGCAGCGTGATTTTAGGCCAACATGTGTAGGAGAAGTGTCCAAAAATGTGTTTGTAAAAAGCGGCCTGATGGTGGCGTTATATGGGACTGATCCATGTTGATGAGTGTAGACATACTGTGTACCGATTTGTGTGATTTGTAGGAGCAGTGTCCAAAAATGTGTTTGAAAAAATCGGCCTGATGGTGGCGCTATATGGGACAGATCCATTTTGATGACATGAGTGTAGACATACTGTGTAGCAATTTGCATGATTTTAGGGCCAAATCTGTAGGAGTAGTGTCAAAAATCGGCCTGAAGGTGACGCTAAATGGGACATATGCATGTTGATGAGATGAGTGTAGACATACTGTGTACCGATTTGCGTGATTTTAGGGCAAAAAATTTAGGAGCAGTGTCCAAAAATGTGTTTTGCAAGAATCGGCCTCATGGTGGCGCTAGACGAGGGCCATGTGAGGATTGATGGGTAGAGGTTGTAGTTTGGCAGGCAAGGAGTGTGTGTGCAAAGTTTGGCATGGATCGGGGGAATTTGTTCCTCACAGGTATAGTAACACACTCGCACGCACGCACACACACACGTTATTGGAAATCACACCCGAGTTCTGGGCAAACCCCGCCCATGGAAGCTTTTGATTGGCTGAACTGGCGCTAGGGAGCGCTCCTTTTTGTTCGCTTGGACCGCACGGAGGTGCGATCACTTAAACCTAACCCTAACCCTAACCATAACCCTAACCTTAACCTCAGTGAAACTAACGCTCTGAGTAACTAACCTGCCGACGGATGAAAAACTCGGGTGTGATTTCCAATAACGCCACACACACACACACACACACACACACACACACACACACACACACACACACACACACACACACACACACACACACAGACACACACACACACACACACACACACACACACACACACACACACACACACACACACACACACACACACACACACACACACACATAGAGCTCACCCTAACCCGAGGATCACAGATGTAGCATCAGATCAGCCCAACGGTCCGATGCGGTGGCTCGGCCTCACAGTGTGTGAACAGCACGTTTCCTAAAGAAACAGAATGCATGGTGCAGTTGTTGTGCACTCGTCCAGCAATTTGAACCTGCACACATTACATTGTCTGTAGTTAAAGGTGCTGTGAGTTGTGTTCCTTTGATAATATAAGTGCTTAGCACTTATAAGTAAGCATTGCTATAGTTTGTGTAAAACTTAAACCTTCACTGTTTTCAAGCCAAGGACCCCTTAGTTGAGAGAGAGATGAAGCAGGGACCCCCACAACCTTTTCATAGATTCCATATCATTTCATTGTTTGACAGCACAATCGTCAGAGTATTTTGGATTCATGTCAATTTGTGTGTTTAGATATTTAACCACTTGAACTGGCAATACTTTGTAAACTTGACCTTTCACTCTTAAAGTTGTACCATGTAACTTTTTTTATAAAACAAATCTTAAAATTGTCCTAACTGTTAAATCGCTAAAGTTTTAGAACACCCACTCCGTGAATTTCAGCCTGTAAAGCCTTCTCTATATATGTAAACTGCGATCCTTGCCGGGGACCGGATCTCGCGCCAAAATTGCGTCATCACACTACCGGCCAATCACAGCGAGGGTTATACAACTGCCGGCCAATCACAGCGCATCTTGAAGTGGGGTCGCTATGGCAGCCATATTTGTTGTCGCCCGTTTGTACCATCCCTTCTCTAGGTAATTTCGCCTACCAGGCAGGGCGAAGGAGTCCGTATCTCTGGAATTACTGAACGCACAGGAACAAGGGACCCCTCAAAAGATAGATCTCAGCGAGGTGGAGGCAGACGCGGGGGTCTGAAGGTACGAAAAACGGCCGAAAGACGCGGACGCGACCGCGGTTTGCTATAGGGCTAATGACCACTAGTTGTGCATCTTACACAGTATAGCTTTAAGGGGAGCACACACTGAACGCGAACGGCTGCGCAGCGTCGCGTTGCGGTATCGACGCACGTGAAGTGCCGTGCGGTAACCCCAACTGGATGCGGCGTGCTGCCACACAGCACATCCATTTTCCCGGTGGGGAGAAGCATGGGAGAACATGTTCAACGTGCTGCAACGCTGGATAAATAGAACAGTGGCGTATCGGCGCGGCAGGCGAGGCGGCAGACCCGCGACTGCGCGCGTCTGACGCCGCCGGTGTGGGTTAGTTCATTGAAAATAATGGGGCCGTATGTTTTGACCCGCCGCTTCCGCGCCGCCTCCGCGCCGCCTCCGCGTCCAGTGTGTGTTCCCCTTTAGTCTACTCTTTTCCCCCTCTACACCAAAGGCTTGTACACACTGCACAACCTTTTGAGCCGATTATGCTGTCGCAGACCGTTTTTGGCGCTCGCCGACAAAACCGCTGATCTGCTTCAAGATCGGACTTTGCTCGCGAGGTTTTGCTCGTTTTGTGTGAAAGGCACCAAGAGAAGATCTGGTCCACTTAAATATCGTACCTTGTGTCTGAGCCTCAACAGGGGTCTCTTCAGTTCTCACAAACTCCCAAAGGATACACGATAAACCAGTGAAATGGCAAGTGACGACACAAAAGAATTGTAGCCAAAGTTGGAACTGTAACACAATAAAATGTAAGCTGATGATTGGATAATATATTGGCAACCTGGTGAGGTTGCAGGTCAGCTATTTTCAAATGCCAAAGGCTCGCCTCAGAATAGGGACGCTAGGGTTCAAACGTGGGTAAATTAATTCGTATTGTGCTCCATTTATGAGCTGCAGATAGCATTTTGAAAGACCACATACGGTTCTGTTCATCCGCTGCTGAAGTCATTGTAGAGAGCTAATTACAGTGGTTGATATAGTAGCTATTTTTTGCCAGCTCATTTCATTAGAGATTGTTTAATTAAGATTCAGTTAATCTCGTTCTCCCCGATGTCAGCCACGTGAAAGGAAAATGCAGTGGACAGCTGATGACTAAGCAACATTATCGTTATAGCCCCAACGCACGCACGCAGGCACACACACACGTACTGTATGTTAGAATTAATAATATTAATAACTTAACCATGTGAATCCCTCAATATGTCAACTTGGTCTGCTCTTTTTTTTCCTTCTACACCAAACCTCTTCACCGAAAATAGCCGATCTACAAGCCCACAATTGTAGAATGTAGGTCTGCTATTGCTGGCAAATGTTCCCCCCAGAATAAGGGTGCTAGGATTCAAGAGGTTAAATCCTATACTATTGCCAAACATTTTAACTTGTGACCCTAAAAGAGAAATCAGATATTTGCCCCACTTTGCGCCACGTGTGAGCTTGTAGATCGGCTGTGAAAATAGCCGATACTACTACTTAAACATTTGTTTTGGGGGATGTATTTTTCTTTTCTTTTTTGAGCAGTGGTCAACCGCTCCTCCAGAGTGGCTTTGTCTGTGTGTGGCTTTGTACCCGCATTCACACCAAGAAGGAAAACACGCCGTAAAAGTGCACAGGAACGCAATTATGTGCGCCTCCAGTCCGCAAGGCTGTTGTTGATTGACAGTCACTCTGTTTTTTTCTTTTTTTTTTTTTTTTATCCCATGATTTTGCAACCCATTTTCATCCAGTGCCAATTGCCTATGTAATCCTGGGCTCTGCTCTCCCTCTGCCGCGCCTGGGGAGACAACGGACTGACCTCATGCTTCCTTCAATGCATGAGTAGTCCAAGTTGTTTCTTTTCACCTGACAGGGGGGATTTCCCCGGGATGGACGTAGCGCGTGGAAGGAATACGTTATTCCAACCAGTTCCTTTCCCCTCAGTCACTCTGTTCAATCACTTCCCTGTCATCCCCCACAACCCTGCCTACACGCAGAGCCGCACTGCTTTCATTGGCTTCAAGAGCTCGCGCACGCCCAAAATTTGAATAAAGTCGGTCGCGACGAGCTTTATTCAAATTTCTCAATCGGTCTGATGCGTGCGTTCAGCGTGAAATTGGGCGTTTTTTGACGTATCGCGCAAGACGGGCTCCACGCAATTCTCCATTGGAAATGAATGGGATGCGGGCGCTCACACACGCAACACCAGCTTAGTGTGGATAGATAGGCCTTGTCCGTAGCATGAATAGCGCTGGTGACCACAGTGGCACTGTTGAGTCACGCACACACACACACACACCCGCGCGCACACGCACACACACACACACACACACACACACACACACACACACACACACCCGCGCGCACACACACACAGCACATGCACCACACACACAGCACATGCACCACACACACACGCACACAGACACACACACGCACGCAGGCGTTGTTGCGCAGCCTCCACCGCTCAATTCACAGGAGTGTGATTTTTTTTTAATGCTTTGAATTAATAATCAAAATAAATGCAGCAAGCTAAAAATGAAGGGACCCACAAATGGGTCCCGACCCAGTGTTTGAGAAACAGTGCTATACACTTTGTTGAGCGGAGTTCCCCAGGGGTCTATACTAGGCCCCCTCCCTTTTCCCCCCTCGTCAGCACCAAATCACATTGCTGGAGATAAGCTGCTCTACAATCTATTTCAGCTGAATGTTGGCTAGGGTTCATGATGTTCATTTATCAGACAAGACAGTCGCTGTGTGAATCCTATGGAACAGCTTTGTGTTCCCTCTACTCCATTCCACCTCCCGTAGGACTGCTAATGACTGCTCTGGATGGAAAGAACTTGTATGTCCAAAACTGTTATACGTTTCATCCTTTTTAACCCATTTAGTCTTGAAAAATACCTAAAAAATGTCTTCTAAATCCTAAATCGTCTATGATCAGTCGTGCTTGAACTCCTAGAAATATATGTATTTGACCACGGATCCCCATCTAAAAAAATAAAATAAAATGTTTCGCCCGAAAAAAAAAAAAAAAAAAAAATTAGTTTAAAAAGAAAAGGAAACAAAATTATTCCAAAATGTCCAAATGAGCTTGTAGAACTGCTATTTTTGCTACACCTTTGTACAACATTGTTGTACGACAGAGTAGGTCTTACAAAAGGAGAAATTAAAAAATAAAAATATAAAAACACAGAGATGCAAGGTTTCTGTCAGACAGCCATCCCTCTGTGGTGCAGTCAGAGGCGTTGTGCTGTCTCTCTCCAGCGTTGCTGTCGGGTAGAAACCTTTTATGTTGGAAATTATAATTAAAACTAGAATTGACAGAGTCAATTTTGACAAGTGTGCCTGCAGCTCGCTAAATGCGCGACTTCGTGCAGCGGTTTGGACCGTGAGACCATCCGCAGAGTCGTCTGTGTTTCTTTTTGAGAGGGTCGGTCCCCCTGAAAAACGTGTTTTGGCACGAAACGGTTACGTTTTGCGTGTTTGTGACGCCCCCTAGGGGTCGAAGTGGAAATGCTTTTGGGGATTCGTTGAGTATGCCACCCCCGACCTGTGGTTGAAATTCAGTGTTGACTCGACCTATTGTTTGTGATTTATGGCTATTGTTTGCGAAACGTGCCCCTCCCGCTAACTTTGGAAGCGCGTTACGAACGAACGGTATGGACTATCGAAATATCCTTTGACTATGTTTATCGCATGGCTTCATAGATCATGTGTACCGCTTTTTAAGACATTTGAAGAAAATATGTAGGAAAAGGAGCAAAAAGTGTGTTTTGGAGAAAATTCAAGATGGCGGAAAATCTAGCCTGGCGCAAATGGGCGTGGCCTATATGGGGAGATGCGTCTCGACCCAAGGAATCCAGGGAAAAAATAATTTTAATTGTCCGACCTACGGTTCAAGAGTTACGGGCCAAAACGTAAAGTGGGCTGTTATAGCGCCACCATGAGGCCAAATTACACTATTATTTTTTATTTAATCCTTGAAATCATTATGAACCTCCTCTCCAAGTCTTGAAACTGTAGCCCCTATGGTTTGCGAGAGAAAAATAATTGAATGTGAGTTTTTGCGATTCCCATTATAAGTCAATGGGGAAAATTAATTCACTAATAAATTAATATCAATTAAACGATACAACTTTTCTCTTAGAAAAGTAATAGCACACGATTCCCGAGTAAGCCGGTCGATTTGACATATGGCGCGAGTGTGTGGTGCAAAAACTGTGGGAGGAGTAGCGTGCCAAACTTTGGGGAATCGTATGGACAGACTTAAATACTAGAATTGACAGAGTCAATTTTGACAAGTGTGCCTGCAGCTCGCTAAACGCGCGACCTCGTGCGGCGGTTCGGACCGCGAGACCGTCCGCCGAGTCGTCCGCGTTTCGTCGTGAGAGGGTCGGTCCCCGTGAAAAACGCGTTCTGGCACGAAACGGTTACCTTTTGCGCGTTTGTGACGCCCCCTAGGGGTCGAAGTGGAAATGCTTTTGGGGATCCGTTGAGTATGCCACCCGCGACCTGTGGTTGAAATTCAGTGTTGACTCGACCTTTTGTTTGTGAGTTAGGGCAATTTTTTGCCAAACGGGCCCCTCCCGCTAACTTTGGAAGCGCGTTACGAACGAACGGTATTGACTATCGAAATATCCTTTGACTATGTTTATCGCGTGGCTTCATAGATCATGTGTACCGGTTTTTAAGACATTTGAAGAAAATATGTAGGAAAAGGAGCAAAAAGTGTGTTTTGGAGAAAATTCAAGATGGCGGAAAATCTATCCTGGCGCAAATGGGCGTGGCCTATATGGGGAGATGCGTCTTGACCCAAGGAATCCAGGGAAAAAAGAATTTTAATTTTCCGACCTACGGTTCAACAGTTACAGGCCAAAAGGTAAAGTGGGCTGTTATAGCGCCACCATGAGGCCAAACGACACTATTATTTTTTATTTAATCCTTGAAATCATTATGAACCTCCTCTCCAAGTCTTGAAACTGTAGCCCCTATGGTTTGCGAGCGAAAAATAATTGAATGTGAGTTTTGGCAATTCCCATTATAAGTCAATGGGGGAAATTAATTCACTAATAAATTCATATCAATTAAACTATAGAACCTTTCTCTTAGCAAGTTACTAGCACACCATTCCCGAGTAAGCCGGTCGATTTGACATATGGCGCGAGTGTGTGGTGCGAAAACTGTGGGAGGAGTAGCGTGCCAAACTTTGGGGAAAAGCATGGACATACATAAATACTAGAATTGACAGAGTCAATTTTGACAAGTGTGCCTGCAGCGCGCTAAATGCGCGACCTCGTGCGGCGGTTCGGACCGTGAGACCGTCCGCCGAGTCGTCCGCGTTTCGTTGTGAGAGGGTCGGTCCCCTCGAAAAACGCGTTCTGGCACCAAACGGTTACGTTTCGCGCGTTTGTGATGCCCCCTAGGGGTCGAAGTGGAAATGCTTTTGGTGATTCCTTGCGTATGCCACCCCCGACCTGTGGTTGAAATTCAGTGTTGCCGCGACCTATTGTTTGTGATTTATGGCTGTTGTTTGCGAAACGTGCCCCTCCCGCTAACTTTGGAAGCGCGTTACGAACGAACGGTACGGACTATCAAAATATCCTTTGACTATGTTCATCGCGTGGCTTCATAGATCATGTGTACCGGTTTTTAAGACATTTGAAGAAAATATGTAGGAAAAGGAGCAAAAAGTGTGTTTTGGAGAAAATTCAAGATGGCGGAAAATCTATCCTGGCGCAAATGGGCGTGGCCTATATGGGGAGATGCGTCTTGGCCCAAGGAATCCGGGGAAAAAATAAGTTTAATTTTCCGACCTACGGTTCAACAGTTACAGGCCAAAACGTACACTGGGCTGTTATAGCGCCACCATGAGGCCAAATGACGCTATTATTTTTTATTTATTCCTTGTAATCATTATGAACCTCCTCTCTGAGTCTTGAAACTGTAGCCCCTATGGTTTGCGAGAGAAAAATTATTGAATGCGATTCCCATTATAAGTCAATGGGGACAGGTAAGGGTTAATTAATTTCTTAATAAATTCATATCAATTAAACTATAGAACCTTTCTCTTAGCAAGTTGATAGCACACGATTCCCGCGTAAGCCGGTCGATTTGACATATGGCGCGAGTGTGTGGTGCAAAAACTGTGGGAGGAGTAGCGTGCCAAACTTTGGGGAAATACATGTGTGTGTCCATGTCTGGCTTAAGTATGAGTGATAACAATAAGTCTGCCCATGCTATGCATAGGCACACTTAACTAGAATTGACAGAGTCAATTTTGACAAGTGTGCCTGCAGTGCGCGACCTTGTGCAGCGGTTTGGACGGTGAGACAATCCGCCAAGTCAAGGTACAGTACACTACGGCACAGTAAGGTACAGCACAGAACAGTACAGAAGATACAGTACACTACAATACAGTAAGGTACTGTACACTACAGCACAGTAAGGTACGGTACAGTACAGTACAGTACAGTACAGAAGATACAGTACAATACACAGTGTTGGGAAAGTTCACTTTAAAAATGAACTAGTTCAAGTTCAAGTTCAGAACTTCTAAAATGAACTAGTTCATTTTTAGTTCATAATTCCCCATTATGAACTAAAGTTCATGGTTCCCCAAAATGAACTACATAGTTCTTTTTTAGTTCTTTTTTTAACCATATTTTTTTTTTATACTTTTGGCAATTCAAAAAAAAGGGGAAAAAATATATAAAGGTCTATATATATATATATTATATATATAGACCTAAACATTTATATATTATATAAATGTTTAGACGTTTCTGCATGCTATTATTTGTCAAAATTATTGACTCAACCCATATTATATAGAAACACACACAGCAATAATTTCATCCAACTTAACATTGAGGTGCCCACAACATCAGTCTTCCTGCACCCTTATTGTGAAGGACTGCATGTAATAACCATGTTATTGTCTCATTGTGTGAAATATCATAATATTCAAAAACAAATATTTGACTCCAATTGATTCCCCACACAGTATTGACTTGATATAGCAATACAAAATAATATATATATTACACAGCAGTTGTGGGAAAACTAAGACATTGTTCAAAAAACACAATTCCGATTTTGGTAATAGGGCAAAAAATATATTTTTCTTCAATCTACTGTCTTGATACTCTAACCAAAATTGTGCTATAGACCATAATCTACAAATTGGAAGTGAAAGAAACTTTAACACACATTTGAAATGAAAACAAAAAATTACATGTACAGGGAACCCCACTAGAAAAAAACAAAAAGTTACATGTACAAGGAACCCCACTAGAAGGCAGACGTTTCTAAACCGTGCACAGCATGATCCGCGTTGGTTAAAATAGCTGATCTACAAGCTCACGTTGTCTCGTGGATGCGACGCGTTGTGAGCTTGCAGATCAGATATTCTCGCCGTGCAACACACATAGGACAAAGTATAGTCAGTCAGGCTTGCGAGACGAGGAGGAGATTCACACACACACACACACACACACACACACACACACACACACACACACACACACACACACACACACACACACACACACACACACACACACACAGTGCAGGAGCAGAGTGCAGAGTAGACAGCACTGCATATCAACGGAGCCTCCGACGAACGTTCACGAGGCACTGCTGCGTGCAGTGCCTACTATTGGAGCACGTGAATGAAAAGAGAGACGAGAGGAGCAGAGGACAGACGACCGCGGAGGCGCGGACCGCCGCATGAACGGCCGACGAACGCCGACGAACGTCGTTCACGGGCGTCAGAATGACCGCGTTCGACAATATCGTTCATCAAGCGAAAACAATTACGTTCAGTTCACGTTCGCCCAAAATATGAACGTGTTCATGAACGATCGTTCTTTGAACGCGTTCGGGTACAACACTGACAATACAGTAAGGTACGGTACAGTGCAATACAGTGCAGGTACGGTACAGTACAATACAGTGCAGTAAAGTACAGCACAGTAAGGTTAAGTACAGTACAGTGCAGTAAGGTACAGCACAGTAAGGTATAGCACAGTACAATAACATACAGTACAGTACAGTACAGTAAAGTACAGTACAGCACACTAAGGTACAGTACAGTACAGTACACTACAGTAAGGAAGCAAGCAGTTCAAACTGTGAGACCATCCTCCGAGTCGTCTGTGTTTCGTTGTGAGAGGGTCGGTCCCCGTGAAAAACGCGTTCTGGCACGAAGCGGTTACGTTTCTCGCGTTTGTGACGCCCCCTAGGGGTCGAAGTGGAAATGCTTTTGGGCATTCGTTGAGTATGCCACCCCCAACCTGTGGTTGAAATTCAGTGTTGACTCGACCTATTGTTTGTGATTTATGGCTTTTGTTTGCGAAACGGGCCCCTCCCGCTAACTTTGGAAGCGCGTTACGAACGAAGGGTATTGACTATCAAAATATCCTTTGACTATGTTTATCGCGTGGCTTCATAGATCACGTGTTCCGGTTTTTAAGACATTTGAAGAAAATATGTAGGAAAAGGAGCAAAAAGTGTGTTTCGGAGAAAATTCAAGATGGCGGAAAATCTATCCTGGCGCAAATGGGCGTGGCCTATATGGGGAGATGCGTCTTGGCCCAAGGAATCCGGGGAAAAAATAAGTTTAAGTTTCCGACCTAGGGTTCAACAGTTACAGGCCAAAACGTACACTGGGCTGTTATAGCGCCACCATGAGGTCAAATGACGCTATTATTTTTTATTTATTCCTTGTAATCATTATGAACCTCCTCTCCGAGTCTTGAAACTGTAGCCCCTATGGTTTGCGAGAGAAAAATAATTGAATGTGAGTTTTTGCGATTCCCATTATAAGTCAATGGGGAAAGGAAAGGGTTAATTAATTCACTAATAAATTCATATCAATTAAACTATAGAACCTTTCTCTTAGCAACTTACTAGCACACGATTCCCGAGTAAGCCGGTCGATTTGACATATGGCGCGAGTGTGTGGTGCAAAAACTGTGGGAGGAGTAGCGTGCCAAACTTTGGGTGTGCCTGCAGCTCGCTAAATGCGCGACCTTGTGCGGCGGTTTGGACTGTGAGACCGTACGCCGAGTCGTCTGCGTTTCGTCGTGAGAGGGTCGGTCCCCGTGAAAAACGCGTTCTGGCATGAAACGGTTACGTTTCGCGCGTTTGTGACGCCCCCTAGGGGTCGAAGTGGAAATGATTTTGGGGATCCGTTGAGTATGCCACCCCCGACCTGTGGTTGAAATTCAGTGTCGACTCGACCTATTGTTTGTGATTTATGGCTATCGTTTGCGAAACGTGCCCCTCCCGCTAACTTTGGAAGCGCGTTACGAACGAACGGTACGGACTATCGACATATCCTTTGACTATGTTTATTGCGTGGCTTCATAGATCATGTGTACCGGTTTTTAAGACATTTGAAGAAAATATGTAGGAAAAGGAGCAAAAAGTGTGTTTTGGAGAAAATTCAAGATGGCGGAAAATCTACCCATACGCAAATGGGCGTGGCCTATATGGGGAGATGCGTCATGACCCAAGGAATCCAGGGAAAAAAGAATTTTCATTTTCCGACCTACGGTTCAACAGTTACAGGCCAAAACGTAAACTGGGCTGTTATAGCGCCACCATGAGGCCAAATGACACTATTATTTTTTATTTAATCCTTGAAATCATTTTGAACCTCCTCTCCAAGTCTTGAAACTGTAGCCCCTATGGTTTGCGAGAGAAAAATATTGAATGCGATTCCCATTATAAGTCAATGGGGAAAATTAATTCACTAATAAATTAATATCAATTAAACTATAGAACCTTTCTCTTAGCAAGTTACTAGCACACCATTCCCGCGTAAGCCGGTCGATTTGACATATGGCGCGAGTGTGTGGTGCAAAAACTGTGGGAGGAGTAGCGTGCCAAACTTTGGGGAAAAGTATGGACAGAAAGAAAGACCTAAATAAATATGAGCGAGAACAATAAGTGTCCCATGCTATGCATAGGCACACTTAATGAGCGAGAACAATAAGTGTCCCCATGCTATGCATAGGCACACTTAAAAATACTTTGAGTGCCACAATTTTGCCATAACTAACTGCCAAGGCTTTTTCCTGTTGTATTTAGTAAATGAATGCAATAGGAATAACAATCAAACCTCGGTTCGAAGTGAAGCGGTGAATTTTTATTCTATGTGTTCTAGAGCTATGAAATCTGTGTTCTAGATCTATACATTCTGTGTTCTAGATCTATACTTTCTATGTGCTTTAGTTCTATATTTTTATGAATTTTGTATGAATGAATGATTTTGTCTGGAGGGCCAAATTGTCATGTGAAGCTTGACCAATCCTCAATTCTGCATGCACGGGACATGTACGGGACAGACAAAGCCACTCCTTGGAAGTGGCTTTCACCGCTTCGAAAATCCTTGGCAGCTAATGACGGGTTTCTTGTTTACAAACATTGAGACTAAATGCACAGCTGACTGTATCATGTAATCAATTCCGTCCAATCCCCAAACCTGTTGTTTTGGGGAGCGCTGGTTTCATTGGCTAATTTTGGTACGGACCCTGTGCACGCATCTTTTATCAGTGTAACGTGGACCATAAACCCGTCTATTAGTTATGGCAAAATTGTGGAACGACTATTTACCTGATTGTCAGAGGCTCCGTGCACGTGGCACATGCCCATTGTGTGTGGTAGGGTTTCCGGTTCACGAGAACTCCAATGCTTCATGCTAAGCCCATCACATAGAGCAGGGGTTCCCAAACTTTTTTCATCCAAGGCACCCTTACAATATAACTTTCACTCCCAGCACCTTATATTTATAGCATATCGTCGTTGTCGGGTGGAAACCTTGTATGTCCAAAACCGTTATATTTATTGTATTTATCAACCGTTGTATTTATCATCTATAAAATGTACTAAACTAGTGAAAACAGCAGATCTACAAGCAGATCGGCTGTTTTCACTAGTTTTGTGCGACGGTCTTGTGATGAAGCAGGGCAAAATACGTACATTTGAAACTTGGAGATACAAGGTTTCTATTTTAGTGATTATGTTGCGAGGAAAACGCTGAGATAATAGCCATTTTGGTTAGAACTGACTGAAAATAACTTTGTACTTCAAGTTTAAAATGATACTAAATATATTTTTAAATGTCCAAATACATTTCAAATATTATGAAAATATCTCGCGGCACCCCTGCAGGGTGCCCCGTCACCCACTTTGAAAACCCCTGCCATAGAGGGTTTCTGCCCGACAGTGACGATTTCCTCCAGTGTTATAGCTCGCTTTGTATCGTTCAACCCGCGAGGTCATAAAGTAACAACACGACGGCTATTACGTTGTAGCGATTGCATTGCAGCAATCCAAGCACCCAAATGTTCACTTCTGAAAACATTCCCACATTCAATTAGTGAAAGAGTCAATGTAAAGCAAAGAGCCATTTAAACGTTGCCATTTGCTTTTCCAGCGACACGAGGCCCTTCAACAGCTGCTGTATGTTCATTTAAATGGCCATGCATTGATGCATTAAACAACCCCCCTGGGGTCCCTCAAGGGTCTATTCTTGGTCCCCCTCTCCTTTTTGTCCTGTCTACAGCAAAATCTCTTTGCTGAAAATTGCAAAATGTACTCCATATATGGGCATAAAAGGGATTCTGTTAGTGTGACATCACAGTGAAGCCAGAGTAATGTCAGAGTGGGAAACACATTCTGTTAACGCCTGACACTGTGGTTCCCCTGACATCAGTGATGTCAGAGCATTATGTCACAGTGATGTCAGAGCATTATGTCACAGTGATGTCAGAGCATTATGTCACAGTGATGTCAGAGCATTATGTCACAGTGATGTGTCAGGGGAATCACAGTGTCAGGCGTTATAGACAGAGATACGGACAAGCTGTGACCGTTCACATACTAAACTGACGTCACATCACTGTGATGTCAGGGGAACCAAAGCCCTTTTATGCCCATATATGGAGATCCCTGTGATGCCAGGGGAAGAAAATCCCTTTTATGCCCATATATGGAGATCCCTGATGTCATCAATATTAAGCCCATATCTGTGAATATCTGTGGGTACCAGGGGTCTCCATATATGGGTAACTATATGGGTCCGCTATACATCACTGGCTAGATGGCCTCTTTAGGTGTCTTACTCATGGTATGGCTGCTATTTTTCAATAGTTAAAGCATAAAATAATGGTTAATTAATAATGCCTAATATTGTACGTATTCAATCGATCAATCAATGTTTAATGTGTGTTTGTCTTAGGAGCGACCAGCTGAACGTGGGCGACTACATCAAGTCGGTGAACGGCATCAACCTGTCCAAGCTCCGCCACGACGAGATCATCAGCCTGCTGAAGAACATCGGGGAGCGGGTGGTGCTGGAGGTGGAGTACGACCTGCCCCCCTTTGGTAGGTGGAGCTTTGTCCTTTACCGTAGACACTGGTGGCGGTAGTGCAGATGAACCACATTCCCTTTGACTCCAGGACAGAGCAGGGGTGCAGTTGTCTCGATTTAAAATGAAGCAACACAGAACTAAAAGTTCCTATGATTGGCCGCTAGTTGCGCTGTTCTGGCACCAGAAGCAACATGTTCTCCATAGGATTCTATCCATTTCCCCCAAACTTTTACATTTGATTCTCTTACCTTAATAAACATTGTCATAAATACTTTATGGTTCCTGTCGCTAGTTTAAAGCCTTGTTTCAATCACCATGATATACGTTTTGTGAAATTCTGGTCCAATTGATTTTGAATTTGATGAGGGGCTTGTGATCATAGGCTTGTGATGATTCTTCTTTGTGTGCTTTATTTTCGGCAAGCTCAAGACAATATCCCATGTATCCCTGCGGTTGTACGTGACCATTGGCAGCCAATATCATTCAAGATGGTACCATTTCTACCAATGAACGTTGATTTCTACAATGATGGCGTCACCCATACAACGGCCAAAAAAGCTTCATTTACGCAGCATAGAAACCAATGGCTCTCCACCGTCCATATTATTTTACAGTCTATGTAATGGGACTGAGGTGTAGTTGCCAGGAAAGAGAATTGCGACCTTAAGCAACGCTACGGCAACGGCAGATGACAACGGTAAAAGTCAGTGAAAGGGGTGGGAACCCGTCACCGCCGACGCTTTGCTTAACCATTTTGATCGCTACGGCGATTACGTCATAGCAGCCGTAGTCCGCCTGGCTTTGCCGTCCTGAAAATCATCTAGCTTAAAGTCGCTATTGACTTAGGTTAGAGGCAGTGCTATTTGATAGAAGGGAGCCTAATCGCTGATTGGCTGGCTGCAGACAGGTTGTAGAGTTTGATTGGTTAGAGGAGATCACATTCAGTTTAATGAATGAGAGGATTCTGACAGCGTGGGAAAGGGAAGTGGCGTGGACTATTAACCCATTTAGTGCTCCAGAAATGAACGGGTTAACATGTCCAGCGTGCCTCCCGCAGGCTGCATCCACGACCGTTGTCTTATTTTGAAGGCCAGAAGTCCATAGCGTAAACACTTCCGGTTTGACGCCATGACGTCATTAACCGGAAGCGATCGTCATCAACATGCGGTTGTGTAATGGCGGATTGATGCCTTTCAACATGTGTTTTATTAGCGAGAATCTAATGCCATCCTTGGTTTTAAAAGTTTTGTTTGGAGAAAATGGACATTAAAGATGCGATTCCCCGTCGGCCTCCATGTTATGGGATTACTATTTTGTGCACGTGGATCCGTGATGATGATGAATCGGCGAGGCCGATCGTGCCAGGACCTTCCGCCAGGCTACAGGGTAGGAGAACCGGCGTTACTCCATATCGAGTACTTTTCGCGAGTATACTCGGGATCGGCACTCTAAATACTCGAGTATTTTTCACGAGTATTCTCGGGATCGGCTACAAATGAGTTGGGCGGTTTAGATTTTCTTTTATTTAATTTGCGCTCAGAGCTTCATTTCTGTTGGTGCTCAAACATTTTGAGTGGCACCGACACACATCCTTGTTTCTTGGAGAGAGCTCACAAAGTTTCCACGTCGATCCCATCGGTTCAAACGGTGCCGGAGATTAGCTGGTGACGGACACAGGGGGTCGAAAACGTAATCATGCATCACTGAAGGAGACTAATTGGAGTTGTAATTCCATGTACACAACACCAGTTTCTCTGGCTCGGAGACTCGGAGAGGCCCAGGTATAATTCCAGCTTCAGGCATGGGCCTCCATTCTCCTGTGAACCACTGCAATTTCCAAGCGGTCTTGACCACCACGGTCTTCTTGACCCTTCACAAACCCTGAACAAATTGCCATGCATGCGATGCTGCTCGCCCCGTTTGCAACGCCTCTCTGAATCTCCGTCAGAGTTGTCCCCTTGCATCTAAAGCACCCTCCACCACAGAATTATTCTAATGTTTTTCAAGCTGTTGTGAAGGCACAAAGCGGTTGCGACTCCCCCCCTCCCCTCCCCTCCCCTCCCCTCCCCTCCCCTCCCCTCCCTCCACACTAAATCATCTTAATGATGCTTTTCCTTTTGAGTAAATGTTCCCTCTCTGCGTGGCTGAGCAGCCTGAGCTCTTGTGACCCTCTATGCGTACCAGGGACGTGCTGGCCATTGGGAGAAGCGGGACAACTCCCGAACTTCGGCGAGTAACTAGTGCCGCACCATTTACGCCACTCGCGCAATATATACATCAAAATGTGCGGCTCGGCCGGGAATGGTGTTCTATTACCTTTCGTTCCGATCCGCCTTACCATGCCGACGTAATCGGCAAAAAACGACGTTTAATTGTCCCCATTGACTTATAATGGGACAATGCAAGAAATCACTTTCAAGTATTTTTCTCTCGTAAACCATAGGAGCTACAGTTTCAAACCTCGGAGAGGAGATTCATAATGATTTTAAGAATGAATCGAAAAATAATTACATCACTCGGCCTCATGGTGGCGCTATAACGGCCCACTTTACGTTTTGCCCCGTAACTCTTGAACCGTGGATCGGAAAATTACAATTCTTTTTTCCCTGGATTCCTTGGGTCAAGACGCATCTCCCCATATAGGCCACGCCCATTTGCGCCAGGATAGATTTTCCGCCATCTTGAATTTTCTCCAAAACACACTTTTTGCTCCTTTTCCTACATATTTTCTTCAAATGTCACAAAAATCGGTACACATGATCTACACACACACACACACACACACACACACACACACACACACACACACACACACACACACACACACACACACACACACACACACACACACAGCTCCACTTCACACGGGTGTGATTTTTTTCTTATAAACCCCCTTTTATAACACCCCCTTTGATCAGATGATAAATAGCTCATTAGCAACATGTTATATGCATATTAAGTACATAAACAGTATGCACAAGCATACACTTGCTTCCAGATAAAAAAAAGACAGAGGGTTATTGTTAAAGCGGCGAACACATAAGAAAGTAAGAAAATCATGAAATAGCATTTTTTCCCTGACATTCAATGTGTGTTAATATCCAGATGGTTGTGTCATTTGGTGTGCAAATAACTTTGTGTATTATTATCAAACATGGTCTCTCTGTTCTTAATTCCAAGCCCCTTAGGTGTCAGAGCAAAGAAACAAGCTGTGATTAATCAGATTAAAGTGTGTAATCTTTTGACAGCCCTAATACAACCACACATGCTCTTGTTTCTGTTTCTTAGTTCAAAGCCCCTCGGGTGTCTCTGCAAAAACCTTAGAAGTGTGCTTACACAAGGAAGGCAACAGCTTTGGATTTGTTATGAGAGGTAGGTGGCTCCTATGATGTGGCACACAGTAAGTGGCTATAACTCTGACTTTGCTCTTGGTGCATTTGAAAGGGTTTAACGCATGTGTGTGTGTGTGTGTGTGCGTGCGTGCGTGCGTGTGTGCGTGCGTGCGTGCGTGCGTGTGTGCGAGGACCAACAAGAAAACTAGAGCAGTGGTTCTCAAACTTTGAAACTTGAAGGTCTCCCCTTAACTCTGACAGTGTACAAATGGACCCCATTTGTACACTGTCAGAGTTACAGACTTGTAAAGGTCAATTTAGACCCCCATAAAGGAACCCAGAGAGTCCCTGAAATCCACTTTGAGAACCACTGTACTAACTAGAGGATGATAAATAGACATTGGGAGGTTTTCCTGGTCCTTACAAGAAAAGGACCAAAAGAAGATTCAGATCGTGTTCCGGATTTAGGGGTTGGAATGAAGAGTTGAACATGATTTATGCGTACAGCAGTTGCATGTCCTGCACCGAAATAGCTGATCTATAAGATCTATATGTCTCTACAAGATCTTTTTTCTTCTTCTTCTTTTACAGGAGGCTTCCATGAAGACTGGCGGCGGTCTCGTCCCCTCGTGGTCACCTTCGTGAGGCCAGGGGGTCCGGCCGACAGGTGAGAAGAAAAGCTATTTTCCAGCTTGTAGACCGACTATTTTCAGCTAAGAGATTTGGTGTAGAGTGAGGGATTCTTTTTTTATTTCTTTTTCTCGCATTCCTAAGCCAATAATTTGATGACCAGCAGTGGTTCCCTATGGAGACACAAAGAGCCTGCTTTGTTCCCTATGGAGACACAAAGAGCCCGCTTTGTTCCCTATGGAGACACAAAGAGCCAGCTTTGTTCTCTATGGAGACACAAAGAGCCAGCTTTGTTCCCTATGGAGACACAAAGAGCCCGCTTTGTTCCCTATGGAGACACAAAGAGCCCGCTTTGTTCCCTATGGAGACACAAAGAGCCCGCTTTGTTCCCTATGGAGACACAAAGAGCCCGCTTTGTTCCCTATGGGGACACAAAGAGCCCGCTTTGTTCCCTATGGAGACACAAAGAGCCCGCTTTGTTCCCTATGGAGACACAAAGAGCCCGCTTTGTTCCCTATGGAGACACAAAGAGCCCGCTTTGTTCCCTATGGAGACACAAAGAGCCCGCTTTGTTCTCTATGGAGACACAAAGAGCCTGCTTTGTTCCCTATGGAGACACAAAGAGCCCGCTTTGTTCCCTATGGAGACACAAAGAGCCCGCTTTGTTCCCTATGGAGACACAAAGAGCCCGCTTTGTTCTCTATGGAGACACAAAGAGCCCGCTTTGTTCCCTATGGAGACACAAAGAGCCCGCTTTGTTCCCTATGGAGACACAAAGAGCCCGCTTTGTTCCCTATGGAGACACAAAGAGCCCGCTTTGTTCTCTATGGAGACACAAAGAGCCCGCTTTGTTCCCTATGGAGACACAAAGAGCCCGCTTTGTTCCCTATGGAGACACAAAGAGGCTGCTTTGTTCCCTATGGAGACACAAAGAGCCCGCTTTGTTCCCTATGGAGACACAAAGAGCCCGCTTTGTTCCCTATGGAGACACAAAGAGCCCGCTTTGTTCCCTATGGAGACACAAAGAGCCTGCTTTGTTCCCTATGGAGACACAAAGAGCCTGCTTTGTTCCCTATGGAGACACAAAGAGCCCGCTTTGTTCCCTATGGAGATACTAAGAGCCTGCTTTGTTCCCTATGGAGACACAAAGAGTATCCTCAAATTATTGGCTAATTATTAGTAATCATTTGTATTTGGGTGTGAACTACCCCTTTAAGTGATTACAAAGACAAATGATGTGTACCTTATGGTGTATTTACTGTATGGGAGCCTGCGCCTGAGTGCTTTTTCCCTTTGATCTTGGAGGATACAGTACACAAAATGATAGCGTCACTGTTGGGTAGAAACCTTGTATATTCAGGTTTCAAATTTGTATGCTTTTTTTCTCCGTAAAGTAAAGCCCTGCTTCATCATACAAGACTGTCGCACAAAACTAGTGAAAATAGCAGATCCACAAGCACACAACGCCTCGCATCGCTTTTAAAAAATAAAATCAAACCTCGGTTCGAAGTGGAGCGGTGAATTTGAGCAGCTGTACCCTATGTGAGTGAGTGAGTGAGTGTAAACTGTGCCTGTGAGTGAGTGGTGAGTGTGCCTGGCCTGCACAAAACAGCGCCCCTCCTTTAACTAGTGTGTTGCGTGTGGCCACTCAAGGTATTGCCCAGGCTACGGACAGGGCCAGCCAGCCACCCACCCACCCAGCCAGCCAGCCAGCCAGCCAGCCACATACCCACGGATATACCTGTTCATTGGGAGCGCTTTCACCGCTCCAAAAAGCTTTAAACAGTGTAGACTTCACAGAAGCTGAACACATGCTAAACTTACGAACAATCATGTTAGCTTGTGCGTATAATATTCTATGTTGCCTGTAGATGTCCCTATCATCAGATAGGTCACAAATAATAGTTAGTTGTTGGAATGTGTTTAGTTAGTCTCCCACCGAGCACTGCTTTGAGTACTCGCCTCCTGTTAAAGTATGTGGGGGGAAAACATCAATATATAATCTATATCTACACACATACATATGCATAAGAACAACGTTCCCATTATTATTATCATACATATCGGAAACGTTGTTCGTTCGTTGCACATGGGGGTGGGTGGGGGGCGGGATCAATGCCATATATGGAACCGCAGCTATTTATACACAGTTATATAGGCCTGCTTGTTATTTCAAAGCAGAAAGGGCAGCTCTGGTCCCGAGGCGAGCGCAGTGCTACAACAACAGTACTCCACTTTCCCCCGTCGAGATGTGACAGAATGCAGCGGTGACATCCTCCACAGTGTCCACACTGTCCACTCTCAGTGGCATCAGTTCAGAAAAAGCTAAGGTATGGCAACATGACTGGTGTCTTGCACGCGCGCCTTCGCACGCGTGCAAGACACCAGTCATGTTGCCATACCTTAGCAACAGACACGATACATTTATTTTAAGAAGTACATTTTATTTTTTTCCCCATTTCTACGGTTTCTTGGGCTGGATATGGCAGCCTGGAACAGTTGTTCAAGTGCAGCTAAACATGTTAGTAAACGCGTCACAATTAACAATAATGAATTGCACCTGTGCAGCTGACCTGCGGAACCTGGGAATATACCATTTTGTCAAGATGAGGAGAATAAAAGCGTTGATATAATTATAATACCTTGTTAAAGTGACCATTTTGTTACATTTTGCATTTGTAGTTATTTTACTGTAATTTAACAAGATAATAACCAGCACAGATAGACAAAGAGGCATTCATGGATTTATATTTAAAAGTGACTTTTATTTCCCCCCCTGGCCCCAGGGTATGGCAGCTGCATACCCCTGCCATACCCAATTGACGCCCCTGTCCACACTGTCACACGCTTTCACGTCCATTCGTCCCTTATCCGTCCTTCACTTCGCCCGCACGAGGAGAGGAGAACACCGGTATAGAACAGCTGACCACTTGAACCCTCCCTGTGCACTCCATTTGAGTCCTGGAGTCCCTCAGGGCGCTGTACCAGGCCCCCTCCTCCCCCCTTTTCACCCACTAAAGAAGCAAATGTCTTCGCCTGAGGCCACGTTTACTCGACAACGGTCTGTAGAGAGAACGCAAAATGTCTTTGCGTTCTCACATTTTAATCCAGTGTTCGGAGACTCAAACGATGTAGTGTGCACACCAGGTCGCTTGGTGGCAGTGACGCGCTATCTGGCAGTGTGTGACATCACACTGTCATCTCCTTCCTGTCACAGTATTTGTTTACATAATCACCATGGCAGCGCCCAGGCTCCACTGTGCTCCACTGCTGTCGGCTTTGCAGCGTCAGTCATTTCTACATCACACATTTTGCGGTTTCCCTGTAACTCGCCCGTTTAGATAGAAACGCAAGGAGGATCGTTTCACGGATTTTCACTCAAAGATACGGTTTTACTATCTTGTGTTTTTAACCCCCGAAAATGCCTTTCTGTCTTAGTTCGGAATTCTGGGCAAATTAATTAGATTTTTGGAAAGAACTCCTCCCTAATGTTCGCGTATGTTTTACCACGCAGAGAGGGCACGGTGAAGGCGGGCGACCGGGTGCTGAGCATGGACGGCATGCCGCTGACCCGGGAGAAGCACGCCGACGCTCTCACCATGCTGATGCAGAGCTGTCAGGAGGCCGTGTTCCTCATCCAATACGACGTCTCCATCATGGGTGAGAGCACTCACACACAGTACACACGCACACACACACGCGCACACGCACGCACACACGCACACACGCACGTACGCACGCACGCACGCACGCACGCACGCACACACACACACACACGCATACACACGCGCATACACACACGCATACACACACGCATACACACACGCATACACACACATACACATGCACACACACACGCATACACACACATACACATGCACACACACACGCAGGGGTGTCGCACCAAATTCTGGGCCCTGGGTAAAAGGATTCACTGTGGGCAACCCATGAATGTTCTTCATAGGGGGAGGGTGTTTAACCCATTTAGACTTTGAACGCATTATTGTCTCCACCAGCCGAAGGCATGGGGGAGAGTATGTTTTCCCCTCCGTCCGTCCGTGCGTCCGTCCGTCCGTGCGTCCGTCCGTCCGTCCGTGCGTGCGTGCGTCCTCGCAGTTTGTGAGCACCTAATCTCAGTCGCCGTTGGCCCGGACGCTGCCAAAGTGAGCACACACACTCCCTGGATGTCAATCTAGAACCTCTGCCCTAAATTTTTCAAATGGGCCTTTTCTAGCGCCACCTAGTGGCCGATGTTCGCAAAACACATTTCTGTGCACTACTCTTACAGATTTTGTCCAAAAATCCTACAAATCGGTAGACAGTATCTCGACAGTCATGTGATCGACATGGATCTGTCCGATTTAGCATATTCCATCCTGATTGGCTAAGGTTGGCTTCCAAACCGTCCGTCCGTGCGTGCGTGCGTGCGTGCGTCCTCGCAGTTTGTGAGCACCTAATCTCAGTCGCCGTTGGCCCGGACGCTGCCAAAGTGAGCACACACACTCCCTGGATGTCAATCTAGAACCTCTGCCCTAAACTTTTCAAATGGGCCTTTTCTAGCGCCACCTAGTGGCCGATGTTCGCAAAACACATTTCTGTGCACTACTCTTACAGATTTTGTCCAAAAATCCTACAAATCGGTAGACAGTATCTCGACAGTCATGTGATCGACACGGATCTGTCCGATTTAGCATATTCCATCCTGATTGGCTAAGGTTGGCTTCCAAACCGTCCGTCCGTGCGTGCGTGTGTGCGTGCGTGCGTCCTCGCAGTTTGTGAGCACCTAATCTCAGTCGCCGTTGGCCCGGACGCTGCCAAAGTGAGCACACACACTCCCTGGATGTCAATCTAGAACCTCTGCCCTAAATTTTTCAAATGGGCCTTTTCTAGCGCCACCTAGTGGCCGATGTTCGCAAAACACATTTCTGTGCACTACTCTTACAGATTTTGTCCAAAAATCCTACAAATCGATAGACAGTATCTCGACAGTCATGTGATCGACACGGATCTGTCCGATTTAGCATATTTCATCCTGATCGGCAAATTTTGGCTTCCAAAGTTTGCAGGATTTGGCCGTTTTGAAAAAAATGCCTCAAATCCCAAACGCAAAGTGCAATTATCATGAAATCGCGCACACACGTTCCCACTAGGTCGAGGAAGAAATGTCACAGCATTTTTTTATCAGCCTCATGGTGGCGCTATAACAGGCCGATTCGTGGTTTTACCTATAACTCCACCGATCAGTTTCAAACTTTGTAAGCTCAGTCCCTATAGGCCAAGGAAAAATGCATTCCCTGCATTTTTCACATCAGCCTATTATAGCGCCACCAGGAGGCCGACTTATGTAAAACCAAATCTTTCCTATTATTCCTTGAGATTTTATCCAAAAATCATGCAAATCGGTACACAGTATCTCTATAGTCATGTGATCAAGTCCGATCCGTCTGATATTTCATATTCCATCCTAATTGGCTAATATTGGCTTCCAAAGTTTGCAGGATTGCTCAGTTTTTGGAACACAATGCCTCAAATCATGCATGCAGTGTCCGATTGCCATGAAAGGTCTAAGGTGAAGAACATATGCCGGCCTTTTTACATTGGCCTATTATACAGTAGCACCATCAGGACGCATGGCCTGGTGGAGACCTGTGCTCGGAAGAGCACTGCTTCTAGTTACGCATTATTTTGTGCTTTAACTATTGAAAAATAGCAGATATACAAGCTCACAGCGCAAGCTTGTAGATCTGCTATTTAAAAAAAAAAAAAACTTGAGTCAGTGGTGCTCAAACGTTTTCATGTGAAGGACTCCCAAAATTATATGTATTTGGCCACGGACCCCCAGCTCAAAATATTTAGTTCCAGGGACCCCCCCAGAAGAAAAAATTGAGTTACAAATGTTTGCTTAAAAAAATACATATATTCAAAGATTGGCACACATTTTCACGACTTTTCAAAAATAGCAGATACGGCACTGCGAGCTTGTATATCTGCTATTTTTCAATAAAGTATAAAATAATTAAGGCCCCTCCACCTTGGACCCTAGTAACTCAGTCCCACTTTCCTCCCCCTTGTGACGCCCTTGCACACACACACACACACACACACACACACACACACACACACACACACACACACACACACACACACACACACACACACACACACACACACACACACACAGCACAGCACACTGCCGGCAATACGGCAAGCAGGGGCGTCACAAGGGGTAGGAAAGTGGGACTGAGTTACTGGGGCCCAAGGTGGAGGGGCCCTATTGTAACTTTAGCTATTGAAAAATAGCAGATATACAAGCTCACAGTGCGGCACCGAGTGCCGCGCTGCAAGCTTGTAATTCTGCTATTTTTTAAAAAGTCGTGAAAATGTGTGCAAATCTTTGAATAATGTATTTTTTACCAAACATTTGTAACTCAAATTTTGCTTCCGGGGTAGTCCCTGGAACTAAATAGTTTGAGATGGGGGTCCGTGGCCAAATAAATATCATTTTGGGGGTCCTTCAAATGAAAAGGTTTGAGAACCACTGACATAGTAGTCTCTCAAGAACAGACTAACTGTGCTCCAGTTAAGTGAAAAGGACCTTTTCTTTGACGATGGCTGGCCAGATTGCTGACATAGAAATATTGGTTTTTCAAAACATCTTAGAAGGATTCAAAAGACACTTATAGAATCGGGTCAAAATTCTAATTTTCACGATTTTTCAAAAATAGCAGATCTACAAGCTCGCAGCGCGGCACTCGGTGCTGCGCTGTGAGCTTGTATATCTGCTATTTTTTTATATTTAAAGCATAAAATATTGCGTCATAATGTGTTCAGACCTAAATGGGTTAAGGCCCCTCCACCTCAGTCCCACTTTCCTCCCCCTTGTGACGCCCTTGCACACACACACACACACACACACACACACACACACACACACACACACACACACACACACACACACACACACACACACACACACACACACACACACACACACACTGCCGGCAATACGGCAAAGAAACGTTGACGCGGGAGCAGCATGATGGCTCTGGGGGAGCAGCATGATGGCTCTGGGGGATAACAGCCGTAATGTGCTTATTCAGCTGTGCGGCCGCGTGGCGCTGCTGGAGAGATGTATAGCCGGGGAAGTCACCCACTAGTCAGTGGTGTAAAGTAACTAAGTACATTTACTTAAAGCCATACTGTGTAAGATGCCCAACTAGTGGTCATTAGCCCTATAGCAAACCGCGGTCGCGTCCGCGTCTTTCGGACGTTTTTCGTACCTTCAGACCCCCGCGTCTGCCTCCACCTCGCTGAGATCTATCTTTTAAGGGGTCCCTTGTTCCTGTGCGTTCAGTAATTCCAGAGATACGGACTCCTTCACCCTGCCTGGTAGGCGAAATTACCTAGAGAAGGGATGGTACAAACGGGCGACAACAAATATGGCTGCCATAGCGACCCCACTTCAAGATGCGCTGTGATTGGCCGGCAGTTGTATAACCCTCGCTGTGATTGGCCGGTAGTGTGATGACGCAATTTTCGCGCGAGATCCGGTCCACGGCAAGGATCTCAGTTTACATACAGAGAAGGCTTTACAGGCTGAAATTCACGGCGCGGATCTTCTAAAACTTTTGTGATTTAATAGTTAGGAGAATTTTAAGATTTGTTTTATAAAAAAAGTTACATAGTACAACTTTAAGTACTGTACTCAACACTTTCTATTCTTTATATATAGTCTGGCTGCATAGGTATGATACCCCCTATAAAAGAAATTGCTCAATGCTGACAGGCCGTCAGCAGGTGGTTTCATATATAGACAACATTTTAGGCCAATAAAAAAAAGTTGGCAGCCGGACTAATATAACTAGTAATCGCCTCAGGGCGAGGCCGCGCCATGTCTTGGTCATCTGGCCAGTGATGTATATTTTTGATTGATTCATTGATTATTTTAGACTAAATTGGAGAACAGTACAAGTATAGTCAATACAATTGAAATGTAGTACAGTACAAGTACAGTTAAACACCCTGCCTTTTTTACGTTGGAAGCCCTCTGTATTTAATTCATGGACATAATAAATAGCAAGCAAAGAAAACATACAATAATATCGCAGTTATAAAAAACACTATGTACAGGATAGGGGAAACAAGGGGGTGGGGCTCCTGAAAGGTGAGTTTTCAGGGCAGTTTTGAAGGATGCCAGTGAGCTACATGTTTTAAGGGAAGTAGTCAAGGAATTCCAGACCAGTATATATGGAGATCCATGTACTGTATATGGAGATATGCTGTGAGAGCCCAAACATGCTTACTCAGTTATTCGTTATGTGAAAGTCCTATGACCTCTATGACATCTGACATCATACCCCTTTTATGCCCATACATGGAGATCCCTGTCTGTAGAACCAGCCACACAGATTTGGGCTGTCTTGGCCATAATGGATTCTGTTAGTGTACGTGGTATGTGGCCGATGTGGCCTCCATATATGGGCATTCCCATATGAAGTCCTGTTAGATATTGGCTTCTTCTTAATATTGATGACATCAGGGAACTCCATATATGGGTATGAAAGGGATTATGTTAGTGTGATTCCCCTATCATCACAGTGAAGTCAGAGCAGGATGTCAGAGCGAAACCCATAGACCGCAATAGACCGTAATATATAATTAATTATTTAGATAACTTCTGCCGGGGTTTTTGAAGCGGTGAAAGCTGCTTCCAAGGAGTGGCTTTGTGTCTCCCGTTCATGTCCATATATGGTCATTTCAGTCCAGAATGAATAGGTTTTATCTGTCCCGTACATGTGTGTCCCATGTCCATATATGGTCATTTCAGTCCAGAATGAACAGGTTTTATCTGTCCCGTACGTCCAGAATATGTGTGTAATGTCCGTCCCGGTCTGATGATTGGATGATTAAAAATGTCCAATGAGACCATACTTTGAGGATTGGTCAAGCTTCACATGACAATTCGGCCCTCCAGATAAAATCATTAATTCATTCAGAATTGGAAGAATGTATAGATCACAGAGTTCATAGCTCTAGAACACATAGAATAAAAGTTCACCGCTTCACTTCGAACCGAGGTTTGATTTTTTTCCACTGATTGTACCTTATTTTGAAGACCCACGTAAGCCAAGGTCGTGTCCATGTTGTCGAAATTCACTATGTTGTTATATCCATCAACATGTTTACTTTCACACCGAAAAGCATTTTAGCCATTTCAAAATAGCCGATCTACAAGCTCACATAAGCTCACGATGTGTGTGGCGCGACGCATTGTGAACTTGTAGTTTCTCCTTTTTTCGATATGATGTACAATGAGTACTTCTACAGTTTGATACCAATATTTTTATAATTTTACTCAAGTAAATTTGGAATTTCCGGACTTTTACTTGTAACAGAGTATTTCCATATTGCAGTATTGATACTTTTACTTAAGTAAAAAAATGTGGGTACTTTTTCCAGAATATCCTCTGAAAATGCACAATGCCCACCGGCTGCCGTGTCTAGTGATGAGATGATTGGCTCTTCTACATCAATGACGTTAGCATTGACATCACAACATCGTCGTCATAATAACTTTTAAAATTAATTGTCCAAAAGCATCATTTCCTCATATAGCTACGTGAGCCAAACTAATTCTAACGATTCTCACTGTACTTTAACGCTGTTGCTGCCATGTGAGATGTTTAACTGGGCGGTACATCTGAAAGAAGGACCCAGGAATGTCCAAACTGCTGTGGTTGAGGGGCGCGAGCTGTACGCCTTTGGAGGGTGCAAACAGATTGAAGTGGCCATCTTCAACACAGTGTCTTTGCGCTGGAGGAAGTTGACCCCAGGTCCAGTGACAACCGGAAGAGTTGAGGCGCCCTTCAAGTTTGAGGGCTACACAGCTGAGCTTGTAAGCGATATCGTGTATGTCTGGGGTGGGTATCCTTACAGCAACGTGCTTTATACATTTGATGTCGGCACCCACAGTTGGTCCAAGCCCCGGGTGTCTGGCACTGTTCCAGAGGGAATGATGAACCACTCGGCCTTTGTCTTGGGGAACATCATGTTTGTCTATGGAGGATACACCAGCCTTAGATGCACTAGTGAGCTCTACAGGTTGGACACGACCACAATGGTCTGGTCTTTAATTAACACCAGAGGCATTCCACCAACACCAGAAATCATAGGATGTAATTCTGCCACCATCATCGGGACAAAGATGTTTGTATTTGGGCACCTGGGGGTCCATATGAACACCGCCATGTGGTTTGACACAGAGACCAACTGCTGGCTGGACACGCATCCTGTACAGCCTCTTCTTGTAGGACACTGGGATCGTTCAGTCTTTGTCCACAATGGAGAGATCTACATATTTGGTAGTAAGACCGTTTACCAATTCTTCAGTGATCTGTGGAAATTCAACCCAGAGACCAACTCCTGGAAGAAGGTTGAGCCCAAGAGGAAAGGCCCGATTCCAACCGCGGGATGTCGCTGTTGCATTGCCATTGTGGGAGATCGTATCCTCCTCTTTGGACGAGACAACTCACACCTGTTCGTCTTTGACTTCAGTCCTAGTCTGAAGACGTTATGCAAGCTGGCGGTCGTTCGGTACGGTCTGGAGCTGTCTGGACTCCCACACAACATCAGGTGGGAACTGGCAGCCATGACTACAAACACCAGAAACTGATCAAATAAATAAATAACATCGTAAAAAAAAAAAATAATCCCACTAAAATAAATAAAACAAACTAATGATTTAATAAATGTAGCCGCAAGTGTCAACAGGGTCCAAGCATGTAAGAAGATTACTACGCAAGTACGCAACAATGGTGAAGAGAAAGATGACAATAAAGATGATTGTTATCAGGAAAAGGTGCAGATGAAGAAGAAACAAACAAACCAAAAACGATAAAATCGTTTGTTCATAGTGAGGGCATTGAGGGTAGAGTCCCATTGTCTACTGTATCTTGAAAACCAATCCCATTTTTAATTGCTTAAAGGAGAATTCCGGACTACCTTTTTTTTTTTTTTTTTTTTGGTGTGCAGGTGTTGGTGTTGGACGGTTAGGCCACGGTTAGGTTTTTGAGCGGTGCTAACCGCTCCTATAGACCGCTTAAAAAAAATGATGTCACAAATGATGTCACAAATGATGATGACATGAGTCCGCTAGACCAATGAAACACTTCGATTCTGTTGATCTGTCCATGATGTCATAGTCACATAGGCACCCGATTGGTTAACTCTGATTTAGAACGCGTTTAGGCCGCCTAAATTACGTCATAAAAAATTATTGAGCGGTGCTAACATTGAATTTCAAAATAGTTCATTTGAATTTCTCAATTGTATGAGTCATGTATTATTATCTATAATACATGAAAACAAACCACACTTTTAGACAGAGCGCTTTAATCACAGGGCCCTGTCTAAAAGTGTGGTTTGTTTTCATGTATTATAGAGATATCCAGCTCAAGACAATTTTGAAATTCAAAGAATATAAATAAACAGCTTATCACAAATGATGATGACATGAGTCCACTAGACCAATGAAACACTTCGGTTCTGTTGATCTGTCCATGATGTCATAGTCACATAGGCACCCGATTGGTTAACTCTGATTTAGAACGCGTTTAGGCCGCCTAAATTACGTCATAAAAAATTATTGAGCGGTGCTAACCTTGAATTTCAAAATAGTTCATTTGAATTTCTCAATTGTATGAGTCATGTATTATCTATAATACATGAAAACAAACCACACTTTTAGACAGAGCGCTTTAATCACAGGGCCCTGTCTAAAAGTGTGGTTTGTTTTCATGTATTATAGAGTTATCCAGCTCAAGACAATTTTGAAATTCAAAGAATATAAATATTCTTGTACTTCAAGAAAGCTTGTACTTCATGTAGATCGAAGTACAAGCTTTACCACGCCTAACCAACTCCATATCCTGGACACTTCATGGGAGCGAAAATACAGTAGAACCTCCTTCTCCTCTTTGGATCTGCAACTACTGTTGAATTTTGTACAATCGGTCTCTCATCTTGCCGGCCTTCTGGCTAAACTGGGACAGTGATCATGAAGGTGATACCTATAATAATGTCATGTTTGGCAGATCCTTGCGGATGTCAGCACTGAGTGACAGAGAGAATGTTTGCAAGATGTCTAGAATGTCTAGAACCACTCCACAGCAGATGTGGGAAAGTCTCGACCAAACAAGTCCAGTATTTGTCTGCAACTCTACAGATCCTTTTGTCATTGTGGTTAAAGTAAAGCAATAGAAACTGTGCATGACATTCCAGCTGCTCTTCATGCTCTTTGGTCTTGGGCTTCTCAGCCATCATTTGCAAGAAGACATCAAATATCGTCCCAACAGAAATAACACATGCCAGACTTGTCTTTTCGAATGACTTTGTCTTCAAAGTATCTTAACATGACCTTTCAGGGTCATTAGAATGCACTATCCTCATGTATTCTAATATTTAGGTACCGGTATGTAGACATGGCAAAGTCCAGCTTATGGTCCTTATAGTACCAGTACTCATCCAGACACCACAGCTCCACACAGAACACCTGGAACACAAAGAAGGGGGCGGTGGCTCTCTCCCTGAAGAGCTCCAGGAAATCAGGCACCATCAACAGTTGGGTCTCTCCTTAGGTCCTCTGTACAGGTGGGTCTCTCCTTAGGTCCTCTTCCTCAGGTGGGTCTCTCCTTAGGTCCTTAGGTCCCACTTCTCCAGGTATTCTTTGTCTTTCTTCAGGTGATGAATAACACCGGTAGGTTTCCCCCGCACAGTCCTTTCCAAAGTTTCCTCTGCCTTCTGGATGCCGAGTCTGAAGTCGGCCACATTTGGACGCAGCTTCCGTCCCCTATGGTAAACAGCCAGTGCAGACTCAAAATCCCCCATGGTGCACAGTGCCTCTGCCTTACAGTACAATCCCTTGTAAAATGTCTTGTCATGTTTAAGAGATGCCTCAGCGTCCTTTAAAGCATTTTCTGGATCCCCCATCTTCAGAAACATTTAGATCGCTCAGCGAGGCAGTCCTTGTCTTCCACCTTGAGCATTAATCCCATGGAATAGCTTTCTATAGCTTTGATATAGTGCCCCTTTTGGTACAACTGATCTCCCATTGCCAAATAACTTTGAAATGTCGGGAAGAAGGGGATGACCTTTGGTGGGACGACCTTTGGCGCTGGGGCTCCTTCCGTGTCAATCATGGTGGCGGCCATTTCAGCCTTTATGTGGTGCTCGCTGCTCGTGCAATACCAGACAATTGTGATCCGCTTTTGGAGAAATTACCTGTGTTGGTTTGACTGCTGCTTTTATATCCGTTACGCTGATGACAGATCTACCCATGACGTCATCCATTGCTTTGTGGAGTTCAGTTTTGAAGCCTTGATTTCGGCAAATTGGATGTACTATGTAGCCTACATGTAGGATGCTGTCATCATGCCATAACTTGTGACCATATACTGTAGGCCTATTTGTTGTTGTTGGGTGGGAGAGGAACTGGGGAGACACATCTTTGCGATCCCCCATCTTCAAGAAACATTTATTTTAGATCATCTGACATAATGTTCAAGTGCCACGTTCCTTTCCCTACAGAGAGAAAGACAGCGAGAGGGACATGGAGTAAATAAATGTCCCTCCGTGAGTGACACGTCACACGTCACACTTTTGCCTTGCTCATATCTCCACAACCGTTGCCCCCATCCATGCCACATTTTGCACACACACTCCTTACCTGGCAAACTACAACCTCCAAGGACCCCTGGTGTAAAAAATGACCACATGTGCAAAAATGACCAAATGACCACCCCAACGGGGCTGCTCACGGGGAATTCCTGGGGACCACCCACTCCTGGTGCTCCAGAACGGATGCAAAAGTGGTGGCGCCCCCAGTGGAGGACCCCCTCCACTGCAGCTCACATAAAATGCCGTAACTCGGGCTAGGAGCGTCCGGGAGAGCCAGGGCCGGTACCTATTCGTCCGCCAAGGCAACGCGGAGACCCCACCCCTCATTTCTCACATGGCCCTCTTCTAGCGCCACCTGCAGGCCGATTTTTAAAACACATTTTTGGACACTGCTCCTACAGTTTTTGCCCTAAAATCACGCAAATCGCTACACAGTATGTCTACACTCATCCCATCAACATTAATCTGTCCCATATAGCGCCACCTTCAGGCCGATTTTTTAAAAACACATTTTTGGACACTGCTCCTACAGATTTTGCCCTAAAATCACGGAAATCACTACATAGCATGTCTACACTCATGTCATCAACATGGATCAGGAAGATTTTGGAAAAACCCATTTTTGCCCTATTTGTGGAGATAAGCGACCATCTCCCGATTAGGGAGTCTTACTGGTACTCCCTAAATATTTCTGCACCGCTCACTTCGCACGGGTGCGATTTTTTCATTTCCATGTGAATGTAAACATATTGAATGTAAAACAAGATCGTGAATTTCAACCGCATGGACGCGATCGCGGCTTCCGGGGCTCTTCAAAATAAAGGCGCAAGTGAATGGCGGCACTCTATAGCCAAATAATTACCAAAATAATGGCATCCGAAAGGTCTTCTAACATGTGTTGTCCTTCCAGAGGCCGTGCAGCAGGCCTCGGGCCCCCTACTGGTGGAGATAGTGAAAGGTCCTTCCACGGGCCTGGGGATCTGCCTCACCACGGCCGTGTACCGCAACAAGCAGGTCATCATCATAGACAAGATCAGGGCGGCCAGCGTGGCAGAAAGGTGAGACATTACTCTCTACGTGTACGGCACTTCTTTTTTTCAAGGACCCCTAAATCAGTGGTGTAAAGTAACTAAGTATGCATGTTCTGTACTCAAGTACAATCTTGAGGTATTTCTATTTTCTTCTGTATGTTATGTGTTTCGCTGCTGACCCCCCTAGTTCCAGGGACCCCTATAGCAAAGACGTTAAAAATGTGCACTTTTTAAAGACATCATGAAATTACTGAAAGAAAATCATTGAATTTTGTTTTTAATTCATGAGAACATTTGCTTTTTTGGGGAAGGTTTTTTGAAAATATTTTCAATAGTAATATTGTAGGAAACAAAATCAAGGGACCCATAAAAATGTGTGTGGGTTGCGACCATAGACTGTATAAAAGGTATGGACAAAGCGACGCCATTGGTTTCTATGCAGCGCAAATGAAACAATATGGGTCCTTGGCATGGGTGTCGCCATCATGGATTAAAATGCGGTCAGAGGAGGCTATTGGCTGCCAACGGTCACGTGCAACCGCAGGGATACATGGGAGAATGTGGTCGAAGCCTCCCGAAATACAGCACTCGAAGAAGAACACAGCCGGCTGGTATCAGTTTAGTTGGCCACGCCCCCCGCATCTTTATCATAAATTTTAACATAAATGGGACCTTATTTTCACAAAACGCATATCATCGTGATTGAAAGGCAATTTTTAACTAGCGATAGGAACCATAAAGTATGTATGAAAGTGTTAATTAAGGTTAGACAACGAAAGGGGAAAATTAATGGGGTCCAATGGAGAACAATTCTTTTTGCGATCGGCCGGAGGGGAAAACAGCGCAACTAGTGGCCAACCATAGGAAGTTTTAGTTCCGTATCGGGCTCATTTTAAATCGGCGGAACTCTCCCCCTGGTTGCGACCCAGTGTTTTCGGAACCAGTGTTATAATTGATATTTGTACCTCCTTGTACCTCCATGTCCCCAGGTGTGGTGCGCTACATGCAGGGGACATCCTCCTGATGTATTATTATTATTATCATGTCCCCAGGTGTGGTGCGCTCAGGGGACATCCTCCTGATGTATTATTATTATTATGTCCCCAGGTGTGGTGCGCTGCATGCAGGGGACATCCTCCTGATGTATTATTATTATTATCATGTCCCCAGGTGTGGTGCGCTCAGGGGACATCCTCCTGATGTATTATTATTATTATGTCCCCAGGTGTGGTGCGCTGCATGCAGGGGACATCCTCCTGATCAGTGTTGGGCAATATTACTTAGGAGAGTAATCGTTACTTATTACTTATTACTCCTTGGAAAAAGTAATAATATTATATTACTTATTACTTGGAAACAAGAGTAATATGTAATATATTAAGTTATATTACTTTTTTTTCTTTTCTTTTTTTTTAACCTGCAAAATCTGTTTAGCCAGCTCCTTTTAGAACTGAATCCAATTTATTGGAACAATAAGAGTCTCTGGGATGCGATTAAAGAAATTATAATTGCAGGCTTTGTAATTAATTAATCTCAATTAATCACATTTTAATCACACATCAATATTTGACCTGGGAACAGTTAGATACTTTTTTAATGGATTTTATCAATTAATAATTAAGACATAATATATAACCCAACAAAACATTGCTTATTTTTTATTACATTTAAAACTCTCAGCTCTGTTGAAGACCCCTGCCTATATTATCCTTAAATAATAGGCTACATATTTTCTTTTCTGCCTAAAAAGTGTAGGCTATTTTAGACGTGAGGTGCAGGGGCTCTGGGTGTTCCCACTAAGGAAAGTAGGCTTTCAACTCCCTAAAACCGTCTATTTCGGTGAGTAGTTTTACATTTTACAACAGACATGAGGCTTATTGGGCTCAGACAGTGGAGGCTACGTAGCCCTGAATACATGACTATCATATGATACTGATAGTCATAGTCATGTATTCAGGGCTAGGAGGCTACGCTAACTGGCTATTAGTGGCTAACAGCAGCAACTCAGTCCGCAGTGGTCCACGGTGGTCCCGCTGAGCTCCGCGGACGGTCCGCGGCGGACCCCCGCTACGGGCCCCTCCGCGGCGGACCCCCGCGGACCCCTCCGCGGCCGAGAGGAGTGCTTGTAGATTGTAAATGTCCCATCCATGTAAGCGCGTCGCACGCTGATGCTCTCTCTGTGACTGTGACAGGCAGCGCAGCGCTGACACTGGTGGTCCATGCACTGGTCTCATGACATAAGCAACGTCATAACTGTGCGCACTGCGCAAATGACTGATCTACAAGCTACATCGCATCTCTGTAGAAGTGTAGATGTATGTTGATGTCTTGTAGATCTGTTCTTTTTCTGCAATCGGCTAAAATGGCTAGTAACGGAGTAGCGAGGCTTTTTTTTGCGGAGTAAAGCGTTATATATTACCATTTTTTTTAGAGTAATACCTTATATTACTCGTTACTGGAAAAAGTAATAATATTACAGTAATATATTATTAGTAATTCGTTACTGCCCAACACTGCTCCTGATATATTATTATTATTATCATGTCCCCACTAGGTGTGGTGCGCTGACCCCCCTAGTTCCAGGGACCCCTATAGCAAAGACGTTAAAAATGTGCACTTTTTAAAGACATCATGAAATTACTGAAAGAAAATCATTGAATTTTGTTTTTAATTCATGAGAACATTTGCTTTTTTGGGGAAGGTTTTTTGAAAATATTTTCAATAGTAATATTGTAGGAAACAAAATCAAGGGACCCATAAAAATGTGTGTGGGTTGCGACCATAGACTGTATAAAAGGTATGGACAAAGCGACGCCATTGGTTTCTATGCAGCGCAAATGAAACAATATGGGTCCTTGGCATGGGTGTCGCCATCATGGATTAAAATGCGGTCAGAGGAGGCTATTGGCTGCCAACGGTCACGTGCAACCGCAGGGATACATGGGAGAATGTGGTCGAAGCCTCCCGAAATACAGCACTCGAAGAAGAACACAGCCGGCTGGTATCAGTTTAGTTGGCCACGCCCCCCCGCATCTTTATCATAAATTTTAACATAAATGGGACCTTATTTTCACAAAACGCATATCATCGTGATTGAAAGGCAATTTTTAACTAGCGATAGGAACCATAAAGTATGTATGAAAGTGTTAATTAAGGTTAGAAAACGAAAGGGGAAAATTAATGGGGTCCAATGGAGAACAATTCTTTTTGCGATCGGCCGGAGGGGAAAACAGCGCAACTAGTGGCCAACCATAGGAAGTTTTAGTTCCGTATCGGGCTCATTTTAAATCGGCGGAACTCTCCCCCTGGTTGCGACCCAGTGTTTTCGGAACCAGTGTTATAATTGATATTTGTACCTCCTTGTACCTCCATGTCCCCAGGTGTGGTGCGCTACATGCAGGGGACATCCTCCTGATGTATTATTATTATTATCATGTCCCCAGGTGTGGTGCGCTCAGGGGACATCCTCCTGATGTATTATTATTATTATGTCCCCAGGTGTGGTGCGCTGCATGCAGGGGACATCCTCCTGATGTATTATTATTATTATCATGTCCCCAGGTGTGGTGCGCTCAGGGGACATCCTCCTGATGTATTATTATTATTATGTCCCCAGGTGTGGTGCGCTGCATGCAGGGGACATCCTCCTGATCAGTGTTGGGCAATATTACTTAGGAGAGTAATCGTTACTTATTACTTATTACTCCTTGGAAAAAGTAATAATATTATATTACTTATTACTTGGAAACAAGAGTAATATGTAATATATTAAGTTATATTACTTTTTTTTCTTTTGTTTTTTTTTAACCTGCAAAATCTGTTTAGCCAGCTCCTTTTAGAACTGAATCCAATTTATTGGAACAATAAGAGTCTCTGGGATGCGATTAAAGAAATTATAATTGCAGGCTTTGTAATTAATTAATCTCAATTAATCACATTTTAATCACACATCAATATTTGACCTGGGAACAGTTAGATACTTTTTTAATGGATTTTATCAATTAATAATTAAGACATAATATATAACCCAACAAAACATTGCTTATTTTTTATTACATTTAAAACTCTCAGCTCTGTTGAAGACCCCTGCCTATATTATCCTTAAATAATAGGCTACATATTTTCTTTTCTGCCTAAAAAGTGTAGGCTATTTTAGACGTGAGGTGCAGGGGCTCTGGGTGTTCCCACTAAGGAAAGTAGGCTTTCAACTCCCTAAAACCGTCTATTTCGGTGAGTAGTTTTACATTTTACAACAGACATGAGGCTTATTGGGCTCAGACAGTGGAGGCTACGTAGCCCTGAATACATGACTATCATATGATACTGATAGTCATAGTCATGTATTCAGGGCTAGGAGGCTACGCTAACTGGCTATTAGTGGCTAACAGCAGCAACTCAGTCCGCAGTGGTCCACGGTGGTCCCGCTGAGCTCCGCGGACGGTCCGCGGCGGACCCCCGCTACGGGCCCCTCCGCGGCGGACCCCCGCGGACCCCTCCGCGGCCGAGAGGAGTGCTTGTAGATTGTAAATGTCCCATCCATGTAAGCGCGTCGCACGCTGATGCTCTCTCTGTGACTGTGACAGGCAGCGCAGCGCTGACACTGGTGGTCCATGCACTGGTCTCATGACATAAGCAACGTCATAACTGTGCGCACTGCGCAAATGACTGATCTACAAGCTACATCGCATCTCTGTAGAAGTGTAGATGTATGTTGATGTCTTGTAGATCTGTTCTTTTTCTGCAATCGGCTAAAATGGCTAGTAACGGAGTAGCGAGGCTTTTTTTTTGCGGAGTAAAGCGTTATATATTACCATTTTTTTTTGAGTAATACCTTATATTACTCGTTACTGGAAAAAGTAATAATATTACAGTAATATATTATTAGTAATTCGTTACTGCCCAACACTGCTCCTGATATATTATTATTATTATCATGTCCCCACTAGGTGTGGTGCGCTGACCCCCCTAGTTCCAGGGACCCCTATAGCAAAGACGTTAAAAATGTGCACTTTTTAAAGACATCATGAAATTACTGAAAGAAAATCATTGAATTTTGTTTTTAATTCATGAGAACATTTGCTTTTTTGGGGAAGGTTTTTTTAAAATATTTTCAATAGTAATATTGTAGGAAACAAAATCAAGGGACCCATAAAAATGTGTGTGGGTTGCGACCATAGACTGTATAAAAGGTATGGACAAAGCGACGCCATTGGTTTCTATGCAGCGCAAATGAAACAATATGGGTCCTTGGCATGGGTGTCGCCATCATGGATTAAAATGCGGTCAGAGGAGGCTATTGGCTGCCAACGGTCACGTGCAACCGCAGGGATACATGGGAGAATGTGGTCGAAGCCTCCCGAAATACAGCACTCGAAGAAGAACACAGCCGGCTGGTATCAGTTTAGTTGGCCACGCCCCCCCCGCATCTTTATCATAAATTTTAACATAAATGGGACCTTATTTTCACAAAACGCATATCATCGTGATTGAAAGGCAATTTTTAACTAGCGATAGGAACCATAAAGTATGTATGAAAGTGTTAATTAAGGTTAGAAAACGAAAGGGGAAAATTTATGGGGTCCAATGGAGAACAATTCTTTTTGCGATCGGCCGGAGGGGAAAACAGCGCAACTAGTGGCCAACCATAGGAAGTTTTAGTTCCGTATCGGGCTCATTTTAAATCGGCGGAACTCTCCCCCTGGTTGCGACCCAGTGTTTTCGGAACCAGTGTTATAATTGATATTTGTACCTCCTTGTACCTCCATGTCCCCAGGTGTGGTGCGCTACATGCAGGGGACATCCTCCTGATGTATTATTATTATCATGTCCCCAGGTGTGGTGCGCTCAGGGGACATCCTCCTGATGTATTATTATTATTATGTCCCCAGGTGTGGTGCGCTGCATGCAGGGGACATCCTCCTGATGTATTATTATTATTATCATGTCCCCAGGTGTGGTGCGCTCAGGGGACATCCTCCTGATGTATTATTATTATTATGTCCCCAGGTGTGGTGCGCTGCATGCAGGGGACATCCTCCTGATGTATTATTATTATTATCATGTCCCCAGGTGTGGTGCGCTCAGGGGACATCCTCCTGATGTATTATTATTATTATGTCCCCAGGTGTGGTGCGCTGCATGCAGGGGACATCCTCCTGATATATTATTATTATTATCATGTCCCCACTAGGTGTGGTGCGCTGCATGCAGGGGACATCCTCCTGATGTATTATTATTATTATTATGTCCCCACTAGGTGTGGTGCGCTGCATGCAGGGGACATCCTCCTGATGTATTATTATTATCATGTCCCCACAAGGTGTGGTGCGCTGCATGCAGGGGACATCCTCCTGTCCATCGACGGCACCAGCACGGAGCACTGCTCCCTCATGGAAGCCACGCAGCTATTGGCCAGCACCTGTGACATCGTCAAGCTGGAGATCCTCCCGGCCAATCAGAGCAGGATCCCCATCAGACCCCAAGACACAGGTGTGTTCTGTTTTAGAATCGGCCTTAGGTCTAAATGGGGAGTAGTTCACCCCCAGAATGACTCTCCCCATTTAGACTTGAGTTCAAAAATCAAATCTCGGTTCGAAGTGAAGCAGTGAATTTTTATTCTATGTGTTCTAGAGCTATGAAATCTGTGTTCTAGATCTATACATTCTGTGTTCTAGATCTATAGCTTCTATGTGCTTTAGTTCTATGTTTTTATAAATTCTGAATGAATGAATGATTTTATCTGGAGGGCCAAATTGCATGTGAAGCTTGACCAATCCTCAATTCTGCATGCACGGGAGATGTACAGGACAGACACAGCCTGTTCATTCTGGACTGGAATGACCATATATATGGACATGTACGGGACACACAAAGCCACTCCTTGGAAGCGGCTTTCACCGCTCCAATAATATTTTTGAAGCGGTGGAAGCCGCATAGAACACATAGAATAAAAATTCACCGCTTCACTTCGAACCGAGGTTTGATTTTTTAGTCTTTGTCCTAAGCCAATCATTTGATTATAACAAATGTGCCCTCATTGATTCCGGATGGAGACCCAAATGTATTTGCCAAATACATTTGGGTCTCCATCCGGAATCAATGGGCTTACAAAGAGTCTCCTCAAATTATTGTCTTAGGAATGCGACAAAGCTACTCCTGATGTAGCTATAGCTTGTTCCATTAATGTGACTCACTCTGTCTGTGTGTGTGTGTGTGTGTGTGTGTGTGTGTGTGTGTGCGTGCGTGCGTGCGTGTGTTTCCTGCTGGCTACATTCTGTGGCCTCAAGTACACCCTGGCCTTGCATGCCTTAAAAAAACTGTGACACATTGTGAGCTTGTGGATCTGCTATTTTTGGCGCACAACACCAGGGCGGAAACGACATCAGCATAACTTTAACTCCTGTATAGCTAACCTGTAAATTCCTCCCAACCTGAAACGTTTCCTAATTGTAAGCCTAATTGTAGATCTTCTATTTTCACTAGTTTTGTTCGACAGTCTTGTATGATGAAGCAGGGCTTTACTTGACGATAAAACCTACAAAATGTGAAACTTGTAGATACAAGGTTTCTGCCCGACAGTGACAAAATTCTACTTGGCTCTCGCAGGTATAGTAATGCTAAAGCACACACACACACACACACACACACACACACACACACACACACACACACACACACACACACACACACACACACACACACACACACACGTGTGTGCGCTCACGCTCGCGATCTCTCCGTCGTAGATCATGTTGGTGTCATGTTGTGTAGGGTTATTTCTGGGTCAGCAGCTGAGTGTGGTGGGGGGGTGGGGGGGGGTAGGGGGGTAGGGGGGGTCCCTCCCCCTGGACACGTGAGCGTGCAGGGACCACCAGAGAGGTGGAGATCCATGTTGTCCGTCATGGCTGCAGAACACTCCTGTCTGCACTGCTTTCATGTTGCTCTCATGTTGCTCTTTTTGCACGTCGCTGTCTGGACGAGAAACCTGCCATCTCCATGTTTCGACTTTAAGATTTGTTTTACCCATTTAGGCCTGAGGTCGATTTCTAAATATTGATCTAAGTTTTCTGAAAGTTGGTATAAAAATAATTGTATTCAAAAATATTATTTCAAAACATTTGCTTTGCGTGGCTTTTTGATCTGTTGTTTTCACTAGTTTGGAATGAAAAGTATGTCAACTATCAGAATCAACTTTATTTTCACATCACAGGTTTACGGGTGTAAATAGTGGGTGTCATTTTTGTAACAAGTGCTTTTTGACTTACAGTAATAATACTCAATACTCTTTCCTGAAAAGTGAGGGATTTGGACATAAAAGGTTACCACGCGACAGCGATAACAATCAGCCTTTTGCAGAAACTGCGTCGCTTCGTTGTCACCCTGTAGAAGTCTTATCTTTACAATGATTTTTATTTTTACTATCAGCGTGCGAGACAACGCTCTCCAGAGAGATACAAGTTATTGTTTCCACCATCACACGGAAAAGCCTTTATTTTCTCACCCGCCACATCCACAAAGATTGTCATTATTCAAAGTGGGGGGAACATTACCGTGCTGCCACGTTATAGCCATTCATTTTCAGCCTCGACGATGATGTCCAAACCGAATTCAATAAAGTTTAATTTCTCACTTAACGAGACGCCTACGCTGATAATGTATCTCCGTTTTTTTCCCCCAGGATGAAAACGCGATTATAAGATGCAATTTGTCTAATCTCCTCCGGGAGGATAAAAAAAAGAGGGGGGAATATGGCCACTAAGAGATTAGGAGTTAATGTTTAATTTCGCTAGCGCTTGATAGAAAACACTATTTCTTGGAGAGCCTCCCTTAGGTGAGCTTAGTATAAGCTGGCAGAGTCAGAGCTTTACAGGTCTGAGGGAGTGCCTTGCCTTATTCATGCTCGCCGAACATAGCGGATCTACAAGCACACGACGCGCCGCGGATGCGGCGCGTCGTGGGCTTGTAGATCTGCTAAGTTCGGCCAACCACGAGGCCCGCACGATTATAAATCGGGCTTGACGGAGAGTAGCTGTCTGAATTAAGGACAGGCAAGTTCTCCTCCCCGCGCAATCCTGGGATTGCGATTAACCCCCGCTCGGAATTAACCAGGTGACCTGGATACGGCGAGCGTCTCTGGTCGCTCCGCTCGTCTCTGTGTTTACCGCTAAATCCACTCCCAGCGTGTGCGAGTAGCGAGTTGTCACAAGATTGGAGCAACCTCGCTAATTTAGTGGCGAAGCTTAACTGTTGTGTAGTGACGCCACGGTTTTGATGTGACAAATGTAGCTGCTATAATCTGTACACAAAAAGAAAAAAAAAGGTACGGCACAAGGCTTTGAATGTTTCACGGGTATCAGGCGCTACGCTGTCTCTGTGCATTTGATGTATGTGTTTGCCTCGCGTAGTCGCTCTGGATTAAAGAGTGCCTGCTAAATGCCTACATTGTAATCTGTATACCGGTAATTTTCACTTTAAAACGTTGTTCTATTCAAAATGTACCATAAAAGGCTAGTATGTTGCATGGTGTTACTATTTCTTCTCAGTATGCACCCACCCAGTATGTAAGGGTCAAGGTTGTACTTTATTGTTACGTCTTTTGTGCAGGTACATGCACAAGTAAAACTTGTTTTGGCATCCTTCAGACAATGCAGTGGTAAATCGAAATAACAGCAAACAATATAATAACAGCAAACCACATCTAAAATAATAAAAATCTAAAAGGGGTAATAATAAAGCCGTAGAAAGATGAGAAAATAGTGCAAAAGAAGTATCAGCTTATAGATCAGGCCAGTGGGTCCAGTAGACAGATGCTGATCTGCTTTTCCACTTTTTGGTTCCTGCCAAATCCCCCACCCAGTGCTTGGGGCCAGACCGTTCTGCAGAAGACACATAGAAAATGTGAATTCAAGTGACCGGGATGGTTTACCAGGCTATGGGTCCAGAGCCCAGGGGGCCCTTGACTACCAGGGGCCCTTACATACCAGGGGTCCTTACATACCAGGGGTCCTTGACTACCAGGGGCCCTTGACTACCAGGGGCCCTTACATACCAGGGGTCCTTACATACCAGGGGTCCTTGACTACCAGGGGCCCTTACATACCAGGGGCCCTTACACTACCAGGGGCCCTTGGGGGACCACCAGTGACTAAATACTGTAGTAGTAGGTTAATGCTCATATACGTGGTTTCCTCAGCCTACATCTGGCCTACATCTGTCCTACATCTGGCCTACATCTTGGCACAAAGCGCTCACAGTTTGTTGCACGCCCAGGGTCACACTGGCCAAACTTCCCAGGACACTTAACGACATTAACTCATAAATAGCACTGCTCACTTTGCCCTAGGTGTGATTTTGTGTGTAGAAATGTCTACAGGTGCGTTCTTGACCCATACATTCTTTGCAACCCAGGTAGTGCGTTTGCCTGCCCACCGACTGCCCATTCTGAGTGGTCGTCCTGAGAGATCATTTGTCCACCTCCCCTGGGAGTATTAATCTGTCCCTGCCAGCATGAAGCCATATAGGATTAAGAACATAAAAATCCACATGACATGAATATACTGTACCATGCATAGTTGAAGTACACGAGATAGAATATGATAGAGCTCTATTGATCCCTCGAGGGGAAGTTCATCTGTCTTGTTGTTACAACAGTCCTAATAGGAAAAACACAAAACAGCTAATAAAAACAAGACCGGGTAATAGAAAGATAAATAGGCTATAAATTAAGAAGGCCAGCAAGGCCGCGAGTACGTAAAAAGGGGAGAAAAAAAAGTCCATATCATCGCAAAACAATCACATGGTCGGTCATTATCATCAATCATAATGAGATCAGTTTACTATTATCACATTTATTTCTGACTGCAGGCAATTCTTCTAGGATTCTGGACTGACTGTCCACACTGGTGTTATTAAATGTGATCTTTAGGACTGACTGTAGTGTGCACACTGTTATATAATCTTAGAATCTATCCACAAGATTCCAACGTCCCATTGTGCATTGTGCAGAAGGTGTGCGTCAGTTCCGGGATCGCAGCCGAGAGTGATCTACAAGCTCACAACGGTTGCATCTGCGACGCAACGTGAGCTTGTATGTCTGCTGTTCTCCGGAAGTGTCCCACAAATAATTCTACAGTAAATTATCGCGGAAACAGGTGGATATTAAATCTTATATTTTGGGAGCCCAGGCACCTAGGCTCCAATGTTGCCTGACAGCGGGTTCGAGTCCCGATAGCCGACGGCCGTTGCTGCGTGTCACTCTCTCCATCTCTCTCTCCCCATATCCTGTCTACCTACTGTACTGTACTGTCAATAAAGGCATAAAAAGCACAAACTGAGGTGTAAACACTGTTATTATCTTATCTTTTTATCTTTAGGACTGGCTGAAAATAACAGATCTACAAGCTCAACACGTCTCATCATGACACAGCTGTTAGCTTTTAGCTCACACATCTTTAGAAATCAGATTTTACTTATCACGTATCAACACAAGATGGAAAGTCTGACTGCAGCCTATTAGGCCTACACTGTTTCTCAACTCTGGGTCTGGGGACCCCTAGTGGTCCTTTACAGCAGTGGTTTTCAACCTTTTTCATATCAAGGTCCATTATTTATTCAGCATTTGAGCCACGGACCACCATTTGATGACATTTAGCCTCTCAGGCAAATATTTTGTTATAGTTGGATAAGATTTTGTTCACAATTCCATGCTGTATGAGAGGTAAGCGTTGATCAAAATAACAATTCTTCTACATTCTCTAATTGTGTAGACTTCTTGTAAATGAAGTGAGCTATAGTCAACTTTTTTTTGAAAAAGGGACGCTAAAATAAAAATAATGTACCTATGAACCTATTTTATAAAAAGATTACGCTTCATATATGTGTTTTTATTCAAAAATGACCACAAAGCGTAAAATAATGATAAAACAATCATTTTGGCCATTGTCAGGCTGACAGGTTTACATCCCTTATCAATCCATATACAGTAAAAGAATAGAAGAGGGATGTAAACAAAGTCAGCCTGACAACGGCCAAAATTATTATTTTGTCATTATTTTTACGCTGTGGTCATTTTTGAATAGAAACACATATGAAGCTTAATCTTTTTAATTAAATATTTTCGACATTATTTTTATTTTAGCGTCCGTTTTTCAAGAAAATGTTGACTATAGCTCCTTTAAGTAATGCAGATGTTAAACAATAATTTAACTCTTGACAGCGTAACATACGGGTCCATTTGGTTTCATTTTACACTCTCAATAGTCCATTTAGAGGGTCCATTTAGTTACCAACTCTCTCCATCATTTAGCTGGCCACTGGTTGAAAAAAATGCTGCTTTACAGCAACGTTTTCATGCCAAGGACCCCCAAAATAATTTGAACTGGGGACCCCCCACCCTGATAACAACTTGGAGTTGAGGCATTACATTTAGTTTGGTTCCGCAGATACATAATTATCTGTGGCACTGAGGCGTTATGAGCTTGTAGATTGGCTATTTTCACAATATTTGCCTCTTTCTTGTGGAATATTCAACAATTTGGCCATTTTGGTATTAAAAAGGCCTTAAAAGTCATTAAATTGTACCTTTAGAAATGTGTCTGTAATTCTGTATACACCTACTGCATGTTGGTTTGTTTACTGTTGAGTAAGAAAATAGTGTTGCACATTAAGCTAATCATCAGGGGACCCCCCCAAACAATAATATGGGGACCCCCAGTTTAGGAACCACTGCTTTAGAGAGTGTACAGGTCCATTTGGTTCCATTTGCACACGTTCACAGTTTAAGTAACACTGAGGATTTTACTGTGAAGATTAGAGTCCCAGAGTTTTATATTATATATATAAAAATAACCCTTTATCAAATGGGGATGGGGTAACGTGAGAATCCCTGGACTATCACATCGCACTGTGTCGTGGCCACCAATCGGATCCCCAGAATGGACATCCTGTCTCATCAGTAATTAGGCTCTCAGCTGCGTCTCCAATCAAGGTCAAACCACCTGCTCTCCTCCTCCTCCTCCAAACCACAGACCAACCTGTGTTCAAACCACCTTGTTGTCCTTTCTTCCTTCCCAGCTCCATCTGAACATGAAACCATAAAAACAAACATGATGATCTACAACTTGACCGAAGCGTTATCCAAGCTCGCCCGTAAAAGTAAGGATAATTAATGGCTTCCCACTGGTGTAAAGTAACTAAGTAGATTGACTTGAGTACTGTACAATTTTGAGGTATGTGTTACTTTACTTTACCAATTTATTACTATTATTTGAAAACTTTAGTTGCTAGTTACTTCGCAGACATACTGTACACTATTAAATTATAAAACATACATGAACCACTTTAGTCCAATTTTTTTACATAGGCCATTTAAAAATCATGTGGCGTCTTGCTGTGTCACTCTTTCTTATTTTAATTTTTTTGTGATTTATTTTGCACTGACCATTGGACACTTGTTTTGGCTCTGCACTTTGGGCTTTTGAGTAGTATTGCTGTGTTGATGGAGGTGATGACTGTTATGAACACTTTTGTTTGGCACTGCATTTATAAGTTGTGCTTTAAGTATCGCTTTTGTGTTGTGACGTGACACTTATGAGCGTTGACAGTTTTTTACACTTTATGTTTATATTCTTCTTTTTATTGTGCCTTTTTACTGCACACGACAACAGTACTTTTTTTTTTCTTTTCATACTTCGACTCTGTAACTTCGTAAACCTTAAAGGCCCACTTCACCTCTGGGACAACCAGATCTTATTTTATTGTTGTTTGGGACACGATCAACACAATCCTTTTAGTATTTCAGCATGACTAGCATGCTGAAATACTAAAATATCTCAAAACACAGATTGAACACAAAAAAATAACTCCCAAACAACAATAAAATAATATCTGGTTGTCCCAGAGGTGGTGAAGTGGGCCTTTAAACTGCTGTGCTGTCTCTGGGCAACTGAATTTCCCCCTTGGGATAATAAAGGTCTATCCATCTATTTAAAATGTGAAGCGATCAGTGGTGCTTTGGGATTTTCTTTTCCGTGAGCAAGTAGGGGTTCAGAGTCTTGCTCAAGGATTCTTCCACACTAACTCTGGGGGAGCCCGGGATCGAACTGGGAACCCTTCGGAAAACCCTCCGTGTTCTAATGACGGTTTCTCTACCCCTGAGCCAATGCCGCCCCTTTTACTCAAGTACAACATGTTTGTACTTTACCCACCACCGATGGCTTCATCATCATCATCATCATCATGAGGTCCCTACTCCGCTCTCTCTCTCTCTCTCTCCCTCATTTGAGTGAATTTAAACGTGTCTAACTGATTTTCAGACAACTCGTCAAAATGACATCCAGCCCGCAGGATTTCTTCTCAATCTAAGTGTACCATGAAGAAGACATTAAATATCAATTACCACGCTCGTAATATTCCCCCGGGCCTCGAGTGGTGTGGGTTTTAAATTTAGACACGGGGACGGTGGGGTGTGTGGAGGGGGGTGAAAAGCTGATTTCCACCGGGCGTAACTCAAAGCACACAAAGTGAATGACAAGAAGAGTGAGTCTGATTTCCCTTAATGGATGTTTGTTGTTTGTGTGTGTGTGTGTGTCAGACACGTACACACATAGACATCAAAGGGGGCTTGAGCCCCTGCCCTTTTATCCGTCAGTAAAAAAGTGCCCTCTCCAGACCATGAATACAGTTTTAACTACTGTATGGTGAAAGAAAAACAAATGCCCCTCTTTCCATGCCATACCCGAAGGCAGCATTCAAGAGAATTGCCTTAATTGTCCAAACTCTCCTGAACTTGAATGCAGTATGTTGAAATCAAGGAATGTTTAGAAATCAAGCATCGAAAATAAGCAACCGCCAAGCTTGTGAGCTTGGAGGTCTGCTATTTTCGATATTTCCACCAAAAGGCCCTTTTATAACTGTGTGTGTGTGTGTGTGTGTGTGTGTGTGTGTGTGTGTGTGTGTGTGTGTGTGTGTGTGTGTGTGTGTGTGTGTGTGTGTGTGTGTGTGTGTGTGTGTGTGTGTGTGTGTGTGTGTGTGTGTGTGTGTGTGTGTGTGTGTGTGTGTGTGTGTGTGTGTCCTTCTACCCACCACCCCTGCAGTAAGGGTGCAGAAAAGCAGCCAGCACTCACACAACCACGCCTGGGACCAAGGCGGTGGTGGTGGGAACTATAACTGTCACGGTGGAGGCAGCCTGGGCAAGCCATGGAGCAGCCCCAGCCACCACCCCCGCAACCAGCAGCAGCACGACCACTGCAAATGTAAGTTTTATATACAAGTGGTCACATTGATGTAAGTACACTTACTCAAGTACTGTACTTAAGTTCAATGTTGAGGTATTTGTATTTCACTTGAGCAATTCCAATTTCCAATACCTTTACTAGTAAGATGCCCTGACATATATGGGCATAAAATCTCTATATGGGCTTAAAAGGAACAAGGACGGAATTCATGAGACTGACACAATATGTCCATATATGGGCTTAATATTGATGACATCATGAATTAATGGCCATATATGGAGCGTGACATATGAGGCAGAGGTTTTGAGACCAACTTCTCCCTACAGTCACAACTCATCTCGGAATATCCAAATATTGTACTTTTACTCCACTACAATTATTTGTAAACTTGACGCATTGTGAGCTTGTAGATCGGCAATTTTCAAAAGATTGTTAAACATTTGAAAACTTGAAATGATTTTAATTTGGGTACTTTTAGTACATTTTGATGCCAATACTTTTGTTCGTTTACTCAAGAACATTTACGAATTCCGAACTTTTACTTCTAACAGAGTATTTCTATGCTGCAGTATAGATACTTTTACTTGAGTAAAACATGTGAGTACTTTTCCCCCACCAGTGAGTGATGGATTGTGACAGCCACAGAGCAGTAGTCGCTGCTGGCCACGGGCGCTGATATAAAGTCATCTTTACCCGCTGGCGACGACCAGTGTTGTTCATGGCTTCTGATTCTAAATATGGCAGTAGATTCTAAACATGACAGGAATCCTCAGTTTGATATGCAGCCACGGGATCATGGGACCCTCCGTTTGAGGACACGTGTATATTTACAATCCCACGTGTTCATTTCACAGACCCATTAACCCTGCAAGGCCCAGCGTTGCTTTTTGGCAAAACAATTTAAATCATTTAAAAAAAAATGTTATTAGTTTTCCTGTTCTTTTTTCACATTAACATCGCCATTAAATCCTATTGTTTAGTATTACAATACCATTGGCCAAGATATTTGCATATAAATACCCCCCACAGAGACTGACATTCACACCTCCCAGAGAAGTTGAAATTCCAGCGTCTGGACGAACAACATCTCACTTTTTAACTGAAGCTATTCCTCACTAAAACATAAGTAAAATGCCTGTAATATTTTTTTTCGTGGTCATTAGAATGCCTAGAACACGTGCATATGTTAACACGTTGCAAGCCGCGGCAGAACCCTCTGAACAGAGGTAGCGCCGAAGAAATAAGCCATTTATTTACAAACATGTTTTAAAAAAACAAAGCCCACATGATAACAACACGTACTGGAGTGCTCGACACAGCGTACATATTCATCCTGCAGAGGTCGGCGATCTTACTTTGGCGAGGCGGAGGGGAGATCAATTCCATTCGTTTACGTGCGGCGAAGCAGGGAAAGGAGCGATAGAGAAGCGGCGCCCGAACGTGATTGAAACCGCGATCCACGAACAGAGACAAAGACCAGCCATCTTGTTTGAGCTTCTTGCTGAGTTTCAACACTGGGGAGAGGATGAGGCTCCTCCTGGCCAGCCATCCATCCAGAATGTGAGTCAACGGCGTGGCCTGCTGGATATTAGGAGTATCACACCCAGCACCAGAAAATGACTGTCAGAGCATATTAACCCTTTCAGATCGCTCCAAAAAGACACAGAGAAGAATTTCCGATGTTTTTTTTTTTTTTTATTATAATTTATATCAAAAGTCCGGGAATAGACGGCGTGGCTGATGGGACCCAGTAGGAAGTCCGAGGGAGTACGGCCAGGCTTAGAAGGTGTTAATATTGTGAAAAATATCCCCAAAATGCAAATTAGAGCATGATTTATGATCTATGATTTATGGCTATAAAACCTTACAAAAACATTATTATTTTTTTTAAATTACATTTTCCTGTGATTAGGACTCTTACAACACCATCTGATTTAAAAAAAAAAATGGCCAGTAGAAATTAATTCGGGTCTTGCAGGGTTAAGGGTCCATTTGGTTCCCAACTTATCATGGGGACCCCCTGAAATCGCCTCAAGGACACCTGGGGGGAGCCATTAGTACCCCCCCCCCCCCCCCCCCCCTTTACACATCTACAACATTCTGATTAGAAAACCATGCTGATGTTATGAATAACTGAGAACACCTTTTGGAAACGTAGAACATTACAAAGGCCGTGACATTTCAGTAAGATGTTTCTGTTCAATCCCATTTCCTTAATTCCATTCCCCGGCCGAGTTATACCAAAGACTAAAAATGGGACCCGTTGCCTCCCTTGCTTAGCACTCAGCATCGAGGGTTGTATTGGGGCTAAGTCCCCTTCCTGCGACAAATACCAGCGTCACGTCCAGGGGGTGTACAGTACTTGTACATCATCAAGCTTCCTCATGCTATACAGAAGCAGGAGACAGGCTCCTGTTCTATGGGCCCACAAGGCTCGACAAGGCTTTACTTTTTCTGTTCAGTAACGGTTGTTCCATGGCAGTCACGTTTTCTCTCATGTCACCCCCTCTGCAGCGAGTGCAAGCAGGTTGGAACGGTTGGAGAAAAGTCACATGTGATAGGAAAGTATCAGCAAGAATGAAATGGGAAGGTATAGAAGACCAGCTATGATGTATGGTTGCACTGAGGTAAAGACAGGAAGCAGAGACAGAGGTATAGCAGAGACTAAAATGTTGAGCTTCTCTCTGGGAATTACAAACAAGGGACGGCGTATGCATGTCGAATGTTTTGGAGATGAAGCCGGAGAGGCCAGACTGAGATGGTTTGGACATGTACAGAGGAGGGATAGTGAGATGGTTTGGACATGTACAGAGGACGGACAGTGAGATGGTTTGGACATGCACAGACGAGGGATAGTGAGATGGTTTGGACATGTACAGAGGAGGGACAGTGAGATGGTTTGGACATGTACAGAGGAGGGATAGTGAGATGGTTTGGACATGCACAGAGGAGGGATAGTGAGATGGTTTGGACATGTACAGAGGAGGGATAGTGAGATGGTTTGGACATGTACAGAGGAGGGACAGTGAGATGGTTTGGACATGTACAGAGGAGGGGTAGTGAGATGGTTTGGACATGTACAGAGGAGGGGTAGTGAGATGGTTTGGAAATGTACAGAGGAGGGAAAGTGAGATGGTTTGGACATGTACAGAGGAGGGACAGTGAGATGGTTTGGACGTGTATAGAGGAGGGATAGTGAGATGGTTTGGACATGTACAGAGGAGGGACAGTGAGATGGTTTGGACATGTACAGAGGAGGGATAGTGAGATGGTTTGGACATACTGTATACAGAGGAGGGATAGTGAGATGGTTTGGACATGTACAGAGGAGGGATAGTGAGATGGTTTGGACATACTATATACAGAGGAGGGATAGTGAGTAGATGGGTAGAAGGATGCTGAGGTTGGAACTGCCAGGCAGGAGGCCTACAGAGCAAGACCAAAGAGGAGATTTATGGATGCAGTAAAAGAGGACGTGAATTAAGTTAGGTGTGCAAGAAGAGGAGGCGGAGGACGGGGTGAGATGGAGGCATATGATTGGCTGAGGCGGCTCCTGAAGGGAACAGCCGACAGGAAAAGAAGAGCCCCTATGGAACCTCGGTGCACCCATAGGGGTGCAGCACACGCACCCACCCGCCTGTTTGAGAAGCACTACTTCTGCCTTAGACTATAATGGTCTTTCTAAAGATATTCCAGCTATTTTCTGGGAGTGTTAAGTTTTCACTTCTGACAGCTCTGCTGGTGTTGCAGTTGCACTAACAGCACGGGAGTCTCTTTTTTTCTCTTCAGCGATGCATTAATGTGTTCCCAGAATGCCTTCTCTCTCCGGTGACTGTCACCATGTTTTTTCTCCCTCCGTCTGAACGCGTGCCACCGCATTACGCTTGTTGATGCTGTCAAAAGGGATAGCGGTAGAGAGGAGGGAAGACCCAGGAGTTTTGTACAAGTTCTTCATCGTTATGTGTAATAGTACAGAGCCGAGCAGCAGAACTCTGCAGACAAGTGTGATGATGCTTGTGCACCCAGCTTCTCCTCCTCAGTACTGTGTGAAGTGAGAGAAGTAAGGGCAAAATAAGTCGAGGCATAAAAAGATACAGAAATAAGTGGTAGGAAAATGCATCAAGTAATACACCAATATATACTGTATATCAGGGTTCTTCAACGTTTTCAGGCCAAGGACCCCTTAGTTGGGAGAGAGATGAAGCTGGGACCCCCACAACCTTTTCATAGATTCCATATAGTTTCATCGTTTGACAGCCCAATCCTCAATGTATTTTGGATTCATGACAATTTGTGTTTTCAGATATTTAACCACTTGAACGGTCAATATTTATTAAACTTGACCTTTCACTCTGTAATTAGTCCCCTCTACACCAAAGCTCTTTGCCGAAAATAGCCGATCTACAAGCTCACGCCGCCTCGCAGCATGAGGCGTTGTGAGCTTGTAGTCATTAGACGAAGGTCTAATGATGAGTGTCCGGTAATTCCAGTTAAAGCGGAAGTGAATATAAATACAAATCATCTAAGTATATTTAACTTGCTGTTTAGCAGAAATTATATTTTAAAATATACTTTCATGAACGGAAATGCCAGCTTCCATTACTCGCCATTCAGCAGTTGTAGTTCCAGACTCTATAGCAGCCTATAGCATTCAAAGATTGTGGAATAGTTCTCTGGCTACGCGAGACTATTCCCTCAGTAGCACAGCCAACCCTATACAACCCCTCCTCCAGCCCACTCAGATCAGCTAACACAGGGAAGCTGTCAGAACCACAACTCACTCCCAATGTTCCACCGTAATCTGAAGACTCACCTCTTCACTAGCACTTGCCGTAGCACTTATTATGCCTTGCCTTGATGAGCTAGCCTTGCAGTCTTATAATATGCAAAGGCTAAAATGTCATTTAGATCGTTTTATGTTGACTGACCGATGCTGGTTAATTTGTAGACCTGGCATCCTATAGTTTGTATGTTGTAGTTGTACAGATAATTTATGTTTCTATATTGTACTGTTTTGTCTGATTATTCTAGTTTACCTTGCCAACTCACTGTAAGATTAAGAAATGCCTAAATTGTAAGGCTGCAATTTTGGTTTGGTTTTCATATTTGTCGTAATTAACACATTTAATATAATTAACAAATGAAATATGTCTATATCGGCCTTTATTTATTTATCTGTCCGTTCCCTCAAACATAAACAGAGCAATTTGGCATATTTGTGGCACATTAGCGGATTGTGATAATCATAATTAATCGCAGCTAAACTATGATTAATCTGTGATTAATCTAATTAGATTTCTTAATCTTTTGACAGGCCTAAAGTGTGTGTGTGTGTGTGTGTGGTGGGGTGGTGGGGGGGTGGGGGGTGGGGGGGGGATGGGGACGAGCATGATCATTTTTCCACTTTCAGAGTTAACCACAACTCATTCACTGCCAAGAATATTGAACCAAAATAGCCCTCACTGGCAGCTATTTTTACTGACACTGACATGTTCCTTCCGTCATGCGCTACGTCCCACCAAGGAAACTTGCCGCTGTCAGGTGATAAGAAGCGGCTTGCTCACTCCTCATGCACTGAAGGAAGTATGAGCTCAGTTCGGGGCTCTCCCCAGGTTGGCAGACGGAGAGCAGCGCACAGGATTACTGCTTAGGCAATTGGCACTGGGTGAAAAATTGGTTAGAACATTTTGAGATAATTGTCTTTTTTTTTTACAAAACATATAATCTTTATCATGGTCCTACAAATGAGTATTAAAAGGTTTTAACTGGCTTTTAGTGTACCCTTTAAGTCAGGGGTCTTCAATGTTTTCAGGCCAAGGACCCCTTAGTTGAGAGAGAGATGAAGCAGGGACCCCCACAACCTGTTCATACTGTAGCTTCCATATAGTGTCATCGTTTGACAGCACACTCATCAGTGTCTTTTGGATTCATGTGAATTCGTGTTTTCAGATATTTAACCACTTGATCCGTCAAAGCGCAATAAACTTGACCTTTCACTCTGTACTTGGTCTGCTCTTTTTCCCCTATACACCAAACCTCTTTGCCGAAAATGGCTGATCTACAAGCTCACAACGCCTCGCAGCGGGAGGCGTTGTGAGCTTGTAGATCTACTATTTTTGGCTAAAGTTCTCAGAATATGGACGCTAGGGTTCAAGTGGTTAATATAAAAAGGATTGGAAGATTTGGAGGACCCCCTAGGGCAGGGATTCCCAAACCTTTTTTGGCTCGGGGCACCCCTATAAATATTCTTTTCATCCTAGGCACCCCTACATTAGTATATTCATAATTTTCACTCCCAGCACCTTTATATTTATAGCATATTTTAGTAATTATGTTGCGAGGAAAACAACATAATAGCCATTTTGGTTGGAACCAACTGAAAATAACTTTGTACTTCAAGTTTAAAATGATACTAAATACATTTTTAAGTGTCCAAATAAATTCAAAATATCAAATGATCTCGTGGACTGCCGTCGTGGCACCCCAGGGTGCCCTGTCACTCACTTTGAAAACCCCTGCCCTAGGGGTCCCAGACCCCCTGTTGAAGACCCCCTGCTTTAAGTTAACAACTGTAATGATGGTGTGTGGTCTTCCTTGCAGCTCTGGTGAGCGGTGGCTTCTCTCCGTCCTCCACGGCCACCTCAGGGTTCAGCAGCCAGGGCAGCAGCACCCTGCCCTGCCCCGCGCTGCTGCCCGGACCCCCCACCTCCCCCCGCAACTCCACGGCCAAGAGGAGGGCCCGCCGCAAGGACCACAAGAGCTCACGTACGTACCCACCGTTACCACCCTGGTGGTGGAAAGTCACATGACATCATTGATTGATTGATTGAAGACTATTAGAAGTTCGCGTAGGAAAAGGTACAGTTTCATGACGGTACAGTTCACTGGTACAAGGTCAACTAAAAGGAGATCCTAGGAAGCTTTTCGGCTTATTTGCACAGGAAACCTTTTTGTATCTCATATAACATTGAATGACAGACGGATAGAAACACAGTACTATGCAGTAGATATCGTCATAAAAAAGGAGAAAAAAAAACTGCAACAACATTATATAGATATTCACAAAAGAAGTGTTACAAGCGGCTGCCGCCTGTAAGTGGTTTTTCATCACAGTGTACTTTGCAATATAAACCCCCAAAATCAATCCTCCAGTTCTAGGCAACACAGAGGGGCAGGGGGACTTTTTTCTTTTCTTATTTCCACATAACTCAAAGGTACAGTATATTAACCCTCTAAGGCCCGCATTAAGAAATACTTGAAATAAAAAATTGAAAAAAATCAGATGGTGTTGTAGGAGTCCTATTAACTCATTCTGAGCCCAGGACATTAACGGATTAGGGGGTCCAGAGTGCCCCCTCCCGGCCCCATTAACGGCCGCTGTCTTATTTTGAAGGCCAGAAGTCTAGACCGGAAGTACTTCCGGTCTGACGTCATCGGATCGTGCGCCGGAACCGATGCGTGTCCACGTGGAGTTGTGTAATGGCCGACCGGGAGCTTTTATAACTGTGTAAAATAAGCGAGCATCTGCCTCCATCCTAGCTTCTAAAGTGTAGTTTTGAGATAATGGACATTAAAGATGAGATCGGCCGTCCACCTCAATGTTATGGGATGACTATTGTGTGCTCGTGGAGCCGTGATGATGACAAATCAGCGCGGATTTCGTCTCCGGAGCGTCGGCCATTGTACTAGGTATTTTTACTCGCCGTTACAGTAATATATTACTTTTCCCGCGACATCGCGTGGATGGCACTATAGATACTCTATTACTTTTCCCGCGACATCGCGGGGTTGGCTTTTAATGAGTTAAGAGGAAAATGTAATGTTTTTTTCAAAAAAATGTTTTTGTAAGATTTTATAGCCATAAATCAAAAATCATAAATCATGCTCTAATTTACATATGGGGGATATTTTTCAAAATAATAACATATGTACATGTTCTAGACATTCTAATGATCACCAAAAAGAATAGTACAGGCATTTTACTTATGTTTTTTTGAGGTATAGCTTCCATGAAAAAGTGAGATGTTGTTCGTCAAAACTCTGGTATTTCAGCGGGTGTGGCGGGTGTGAATGTCAGCCCCTGTGGGGGGTATTTATATGCAAATATTGTGGCCAATGGCATTGTAATACTAAACAATAGAATCCAATGGTGGTGTTTAGGTGGTAGGGGGAGCTAAAATAAAATGATTTAAACCTTTTTTTGGATAAAATACAAACGTTGTAATATTACAACCGTGGGCCTTAGAGGGTTAATGACATAGTTCAATATTGAAAATGGGTGGTTCTTCCCTTTAAGTATAGCCTATTTTGATGCCAATGCCTCAATCCATTTAGAAAAATTGACTCTTACTACTTGTAAGAGTATGTTCCCTTTGTTCTGATGTGAAATGCTTTTGCAATACCATTCAGCCACTTGAGCCCGACATACTTTGTTGTAAGATGGATGGGTGGAAGAGCACACAATTAGCATTGAATGTTAAAAAAAAAAAAAGATTAGAAAACGTGTCTGGAAACAAACATGATTGTTTCCTTTAAATCAAGTAGTAGTAGGCCATGTGTGTGTGTGGAAAGCTGGCTGGGAAGGGTGATCTCTGTCGCTGCACAATAGTGACACCTACAGGTTGGTTGGGGGATCTCTTTCTCCAAAGCTTTTTAAACATCTTTTTTTCACCCATATTCACATGACAGAGGAAACCATGCAAGCTACCAACCTGCTCATCAGGAGCTGTTGGGGGGGGGGGGGGGGGGGGAGTAAAGTCTGTTGCTCGACATGCAGCCGCAACGAGGGGAGGTGTGGGGTGACAGTGATGGGAGATATTCTGTACTCGTTCTGCATAAAGTCCCATTTCACAATTTCACAATGTAAAATCCTTTGAAAATAGCAGATCTACATGCTCACAATATGCAACGCATTGGGAGCTTGTAGATCGAATAGGCGAAATATCTATATAGGGAAAATATCTATTGACCATAATTGGTCAAAATTTAGTAATACAAATCTAAAAAGTAACAGAAGTTTTCAAATCATCGTAATCGTAGTACAGTAAAAAGTAAAATTTTTGCCTCAGAGTAGAAGTAAAAGTACTGAAAACTGAAAATACTCTTGCTAAGTAAAAAAGAAAGTGCTTAAGTACAGTACTTAAGTAAATGTACTTAGTTAATTTCTGATTCCACCAAGATGGCTGATCCTCTGTCACTATAGTCCCAGTGTTAGGGGTCAAACTCAGCGGTGACGGGGACTGTACACATGGGGGGGAGAAAATGATTTAAACCCCCTCCCCGCACCAACCAACCTGCATGTGATGATGACCCGTGGATCACTGACTTCAGGCGGTATTGACGTAACATGGCCATGAATGACTCATCCTCTTTCCTCTCGCTGTCTGTTTGTTACATGTCTTCTTTCCCTCCCCACTCTTTCTGCATTTTTGTCTGCATTTTTTCCCCTCCTAAGGTTAATATACAGTAGGTTTGCGTTTTAGTTTTGATTCCAGGTGGTCCCCAGCTAAATGATGGAGACCAAACAAAACCAAATGCACCCTTATAGATTTTTAACTCTTGAGAGAGTAAATGAGAGAATGTGGAACGTTTTTTATTTCATTTTTTTGCGAGTTGTTGTGAGCATGTAGATCTGCTATTTTCACAATAGAACCGCGTTATACAAAATGTAATTCCTCAACTTTTAGTGCTCGTCAGGGTGGGAGGGGGTCCCCAGTTAAAATATGATTATTTTGGGGGTCGCGGCCTGAAAAGGTTGAGAACCACTGAACTAGAGTAACCCTCCTCTCCTCTCCTCCTCCTCCTCAGTGTCTCTGGCGTCCAGCTCGGTGGGCCCGGGGGGCCAGGTGGTCCACGTGGAGACCAGCGAGGTGGTCCTGAGGGGAGACCCCCTCACGGGCTTCGGCGTCCAGCTGCAGGGTGGGGTGTTCGCCACCGAGACCCTGTCCGCTCCCCCCGTCATCCGCTTCATAGAGCCCGACAGCCCCGCCGAGAGGTACGGTATTGCCTTTATCCAAGGCGCTTTACAGAGATTGTGCATTACATTCACCCACGCACGCACGCACGCACGCACGCACGCACGCACGCACGCACGCACACACACACACACACACACACACACACAGGGACGTGCAGAGAATGTTAGAGAGGCAGGGACTGACATTTCTAAAATGGTCTTTTGGTGAAAACATCGAAAATAGCAGACCTCCAAGCTCACAACGTGTCTCGCTGCGACGCGTGGTGAGCTTGGAGGTGGCTATTTTCGGTGCTTGATACCACACTGAACTAAGCATAATCAAGTGCATACTGGAGATGTGGCGTAATGGCATGGATTTCTATACAGAGAGGGCAATTCTTTCAACATAAGATGCTGCATTCAAGTTCTGTAGAGTTTCGACAAGGCAATTCTCCTGAATGCTGCTTTGGGTATGGCATGGAAAGAGGGCATTTGCATTTCTTTCACCATAGTAAAAACGGCATTCATGGTCTGGAGAGGGCACTTTTTGAAACTTTAAACCTGTTCTTAAACCATATAAACGACCATACCTCTCTTGTGAGGACAATCAGTAAAATGTCTATTTCTCAAATCCTACTATACTTAAAGCGGTACTGTCACCTAAAGGGGTTGAGGGGCAGCTCATGTCACAGTGTAATCTGCCCCTCGCCCCCCAACAACAGCTGACCAGTACAGTAAGTAGTCATACAGTCAGGCTATACAGACAATTAATTTGATTGCGCATCCCCACAATGACATCATAGAAAATATGAAGTTGTTTTTTAAGATGATTCTTAAAGTGACAGTAACCCTTTAGGTGACAGGCCCCCTTTAACATTTGGTCCTCACAACTATAGTAATACAAACACACACACACACACACACACACACACACACACACACACACACACACACACACACACACACACACACACACACACACACGCGCGTCCAACAAATAAACAAATAGCCCTACACGGAATCACCTTGAAACCAGAGCCCCCTGCAGTCCTGTTTCATAAGAAAAACATAAGTCATATCTCCACGAGTGTTGCGTTGTAAACCGAGGCTCATGGCGTTGTACTGTACCAGCGATTCTAAACCTTTCAGGGGTTGACACTAAGGTCTCAGAGGCACTTGCCCATCGGGCAAGTACAGGTCATGTTCTACTTGCCCGAAGGTAATGCCCACTTGCCCGAAAAGTAAATCGTCCATTATAAAATGATAGGTACGATTTTAATTACCGCAATTTAACACTTATTTCTTTACTTTATGGGGCTGTGCGATAAAATGTTATACCTCAATACCTCCGAATCCAAATACCAAATACTTTAGCTATGATTGAATATGTCTATGGTTTCACACTTGTTATTTTATATTTTTTAATGTAGCAACAGTAAAAACAGCACATTATAGGTAAATAGTGCTCTTATTTTACATTCCACAGACCAGAAGACACAGCGCACTGGCCACGTTCAGGTGTTTAGACAGATATCTCGTGTTGTGTTTATAGACATTTGTGTCCCCTCTCAAATGAGCACTTGCCCTGTCGGGCAACCTGAAAGCCAACTTCACCTGCCCTGACGTTTTATTTACCTGCTGGGGCAGGTGGGCAAGCCTTAGTGTCAATGCCTGCCTTTTCTAATTACATGATGGACCCTCAGGTTAATAATGCATTAAAGCCACCGAACCCCATCTCTTGGAGCTCGATACTGTTCTGTAAAATCCATTTTCGTCATACTCTGAGTACAAATGGAACAAAGACCCTTACGGGGTCCATTTGGTTCCATTCGTACGCACTCAGAGTTACAGACCCTCAAGGGTCCATTTGGTTCCTATAACTATCAATCATTTATCAGGGGGGACCCCCTGGGGGGGTACCAGATCCCTACATTTGAAGAAACCAGTGCCTTAGATCAAAAGGTTCTTAATTTAAAGATACTAGTGACATGCGACCTCGCCCTAAAGGACAAGGTCGCGCCATCTGGCCAGTGATGTATATCGGACCAGTTACCCATATATGGAGACCCCTGCATGATGGTCAACAATATTATGTCAAAACATATGGGCATTACCAAATATGGGCATTCTCAGATATGTCCTTAATATTGATGACATTGGGTCAGGGATCTAAATATATGGGCATAAAACGTATGTTAATTTGTAAAGCCAAGCAGGGCCTTGGCAACTTAGGGCCTGGGTTTGATGCCTGGGGATCTCCATATGGGCATAAGGGGGTACCGTAACAGGGAATCATCTGGGAATGCCCATACTGGTTAAAAGCTCCATACCAGGTTTGATGTGAGACTCCACTTTCCAAGAAACGCATTGATAAATTCAAGCCATCGATCCGGGGCCGGTTAAAAGCGTTTAAAAAAAAGCCTGGGCCATATATTTTATTTATCCGTCGATTGGCGGTGTTGTGACACGATACGGGCCCTAATTAACAAAGAACTCCTCGGCGAGCCGACACGTGCGACGTCTAGCGTTGCCGCTGTAAGATTAACGGTTGCAGCGGAGCGGCGGATCCCCTGGGTATCGTGTGACTAATCCCCGCGGCGGCCTCTCCTCGTAGGACATAATGTAATGATGTCGGCGCTGTCAGCGGCCATGCAACCTTAATGAATGGCGCTGGCAGAGTGACTTAATTCTACTTGACAGAGTCTCTGTGTTTGCCCTTCGTTGAATAAGCATCGGTACGCTGATTCAGAGGTTGTCCAAGCTATGGGGCTGGGACCCTAAACGGGGTCCGCCGCCGGACAGGTGATTGATGACGGGCCGGGTCGGTCGCACAATGACAAACGGGGGGGAAGGAAATATTTATTAAGTATTAAGTAGTGTTTTTGAAAACATTAGTTCAGAATGCATTGTCTTTGTATTTCTTTTTTTTTTTTTAAGTTCTGGCAACAGGCATAGGCCAAATTTATACTGTATGCTTCCATTTACAAATGTGTACAGAAATTCTTCTGTAGCTTTTAAATGACATAAGACTAGGGTGACCAGACGTCCCGGTTTGGCCGGGACTATCCCATTTTCAAGCTGCGTGTCCCGGTGTCCCAACAAATATCTCTAAAACACTAATATGTCCTGGTTTTCAACATTCACCACAAAGTTGTCCCGGTTTCCAGCAGAATTCAAATAATAGTAGCTGTTTTCAGTGGTTGCATTTATCATGTTCTTTTCATGAAAACATGCTCACCTAACCAATCAGAAAACATGAACAAATACATTGCGTGTCTGAATTCAACACTGAGGCTGTTTGTCAATCACTCTGCCTGTATGCAACCCTGCGGTGCATGTGCGCATGCAAGAACGTTAGAGAATGGGCACGCGCGTGCGCGGTAACGAGCACATTGCTTTGAGGGTCCCGGTTTTAGGCAACAGTGGTTCGCATCCCGGTTTGAGCGGCTGAACATAATGGTCACCCTACATAAGACTGTTTGTAAATGTTTTACAATACATATTCCTATTCAAGGCTATCAATATATGCTTTCTTTTTTAAATATGCTTTAATTTCAACTCTGAAATTCTAATTCTAAAAAGGGCAAAAGTAGCAGATCTACAAACTCAAAATGTATTTTGAGCTTCTGCCCCATAGCCACTCGCCAAAAAATCCACTCGTCCGAGACAGTTTGCCCTCCTGGTCCCCAAGTTGTGGAATAAACTCCCTGTCGCACTTAGAACAACGGACTCACTCGCTAGCTTTCGCCGTGGACTGAAGACTCACCTTTTCAGACTCCACCTAAACCCTTAGCACTACAGAAAAAAATCAATGACCATACATGAAGCTAGTTAGCATTTGTTTTTGTTTTTAGGTTTTTAGAACTTTGATTATATTGTGTTTTTTTCTAGATAGATATCCATTTGCATTTGTTATATTGTTGATGATGTACTGACATATTATCTTGTTTATTATTGTGATGTTATCTGCTTATTGTAAGTCGATTTGGATTAAAAGCGTCTGCTAAATGCCTAAACTGTAAACTGTAAACTGTAGCCATGGCTGAGGTTACGTTGGGCACTCTTGTATTCCCCACAGCTTGTCAGCCCTAGTGTCCCGTGTCACTCGCAAATACTAATGTAATGACCTGACGATGGAGGTCTGCAGACAGAGGAGATGTGCTTCCCATTCAGATATTTATTTGATGGTGAAAGAGAGGACGGTGTGCGTCTCATCGACAGGGGTCGGTCCTTGGTCTTCTCCAAACACACCTGTCCATCTGTGCGTTTGCAAGAGGTTTGATAGTCTATCACAGTGGTTCTCAACCTGTGGGTCGGGACCCCCCCAGACACATGATTTGGAGGGTCTCCAAATGCTAGTTAATAGACAATTTAAGGACTTAAGACTTAAGAAAAAGAAAAAAGACCATTACTGCATCAAAAGTAACAGCAAACTATACTATAAAACCTGGTCAAACATTGTCCAAATTTCAAATAATATAAGAACAGCCGATCTACAAGCTCACAGTGCCTCACAGTGCCTCACAATATTTATCTGTGGAACAGTCAAACTGAATATAGTGCTTATCAGGGTACAGGGGTCTCCAGTTCAAGTATGGTCATTTTGGGGGATCACGGCCTGAACGGGTTGAGAACCACTAGTCTATCGGGCCTAGAGGCCAGCATTGTAGAGGTAGCTGTGAGCTTGTAGATCAGCTGGTTTTGCCAAATGATGAAACAGGGTTTAAGTGGTTAATGAGACGAATTCATTAAGTCTATTACCAGTAAGATGCCCTAACAGTTCAATCTTCAATCTGGGAACTAAAACGTTGTTGTTGTGTGTGTGTGTGTGTGTGTAGGTGCGGGCTCCTGCAGGTGGGGGACAGACTGCTGTCCATCAACGGTGTCCCCACGGAGGATGGGACGCTGGAAGAGGCCCATCAGCTGCTGAGAGACGCTGCCCTGGCCAATAAGGTCACCCTGGAGGCGGAGTTTGATGTGGCAGGTACAGAATACAGTATACAGTACGCTACTGTAGATCAGTGGTTCCCTCAAACAGTGCAAAGATTTGGGTTAAAGATCTTTGTTTTAAATAATTGATATTTTCAAAGATTTGCACACATCTACATGTTTTCAAAAATAGATCTACAAGATCGCATCTGTGAACTTGTAGTTCTTTTTTTTTCTATAATTTTTATCCCACGATTTTGCAACCCATTTTTTTCACCCAGTGCCAATTGCCTATGTAATCCTGGGCTCTGCTCTCCCTCTGCCGCGCCTGGGGAGACAACGGACTGACCTCATGCTTCCTTCTATGCATGAGTAGTCCAAGTTGTTTCTTTTCACCTGACCGGGGGGATTTTCCCCGGGATGGACGTAGCGCGTGGAAGGAACACGTTATTCCAACCAGTTCCTTTCCCCTCCATCAGGCGCCCCGGCTGGCCAGGGGGAGGCAGTATAGAGACCAGGATTACTGCATGTTTTTGTGAGGGTATCAACCCTAGGAGACACGGGGAAGAACATGCAAACTCCACACAGAAAGGCCCTATCGCCGACCTCACCTAGGGTGTGGGCGCTGATGACGCGGAGGGAGAAACACGCCCCCAGCACCCACAGCGTCCCCCAGCGGGAACTTGTAGTTCTGCTAAATTTTTGAATAGCTTTTTTTAGCTAAAATGTAAAATATTTGGCCGCAGACCCATCTCTAAAACATGTTGTTCCATGGACCCCCAGAAGAAGATTTGAGTTGAGTGTGTGTGTGTGTGTGCACGCGTGTATAAACGTATAAATGTCTTTTCCTTGTAAGGGCACGGTCACACCACATTTTTATTCTTCTACCTATGAGGGCCGATTCCGATGCATTTCAATGGGAATGGAGCGGTTTACTGCCATTTGCAGATTTCTGCAAATAAAATGCTCGATTCCCATTGAATTGCATTGGGAGAATCTGCCTTCATAGGAAGAATAAAGAATAAAAAACAGTGTAAAGTGTATTGTCTCTGACTCCTGCTCATGTGTTGTCTCCCTCAGAGTCAAAGTGTATTGTCTCTCAATCTGCTCATGTGTTGTCTCCCTCAGAGTCAGTGGTCCCCAGCAGTGGTACATTCCATGTCAAACTGCCCAAGAGGAGAGGAGTGGAGCTGGGCATCACCATCAGTGGTGAGCTGTACCCAAACGCACGCACCAGGGGGCAGTGTTGCTCAACCTTATAACACCTCAGACCCTGACAGATCTCTCACAGTAAACCTCTTTAGAATCACTCTCCAGTGAGCTGTGACAACCCATAATGTAATGGCACTGGAGCAGCTAGCTCATTATGTCTGACAAATAATGCTGGCCATGACAGCTATTTACCATTACTCTTATTATGCTCTCTAACTGACTGACTTAATGGTATTATGGTGGATGATTTAGAGATGATTTGTTTTAACTGTTCAGAATAACCAAACAACCATCTGCAGCTTGAATTACTGAGAAGTTCGGCCAATGCCAGACTTTTGGGTCAGAGTCCCAGACCACCGATTTACTGTTTGTTTAAAACATAACGATAAATATATTGCAACATCTTGAAATCAATTTGAAAAAGTAGTCCTGAACATTGATTTTGTTAAAGGGTAGGGTAAGTGATATTGTTTGATTAAAATACAAAAAAGCTCTATTCTGTGATAGTAATCATTGCTACGCTTATAAGAGTAACAGTAACAGGAGTCTCGTTGTTTCCAGCTTTTTAATAAACGGAATACGGTACATTTTCAGGTAGGTGACACATTTTCAGCCAATCAGGAGAGAGTGTGTACCCGTTTATTTTAGTGTTCCAGTTCACATTTCATTTCTTTGTCATCACTTCCAATTTCACTTGTTTAATCTGCATCCTCTCTGAGTCCTCTATCCTGACTGGATAACATTGGTATCCCGACCTGAAAATGCATTTTCAGTTTAATAAAGAGCTGGAGAGACAAGGAGACTACTGTTAATGAACAAACACTCTATAGCAATGAGTACTATCAGAATATAGAGCCATTTAACTCTTCTTTTAACCAAAGAAATCACTTGCCACAACAATTAACTTCTAAGCCAGGGTTCCCCAATTAGTTTTCCCCCAAGGGCCGAATTATGTCTCGGGTACCAAGCCGAGGGCCACAACATTGCAGGGGGCGACGGTGGCGTTCCCGCTACTCCAGCGACAGTTCAGATATCGTCGTTGTCGGGTGAAAACCTTGTATGTCCAAAACCGTTTGTTTTGCATTTATCATTTTAAAAATGATTTAAACTAGTGAAAACAGCCCATCTACAAGCACACAACGCCTCGCGATGTGTGCTTGTAGATCTGCTGTTTTCACTACTTTTGTGCGACGGCCTTGTATGATGAAGCAGGGCTTTACTTTGCGAAAGAACATACAAATTTGGAGATACAAGGTTTCCACCCGACAACGACGATATACTAGTGTTGTTGCTGCTCTTATACCACCATTATTACTGGGGTTGGTGGGGGCCAGACAGTAGCCCCCCGCGGGCCGCCTATTGGGGAACCTTGTTCTAAGCAAATAAAAATGTATCTACTGTATATAACTTTATTAAAATATACTTATTATTTCCCCAGCATGTAGGAAACCAGGCAAGCCCCTCATCATCTCTGACATTAGGAAAGGAAGCATCGCTCACAGGTAAGTGAGTGTCGTCATCACCATCATATCTATGAGCTTCTTGGTATCGGCTCTGAAATGGTATCTTTTGAAGCTGTATACTGTAGTACTGTATACTCTCTTAACTTGCATTTCCTAAGTAGAATTTGAACCCGGGTCCCGCACCGCAAAGTGCTGAAATATTTACCATCGGGCTAATTGAGTACAGTCAGCTCGGTGGCCTTGTGGTTAGAGTGCCCGCCCTGAGACTGAACCCTTTGCCTCCCTGCTTGGCACTCAGCCAATGTCCAGTGGTGTAAAGTAACTTAAGAAGATGAAAAGTACTCTACTTAGTTACTGTACTACTGTACAGTACAGTACTGTACTGTCAAGTACTGTATTTAAGTACAATTTTGAGGTATTTGTACTTTGCTTGAGTATTTCCAATTTCCAATACTTTTACCTCTACTCCACTACATCTCGGATCCAAATATTGTACTTTTACCCCACTATATTTATTTGAAAACATTAGTTGCTAGTTACTTTGCAGATATACATTTGAATCTTATGAAACATACATTAGCCACTTTAGCCCTATTTTATGCCAAGGCTATTTGAAAATAGCCGATCTACAAGCTCACAACGTGTCGCCCTTCAAAGCGTTGAGCTATTTTCAAACATTTTGTACTTTCACTTTTGGTAATTTAAGTACATTTTGATGCCAACACTTACATACTTTTACTCAAGTCCATTTTGAATTCCGGACTTTGACTTGTAACAGAGTATTTCTATATTGCAGTATTGATACTTTTTCCACCACTGCTCATGTCCAGGGTGTGTGTACTTTGACTTGTACTGTACGTCATGACTGGAGACATCAAGCACACCGCAGAAACGGGAGAAAGGCTCCTGACCCATGGGTCACATGGCTCCAGCAACCGTTGGTTTCCAAGGCTCCTTGCCTGATAGAACACACCGCACAATTCTGACCTTCAGGCAGTAGTACTCGTCCACTAGTCCCGCGTGGCCAGACTGTTGACTCTGCGATTTGCAAATGCTCCCATCATACAGTCTGGAATAATGTAAGGAGAACGACGAGTATCCGGTTAAAAGCGGAAGTGAAGCCTCCTCCCCACTTCCGTTTCGTTTTTAACATCGCGCACATTTATCCTAATATAAATAAAAAACATCTATCATCTATATTTGACGTGCTGCTGAGCAGAAATTACATTTTAAAATATATTTTCTTGAACAGAAATGCCAGCTTTCATTATTCGTCGTTCAGGAGGTGTAGTTCCAGACTCTACTGTATATAGCATTCGGAGATTGTGGAAAAGTTTCTGGCTACGCGAGACTACTTGTCCACCAGCAGTGGTCCTACCAATCCTTAATAGAAGAGCAGGGAGACCAAATACAACCACCACAGTTGTATTAAGTTAATAGCTAGCATATTATTCACTACAAAAGTGAAGAGAGTGGCTTTAAATCACCCTTTGAAACTTAAAAAGCGCATAAGCAGAACGCTTCACATTTTTAAAATCCCTGCAAGTAGGTCAAAGTCCAGTCCAGGCCAGGATTTTTTCTAAATTCAGGAACATTGAATTCTATTTGGGAACAAAGGGAATCCACTGTGCGCTCCTTGGCCCCTCCTAATAGGATTGAATCATCCAGAGTGGAACAGTAGGCCAACACCAGCCCCATTTCAGAACGGGCTCAGTGTCCATTAAGGTTGTGAGGATTAAACCTTTTATTACGTCGTCTCACGACCGGCCAGCAGCACGGACCGAAAATAGACGATCTGTAAGCTCATGGCTCGCCACGCAGACACGACACTTTGGGCTCGTACAGATCGTCTATCTCTGGTCTTGTTGACAGGGGGGAACGAAAATAGACGATCTACAAGCTCACTGCACGTTGCGGAAGCGACGCGCAGTGAGCTTGTAGATCAGGCTATTTCAGGCGAGCTAGCCAGGACGCATGAACTGGGCATTATAGGGCATTAGTGTCACCTCAGTGGATCCCTCTTGATGACGCTAATAGGATTGAACGCTGTGTGCGTGTCATAAGAAGGCCACACCTTTACCTAGAGCCCTTGGCTGGTCCAACACTTTGTTTATCCTTTCACTGGTGTCCAGTGATGGAAAGTAACTGAGTGTATCTACTCTCAAGTACTGTACTTAAAGGGGAAGACCACCCATTTTCAATATTGAACTATGTCATTAATATACCTTAGAGGAGTTGTGTGGAAATAGAAAAAAAGTTCCCCCCCTTCTGTGTTGCCTAGAACTGGAGGATTGATTTGGGGGTTTGTATGGTAAAGTACAACTTGATGACATCACACCGTTGTAGAATACAAGTTACTTTAAAATACCGATGCTGGTTATGTTGTTAAATTACATTAAAATAACTACAAATGCAACATTTAACAAGGTATTATAATAATATTCTCCACACTTTTATTCTCCCCATCTTGACAGAATGGTATATTCCCAGGTTCCGCAGGTCAGCTGCACAGGTGCAATTCATTATTGTTAATTGTGGCACGTTTACTATAATTTATGTCAAGTTTAGCTGCACTTGAACAACTGTTCCAGACTGCCATATCCAGCCCAAGAAACCATAGACATTTTGGGGGAAAAAAATAGAATGTACTTCTTAAAATAAATTTATCATGCCTGTTGCTAAGGTATGGCAACATGACTGGTGTCTTGCACACGCGCCTTCAAGACACCAGTCATGTTGCCATACCTTAGCTTTTTCTGAACTGACGCCACTGAGCCTGGGGACAGAGACAGTAAAACAATGTGTACTTTCCCCCCTCTCTCTACAGGACAGGGACCCTGGAACCCGGGGACAGAAACAGTAAAACAATGTGTACTTTCCCCCCTCTCTCTACAGGACAGGGACCCTGGAGCCTGGGGACAGAGACAGTAAAACAATGTGTACTTTCCCCCCTCTCTCTACAGGACAGGGACCCTGGAGCCTGGGGACAGAGACAGTAAAACAATGTGTACTTTCCCCCCTCTCTCTACAGGACAGGGACCCTGGAGCCTGGGGACAGAGACAGTAAAACAATGTGTACTTTCCCCCCTCTCTCTACAGGACAGGGACCCTGGAACCCGGGGACAGAAACAGTAAAACAATGTGTACTTCCCCCCTCTCTCTACAGGACAGGGACCCTGGAGCCTGGGGACAGAGACAGTAAAACAATGTGTACTTTCCCCCCTCTCTCTACAGGACAGGGACCCTGGAGCCTGGGGACAGAGACAGTAAAACAATGTGTACTGTCCCACTCCTCTCTACAGGACAGGGACCCTGGAGCCTGGGGACAGACAGTAAAACAATGTGTACTTTCCCCCCTCCTCTACAGGACAGGGACCCTGGAACCCGGGGACAGAAACAGTAAAACAATGTGTACTTTCCCCCCTCTCTCTACAGGACAGGGACCCTGGAGCCTGGGGACAGAGACAGTAAAACAATGTGTACTTTCCCCCCTCTCTCTACAGGACAGGGACCCTGGAGCCTGGGGACAAAGACAGTAAAACAATGTGTACTTTCCCCCCTCTCTCTACAGGACAGGGACCCTGGAGCCTGGGGACAGAGACAGTAAAACAATGTGTACTTTCCCCCCTCTCTCTACAGGACAGGGACCCTGGAGCCTGGGGACAGAGACAGTAAAACAATGTGTACTTTCCCCCCTCTCTCTACAGGACAGGGACCCTGGAGCCTGGGGACAGAGACAGTAAAACAATGTGTACTTTCCCCCCTCTCTCTACAGGACAGGGACCCTGGAGCCTGGGGACAGACAGTAAAACAATGTGTACTTTCCCTCCTCTACAGGACAGGGACCCTGGAGCCTGGGGACAGAGACAGTAAAACAATGTGTACTTTCCTCCTCTCCCTCTACAGGACAGGGACCCTGGAGCCTGGGGATAGAGACAGTAAAACAATGTGTACTTTCCCCCCTCCTCTACAGGACAGGGAGCCTGGAGCCTGGGGACAGAGACAGTAAAACAATGTGTACTTTCCCCCTCCTCTCTACAGGACAGGGACCCTGGAGCTTGGGGATAGAGACAGTAAAACAATGTGTACTTTCTCCCCCCTCCTCTACAGGACAGGGAGCCTGGAGCCTGGGGACAGAGACAGTAAAACAATGTGTACTTTCCCCCCTCCTCTACAGGACAGGGACCCTGGAGCCTGGGGATAGAGACAGTAAAACAATGTGTACTTTCCCCCCTCCTCTACAGGACAGGGACCCTGGAGCCTGGGGACAGAGACAGTAAAACAATGTGTACTTTCCCCCCTCCTCTACAGGACAGGGACCCTGGAGCCCGGGGACAGAAACAGTAAAACAATGTGTACTTTCCCCCCTCCTCTACAGGACAGGGACCCTGGAGCCTGGGGACAGAGACAGTAAAACAATGTGTACTTTCCCCCCCTCTCTACAGGACAGGGACCCTGGAGCCCGGGGACAGGCTGCTGGCCATTGACAGCGTCCGCCTGGACAACGTCTCCATGGAGGACGCCATGCACATCCTGCAGCAGGCAGAGGACATGGTCAAGCTGCGCATCCAGAAGGACGAGGACAACATCGGTACACGTTAGCACTCAGTAATAATGATCTTTATTGTCCCCGAAGGTAAATGTGTCTTCACAAGTCTTCAACAATTAGAAACAACACATAACAATATAACACAACACAAACATATCACATAGACCATCAGGTCTCCAAAAAAACAAACAGAAAACCCTTTTAGCGATGGGGGCGAGGCAAATTGTTTAGTGCAGCGATGGCTGAGGGAACAACACGCCTGCTAAACCCAACCTTGTGCCACTTCAAGGTTCTGTATCTTCACCCTGATGGCATGAGGTTGAATTGGTGAATGAACCTGTTAACACCTGAACAGTAGGCCTACCTAAAAATGTCTTCTAAATCCTAAGTGTTTTCTGAAAAACCCATGTTTCTTTATCAGTGGTGCTCAAAGGTTTTTAATGTCAAGGACCCCTAGAATTTGTATTTGACCGCAGACCCCCATCTAAAAATATTTAGCTCCAGGGACCCTCCCCACAAGGAAAGATTTGAGTTAAAAAATGTTCGCTTTAAAATAATGTATATTCAAAGATTTGCATAAATGTTCACATTTTTCAAAAATGGCAGATCTACAAGCTCATTTAAAAAATGGCAGATCTACAAACTCATAGTGCGGCACTCGGTGCCGCGCTATGAGCTTGTATATCTGCACATCAAATTAATGTCTAGGAATGCGACAAATAAATACAAACTCAAGTCTACATGGCATGAGTAATTTAAAGGTGAACTACTCCTTTAAATAAATGCACTCTGCTACTGTAGTAGTGATGTGGTAAAATGAGAGTGGAGGAAGCGTGGTGGGGTGGTCTCTATATTTGTCCAAAGCACAACACTGTAGGTTTATCCATGTTTTATGAAGAGCTGTCTGCCAGGGCCTCCTGGAGTAGAATGTGACCCAGATAGGATACTCTATATCAGGGTTTCCCAAACACTGGGTTTGGGATCTACTGTATGTTTGGGTCGCGGACCAATTTGTGTGGTAAATATATTTGTTTTCCTATATTTAAAATACCAGGGTGATATACAGTAGGCCTATATATAAAATAATAAATTGAATAAAAAATATATAAGAAATGAACCCATGAATAAATAAAAAATCACACCCGTGTGAACTGAGCGGTGGTTCCCCTTCCCCCCTGTGTGTGTGTGTGTGTGTGTGCGTGCGTGCGTGTGTGTGTGTGTGTGTGTGTGTGTGTGTGTGTGTGTGTGTGTGTGTGTCTGGTCTGGCCTGAACAACAGCGCCCCTCCCTTAACATGTGTGGTCAAAAAAGGTACTGACAGGCTACAGACAGACAGACAGACAGACACGGAGACATACCCACACACACGGCCACGTATAGGAGCGTTGTGACCACCGCTCAAAAATAAAACAAAAACAATGAATTAGTGATAATAGCCAATCTACAAGCTCACAACCCGTCGCAAACTTTGGGAGCCACTGTTCTATTCACTTGGCTTATGACTTGTAAATGTGGGGTGTGTGTGTTACTATACTACTTGTAACGTTCAAACGTTTCCACAACTATTGTAGAATTTGAGAAATGGACATTAGTGACCACTGTTTATCTGGTCCTAGATAGAAACATTTTTATCCCACGATTTCGTAACCCATTTTTCACCCAGTGCCAATCAACCCATGCTGTAATCCTGGGCGCTACTCGCCCTCTTGCCATGCCTGGGGAGAGCCCCGAACTGAGCTCATGCTTCCTTCAGTGCATGAGGAGTGATCAGGCCGCTTATCACCTGACAGGGAGTTTCCTTGGTTGGACGTAGCATGTGGAAGGAACACGTTATTCCAACCAGTTCCTCTCCCCTCCATCAGGCGCCCCGGCTGGCCAGGGGAAGACCAGGATGTCATAATGTTGATGTCATCACAAATCCAGTCATACAAACCTGTGTGTGTGTGTGTGTGTCTCATTCAGATGAGCTGGAGATGTCTGACTCCATCATCTACACGGTGGAGCTGAAGAGGTACAACGGACCCCTGGGCATCACCATCTCCGGTACCGAGGAGCCCTTTGACCCCATCGTCATCTCCGGGCTCACCAAGAAGGGTCTGGCCGAGAGGTGAGAGGTCACCATGGAGAGGGGGACCCCACAACAAGACCACAGGGGGACGGAGGCTGCTGGTGACACTAAATTAACCCCTTAATCCCTGTCAAACACATGTGGAAGCGAGTGAAAAGATTTTTTTTTTCTAATCCCAGGCCATCAGACTTGTTAGACAATTAGTGGGCGCATCTTTTTTTATTTAACAACGAACATCCTTTGTCTGGTGTCTCAGTCAGTCAGCAGTCTGCACATTCTGACATAATTTTCAAGTCCCAAGCAGCACATCTTAAACCAGGGCCAATGGTGGACAGTGACAACTTCACTATCTGTACTTTAGTTTATCTTTTTTGGCAGCCGATGGACTTTCACTTGGCTGGCTATATTGCAAAGACAAATATTCTGCTTTTGATTCTGCTACATTTCTAAGAAGTGACCCATGGCCCCCAAACATTTTGAATTAACCACATATGGTGTGATGCGGTCACACAGATGTTTAATTCTACCTATGAGGGCAGATTCTGACAATGCTTTTCAATGGGAACAGAGCTTTTTTTTTTAAAGCATTGGCAGAATCTGCCAAGAAAGTTTTGACTGTGCCCTGATCTCCAAGGTCACAACGAGTCGCATCGTGGTGCATTGTGATCTTGTAGATCGGCTGTTTTAACTAATGGAATGTTCTGAGATTTAGGGAAGATTTTCACCTTTGTGTAAAGCACATTGAACTGCCTTGTTGAAATGTGCTATAGAAATACAATTCCCTCGACTTTCCTATCATGTCATGCTCAACATAGAGAATGATTTTTAATACCAGCAAGGCCCAGTTCTTTTCGCCGCCCGTCCCGTGGCGGACCGGAGCCGGAGCTGAGATCTTCTTTCGGCCCTGTCCCGTCCCGTGGCACCCGCGGCGGACCGGAGCATCGCGAAGGGTTAGATATTCACCCGCGGATGCGGAGGGTTACATATTCGCCCACATAGGGGACAGGGTGCTGAATACTGTGCTCTCTCCTCTTTCAGGACGGGGGGCCATCCACACAGGGGACAGGGTCTCACTGTGCTCTTCTCTTTCAGGACGGGGGCCATCCACATAGGGGACAGGGTCTCACTGTGCTCTTCTCTTTCAGGACGGGGGCCATCCACATAGGGGACAGGGTGCTGGCCATCAACGGGACCAGTCTGAAGGGGAAGCCCCTCAGCGAGGCCATCCACCTCCTGCAGATGGCCGGGGAGTCGGTCACCCTCAAGATCAAGAAGCAAGCCGACCGTACGTTCCCTCTCCCACCATGTCCTAGTCCAGGGGTTCTGAAACCTTTTCAGGCCCAAAATAAACATATTTTAACTGGGGATCCCCACCCTGACAAGCACTTGGAATTGTAGGTATTACATTTAATGTGACTCGGTTCCACAGATAAATATTGTGAAAATAGCAGATCTACATGCTCACATGTTCGCCTCTTGCTTACCTAATATTTGACAGTTTGGCCAGTTTGGTATTAAAACGGTCTTGAAAATCCTTAAATTGTCACTTTAGAATTGTGCAGATACCCTGTATACACTTGTATATACTGTGTGCTGGTTTGTTTACCATTGAGTAAGAAAAAACAATTACATTAAGCTAATCATCTGGGGGGGGCCCGACCCCAAGTTTGAGAACCACTGTCCTAGTCAGAGGCCCTGCCCTTATGTTTGACCTTTTCTTTTTTCTTTTTTTTTTTCAATGACTGGTCGTTTATTACCATTTATTAGGCCTGTCCCCGACTACGGATTTGTATAGTCAAATCTGAATGGCCGAATATTGCCTATATGACTGATGGGCAACTACAGGTTGCCTATTGCATGTTTTGACAGGGAGATTGTCAGTCAAATCTGATCATTCTGATTGCTTAACATAAAAAGCTTTATGCAAAAGAGGATCATTCCAGTTGGGAGGCTTGCTTAAAGGACCACCTCACCTCTGGGACAACCAGATCTTATTTTATTGTTGTTTTGGACACGATCAACACAATCCTGAGTTATTATTTTGTGTTCAATCTGTGGTTTTAGATATTGTAGTATTTCAGCATGTCCCAAACAACAATAAAATAAGATCTGGTTGTCCCAGAGGTGAAATGGTCCTTTAATGTCTGATTTAACATACTTGCTTGGTTTCTCCCAATAAATCATGATGTATTTTTATTTTTTTTACTATTTGTTAATTAATATAATAAAATTGGCCAATCTCTCAGTCGAATCAAAACAAGTTTGATGCTTTAAAAAAAAAAGATTTATATAGACTACCACTCCCTCGATCGATTAACGACTTATCGACTAATCAATGTCAGGCCTATTATTTATTATCATTTCATCATTATTTTATTATTTATTTATTACTTGGAATTCCATCACTTTCACGTAGGGCTCCAATGTTTAAACCAGCTGTTTTCACACAAGGACCCCCAAATTGTAGATCTTGTAGATCGGCTATTATCAAATAGTTGATAGGGTTCAATTGGTAAAACAAGTCACTTCTTTTGAGCTTATTGTTTGTAGACGGGGCCGCTTGTTTGTCTTGCAAAATCTGAACTGAAGTCCACGTGTAAACTTTGTGTCCATTCCCAGAGTCGGAGGGCCAGCGGCCTTCAGAGTCGGACCAGGCCAGCGGGTACCCCAGCGACCCAGAGGATGAGCTGACGGACTCCCAGCAGACCAGTAAGCTCTCTGAGGTCTACTCTGCCACCATGCCCAGCGTAGACTCAGCCATGAGCTCCTGGGACGGATCCGGCTTCGACCACGGCTACGGCAGCCAAGGTGAGGCAGCTGCACTACTGGAACACTAAGATAGTGTATATATAGTAAATTAAAACAAGTAATAATAACATGTGACTTTAAAAATAAATGTATTACAAATGTGACTTTTTTTTTATGTTTCATTACAAATGTTCAAAAATCAATAAGTACATCTATTTTCAATATGAATAAAGGAGTGCCTTGCGGAAACAGATTTTTGCGTTGACTGCCACGATTTTCTTACCTTTTAACATTGGGGCTTGCGTGTCCATCGTGCACGATGGTGCACACGGATCGTGCACGATCCACGTGCACGCTTTGCTCCCTTGGCGATCACAAAAGACCCCAGCTTAATCCATGCCTGTGTTGTGTAACAAGGAAGTAAACGCAGCAGAATGTGGTCACAGAGAAACCCGCCCCCAAAAATGCTTCCGGTTCCATTTGGGGCACTTAGGCCCTGCGGATCAGCAATCCGATTTTGGATTGTTTTTAATCAAATCTAATTGATTAATTGCTCAGGAAACTCTCGCACGCAAAGACATCAGGAATAACTATGGAAACTCTGGCTTTGGCAGTCAATGAGCTAAGACCGACACTTGTGGAATGAGGTATGCCGTCGTCCACACCTTTTTTTTCATTCAGTGCTTTCTTTTTTTGTTCAGGGACATACCTCCACAAAGCGTCCGACATGACCCTCAATCCAAACGAATGGAGGCGTACGAAGCACAGGGGCCATCATCACCAGGCCAACTCGGGCCCCGCGGGCCTGGCCCACCACACGGCCCTCTACGACGGCTCCTACACCGAGGAGGAGTGGGACAAGATGCCTGGGTGAGGGGCCACACCTATAGCTACTCCTCACTATCTGTCGGGTGGAAACCTCATATGTCCAAAACCGTTACTTTTCAGTATTCTAACTCAAAAGCATCAAAAGTAGCAGATCTACAAGCTCAAAACGTGTGCCCCGAAAGCTTGCAGATCTGCTACTTTTGATGCTTTTTGTGTGGCTTGAGGCTTGAGGCTGTAGCAGGGCTGGAATTTCAGGGAGGCCATGAAGGCCATGGCCGTCGTTGCCCCTCAGTTTGGCCTTGTGCCAAAAAATGGCATGACCTGAGGCCACAGTGGCCTTAATGCCTCAGCGGCTGACTGTACTACTTTCTCCTCTGCCTCTGTTTTATCAATATGTAGACACCAGTGTCTCTTTCTTGACAGTACGCCAGTGTCTTTTGTCCCCATTTTAAACCAATTCAGTATATTTGATTTGTACAGGGCTGTAAATAGGCCTACGAATGTATTTATTTCACAGCAGATAGTCTACATACTTATTACATTCAAAATCATTGTTAACCCTTGAATTCAATTAATTATTTCAATGGTCTAAAATCGTGTTTTATTTGATGGCCTTCCTGCCCTGGCATTTGGCTTTTGTGACCTCAAAAAATGGACAACACCAAAGGCCAAGTGGCCTTGCCCCTAAAATGACTAAATTCCAGGCCTGGGCTGTAGTATGATCAGGTAGGACGTTGATTTACGAAAAGTTTTCGAAAACACACAAAGTTAAAATATGGAGATAAGAGGTTTCTGCACCGATAGCAACACTTTTCATCTAAACATTAAGTTTCTTATCCGTAGCACATAGAGTATTTTGTTATCTCTTTGTTTACAGAATAAGTCAAAATCTCAGCTTAAATGTCAAAAGAAATGTCAGATTTGTTGCCTTTTTGTCTACTGTCATTCAAAAGTTTTAACACACGGGTGACTAACAGGTCATTTTGATCGATTTTGAGATCGCAAAGTGCAATAACTCTCCCAGTGAAGGTCTCAGAAATGTCCCCTTCCATGACTTTTCCTAAATACGCAAGACATATGTTCTCGTTTTTTTTCCCCTTCTGAAACGTTTCCTAAGTATGAAATATTATACCACTCTGACTGTTAGTTATCGGTCATAAAGACAGGTCTCACCCGTTCCTCCCCCTCCCAGAAGCAAGGAGAGAATTTCACACCTTTTGGCAGCAGGGGAGGAGGTGTTGCTCTCCTGGGCCAAAAGGGAGAGAATTTACCTGTCAATTTGACTGATAAAGGCACCCGAGTGTTAAACTGCGATAGAATATATATTTTTTTCTTTCTTTTTGTCATTTTGTCTTATGCTTCCATTTGTTGCTATCTCTCATTTTCTTCTCTTTCTCAGGTATTCTCTCTCTCATCTGCTTTATTAGCTGCCCACAATCTCTCGGGTGTTTCACATAGATATATATATTTTTTGTGTGTCGCTTCTCTATCTACACCAAAAAAAAAAAAAACTCTTCCACCAAGGATACGTCCGTCTTGTCTGTCACTTCACGCTTGACTTTTTTCTTTTTTTTTGTTGGTTTCCTGAACTTTTTGTGTCACATGCCTATAATTCCGCCTTTTTTTTTAGGCGACCTTTTGTAACAAAAAAGAAAAAAGCACTGCTTTTAAAAGCTTTAATCTACCGTAATCTAGAGGACTGCTCTGCCACAAATGAGAGGGATTACAATAAGTGTCACTCTCTGTCTGTGGTACATTGTGGAAAGGCTTTTTCAAAGGACACTTTTTTTCCGTCATTTCCGCCTACCCAACAAAACCGAAACACAAAAGAAAACTACATTACCCATGGTGCTTTGTAGGCAGCAGCACCTGTCTCTAAGGCCCGCCTCCTCTGTCATGTTGTGGTTAGATTCATCAGCCCTCCTCGTTGCCATGGCAGCCGTAACCATGACGATAGCTTCTGGTCCCAGGCCCTGCAGGACCTGGAGACCTGCGGCCAATCAGAGATCCTCAGGGAGCTGGAGGTACGTAACAACCAACCAATCAACTTTCACAGTGTTATGGGGACCGTTTTTAGCCCAAGGAATGTTTTTGTCATGCAAAACACATGCTTGCAATGGATTCAGAATCATGAAAAACCCCTAGTTTGACCCCTCACATGCTACTTAAAGCAGATTACGTTTTTGCATTTTGTAGTGGGACCCCAACTTTAGCAGCTGATAACACCAATTTAGCTGTGACTCAGGAAGGATTATCATACCAAAATATAATCTACAGATATAGAGCTTCTCAAAAATTATATGTCACCTTTGCCACCTTTCAGTATACCGACGTCTCGTCTGGCCCATGGACTATTATTGTCACATCACTGCTTTACGGGTGTAAGAAAGTTTAATATTAATTTGGCCATGGACCCCCATAACTCTGAATCCCCCTTTCCGCTGGGGCTTCGGTTCTTTTTTTCTCATCTAATTTTGTGTTTCCACTCAAAATGAATTGGTTCAGAACTCTAAAAGTTGGTTCAGAACTGGAAACAAAAAAAAAAAAGATACTTGCCCTGAACTGGAAACCAAAGTGGGCGTGTATTCTACAGGGTGGAAGATGCAAATGCAATATGAACAATCATCGTTAAAAAAAAGAAAAGGAAAACTATCTGCCAATGGCTCCACTTGTACACTACACCATCATTTAGCTGGGGACCACCTGGAATCCCCTCAAGGACCCCCACTTTGAGCAACCCATTGACCACAGCCCTCCTCTGCAGACCCAGAGTGAGTCGACAGAAATTATAACCTCTTATAATGAGGACCAATTATATAAAGTACAGTTTGGTCCATTTGGTTCCATTTGTACACTGTCAGAGTTACAGACTGTCAATTTAGACCCCCATAAAGGAACCCACAGAGTCACTGGAAACCACTGTTTTACAGTATGGTTGAACATGGGTTATATCGGCCTGTGTGCAGTTTTACTTAGCAAAGCCTAAAAGTCGAACAGAAATGACATTTTAATTTGTTCCAATGTGTTCAAGGCCAAAACCACAATTAAACGATTAAATCACAAATTGTTTGACAATTAATCTGCCTGTGAGTGACAGGCCCATCTGTTTATTCCTCGTCACATATTCATAGCGCCGCGTCAGCCTAAACGAGCACGATGGCACATGGAGCATTATGCTAATCGCCAGACAGACGCTGTAATCTGTTATTAAATCTGACAGGACGGGCCGCGCACCTGCTGTCATCATGATCAAAGAACGCAGCGTTGCTGTCGGGGGCGGAAACCCTTATGCCCATATTTGACCTTTTGGTGTTTTTTTATGTTTTAACGTCCTACTACTTCATCCAACATGGGTGTCACACAAAAAAGTTGCAAAATTTGCAGACCTTTTTTATTTTTTTGAACTTTTGGAAATGTGGTTTCCACCCGACAGCAACTCTATTGTTGCCTCCTGGTCGTAAATTAATGTCTACTTTGTCTTTGCTGTTTTTGCTAAGTTTGAAACAAAAGTCAGTAAGTCTGACCGTGGGCTTTATAAATATTTAACCGATGAAAAGTACTAACCAGAGACACAGGTGGCTCGCTCCTTCGGTGTGCCTTTTGTTAAGTTGCTTGTCCTGTGTGTGTGTGTGTGTGTGTACTGTTTTTAATTGTTCATACTAGTATTATTGTGTTTTAGTTATGGTCGTCTGTTGGGCTGTTTTGTTTGGACCACAATGGAGACAAGCTTTTGCTTTTTTTGTGCTTTTCACAGATAATGTACAAACAAAACAAGAATTATGGTCATTCATTTGCATTCTGTATCAATAAAACTATCAAACAATCGCTCGACACATCCTTACATGTTCCGTTTATTTTATGCTTTAATTATGCTTTAACTACCGTAATTGCTGGACTATAAGCCGCACCTGAATATAAGCCGCACCAGCTAAATTTAGAACAAAAAAACAAATGTTTACATATATAAGCCGCAGGTGTCCTTCCTGCTTCCCGCTAGAGCGCCCCTGGTGACCGTTAGCTGTAAAAATCTATATATAAATCCTTGTTAAAGACCATTATACAACTAACTAACTGGCCATTAGCTGTAAAAATCTCTATATAAGCCGCACCGTTGTATAAGCCGCAGGGTTCAAAACTTGGGAAAAAAGCCACGGCTTGTAGTCCGGCAATTACGGGTAATACCAAAATGTCTGAAGCTTACAGCGCGGCACCGAGTGTTTCGCTGTGAACTTGTATATCTGCTATTTTTGAAAAATCATGACAATAATTGACCCGATTCTATATATATATACAGTATATATCTATGTCTTCTAAGTAAGTGGTTCTCAAACATTTTCATGTCAAGGGCGCCCAAAATTACATGTATTTGGACCGCGGACATCCATGTCAAAATATGTTGTTCCAGGGACCCCCAGAAGAAAATATTTGAGTTACAAATGTTCACTTTAAAAAATATATCTTAAAAGATAAAAAATAAAATAAAAAAACTAGTTTTCCTCTCCCCCCACCTCCTGGCCAGGCATCCATGACAGGCAGCACTCTCAGCCTGTACCTGGATGAGACCAAGTCCCAGGAGGACTCCATCCTCAGCCCCATCCAGAGGGAGGAGGACGGCCTGGGCCAGCAGCAGCCCTGCAGCGCGGCCCAGATCAAGATGAACAGCAGGCCCTTTGGGTCCAGGGACATCCTGGCACCGCCCAGGACTAAAGACCTGTCAGAGGTGTTCTCCCCTACGGCACTGGAGCTCCACAAGGTACCATGATGGGACATGCATTGATAGGCCTATGTTACAAAGGGGAGCGTAGTGTTCATCAGTCCGACGTCCCATTAGTCCCAACGCTGGTGAATGCTAACCTGGTGAACGCTAACGCTAACCCTAGTCGGACATTAATGGGACATCGGACTATCATGATTTTCCCGTTACAAAGAATGAACATTTACAAACTACCAAAATACAGGACATAAAGGACACACGCAAAGCAAAAATAAATAAAAAATCTTTGTGTGATAGGAACTTTTTTTAACCACTTGAATTCTTTTATACCTATTCTGAGTGGAACATTAGCTGAAAATAGACGATATCTACCAGCTTGCAATCTACAACCTTGTAAATCGGCAATTCTCTGCAAAGGTTTTGTGTTTTATATACATTAACAAATAACATAATACAAATTATTATAATTCATTATTTTACTCTGATGGTGCTGTCAAACAAGTCTATGAAGCCATCTCTGACATCTACTGTATGAAAAAGTTTAATCTGCAACAGGATTTCTATATAAGTAATGGGGGTCCATGCTTCATCTCTCTCTCAGCTAAATGTTCTATAAGTAGTGGGGGTCCATGCTTCATCTCTCTCTCAGCTAAAGGATCCTTAACTGGCCTGGGAAAACCTTGAAGACCAATGATTTATTGATCGGTAAACTGTGCTGCATGTGGTGTCAACAAGGTGTCTGTGGGGAATTTCCCAATTCTATCCGTCAGGTGTTTGTCCTTCAGTGGTTCCCTTACTGTGCACGCTGTGCCCATCAGTACGTCTAACAGGACCGGTGGGTCTCTGTCAGGCCTGTGTGTGTGTGTGTGTGTGTGTGTGTGTGTGTGTGTGTGTGTGTGTGTGTGTGTGTGTGTGTGTGTGTGTGTGTGTGTGTGTGTGTGTGTGTGTGTGTGTGTGTGTGTGTGTGTGTGTGTGTGTGTGTGTGTGTGTGTGTGTGTGTGTGTGTGTGTGTTACAACAAGATGAACAACAGTCATTCAAAGTGCTTTGCACAAAATATTAAGAACGACTGCATGGTGAAAAAACAGATCATGAAAGGACATTTGAAAGTCATTGAAATTGTTTATTTAGTAAGAAAATAGGAGATGAGCATAAGTTAAAATCAAACCGAGAAATAATAGAATAAAATGACAGTGCAGCACAAGAAATCAATTGAAATCCTCAGTCGTAGACCTGTCCCAGATAACCTGAGAGGTCAGCATGGTTCATGATGTAGCACTAGATCACATTAATGAGGGATCAGCGAGCCAGTGGGTTTTGGACATACAACCCCAAAACCCATCTTTTGTATTATTTGAAGGAAAAAAAAAGAGAAAAAAATAAAAGTTTTTGTTAATCCGTGGTGATTTCCGTTAGATGATGATGATGAAAAACGTGAGACATGTTTTGTTAAAGGAGCTTTTAATGTGGCAGATTTTCCCTTTCTAGATCATAAATGCAGTTTTTACTATGGTGAAAGAAATGCAAATGCCCCTCTTTCCATGCCATACCTGAAGACAGCATTCAACAGAATTGCCTTGTCCAAACTCTCCTGAACTTGAATGCAGCATCTTATGTTGAAAGAATTGCCCTCTCCGTGTAGAAATCAAGCACCGAAAATAGCCGACCTCCAAGCTCACAACGCGTTGCGAACTTGGGAGGTCTGCTATTTTCGATATTTTCACCAAATGCCCTTTTAGAAATGTCAGCCCCTGCCTTCTCTGCACGTCCCTGTTCAGGTGACTTTGAGGAAAGACCAGGACTAATAAACTAACCTTATCCTCATCATGTTCAGGTGACTGTGAGGAAGGACCAGGACTAATACACTAACCTTATCCTCATCATGTTCAGGTGACTGTGAGGAAGGACCAGGACTAATACACTAACCTTATCCTCATCATGTTCAGGTGACTGTGAGGAAAGACCAGGACTAATAAACTAACCTTATCCTCATCATGTTCAGGTGACTGTGAGGAAAGACCAGGACTAATAAACTAACCTTATCCTCATCATGTTCAGGTGACTGTGAGGAAAGACCAGGACTAATAAACTAACCTTATCCTCATCATGTTCAGGTGACTGTGAGGAAAGACCAGGACTAATAAACTAACCTTATCCTCATCATGTTCAGGTGACTTTGAGGAAAGACCAGGACTAATAAACTAACCTTATCCTCATCATGTTCAGGTGACTGTGAGGAAGGACCAGGACTAATAAACTAACCTTATCCTCATCATGTTCAGGTGACTGTGAGGAAAGACCAGGACTAATAAACTAACCTTATCCTCATCATGTTCAGGTGACTGAGGAAGGACCAGGACTAATAAACTAACCTTATCCTCATCATGTTCAGGTGACTGTGAGGAAGGACCAGGACTAATAAACTAACCTTATCCTCATCATGTTCAGGTGACTGTGAGGAAGGACCAGGACTGATAAACTAACATTATACTCATCATGTTCAGGTGACTGTGAGGAAGGACCAGGACTGATAAACTAACATTATACTCATCATGTTCAGGTGACTGTGAGGAAGGACCAGGACTGATAAACTAACATTATACTCATCATGTTCAGGTGACTGTGAGGAAGGACCAGGACTGATAAACTAACATTATACTCATCATGTTCAGGTGACTGTGAGGAAGGACCAGGACTAATAAACTAACCTTATCCTCATCATGTTCAGGTGACTGTGAGGAAGGACCAGGACTGATAAACTAACATTATACTCATCATGTTCAGGTGACTGTGGAAGGACCAGGACTAATAAACTAACCTTATCCTCATCATGTTCAGGTGACTGTGAGGAAGGACCAGGACTAATAAACTAACCTTATCCTCATCATGTTCAGGTGACTGTGAGGAAGGACCAGGACTAATAAACTAACCTTATCCTCATCATGTCCAGGTGACTGTGAGGAAGGACCAGGACTGCGGTGACTTTGGCTTCAGCGTGTCAGACGGTCTCCTGGAGAAAGGAGTGTACGTCAACATGATCCGTCCTGACGGGCCTGCGCACCTGGCCGGACTCAGACCCTACGACCGCATCCTGCAGGTACGCTAACACCTGTTTTATTTTTATTGTTTTATCGTGTTTACCGTGCTGGGGCATGCGTACGCATGGGGGCATGCGTACAAGTGGCTAAATATGTATTTTCAGACACAATAAGCCAGCAGTTTCTTTGTTGCTATTTACAGTAACACTTCACATCCAACCATGAAAGGTTGCGTTCTATCTTGGGAATGGGCTTATTCTGTTCAAAATGACATACGGTATTTAGCCACCCCCAACCACTGAAATAAGAATCTCTAAAACAATAGAAAGAAGTAAATGAAATAATTTTAACACTCACCTTTTATGTTCTTTAATTACAATCTAAAATATCAACCCTTGTTGTAAAAAAATAAAGTTGTCCTTTAACACAATAATGCTAAAAGGATAACACAATAAGGTGTTTGAGGTACATGGGCTCTGGTCCCTAGGGTATCTTGAAAATCAGGCCCATTGCATGTTGCTGTACTCTGTCTTCTATCATGGGCTGAAACCGACCATCTCAGGGTAACAAATAAAATGACACTTGAGGATTTCACTGTGTATAGAAGGGATTACTTAAATTGAGAACAAAACATGTTTATTCACATGACCTTAATGAAGAAGGAAGTTGCTCAGTCATACAGTACAAATAGAAAAGTACAGTCCGTTGTGCTTCCTTGTTAAAATGCAGAAGAGGAAGTTGTCAGTCCACGGGGCCTCGGTGACACGTGGGCTTCATACAGAATAGTTCCTCACTGCTCAGGCCAGTAATATTCCACTGTACAGTAGCTGCTTACTTACTGTTATGTAAAGAAATGCCACAGAGATGTTTGTTGACCTACTGTTGGCCTAACGTACGGTACTCTCTCAGTAGCTGTCGTCACTGTCAGGCAGAAACCTGCAACTTTTTATGTTTGTTTTTTTCCTGTAAATTAACTCCCTACTTAGTTATGCGACAGTGTCACGCAAAAGCAGAGAATAGCTGATCTAGCTCGCAGTGTGTCGCGTTATGAGCTTGTGCATTTTGATGATCACAATTGTAAACTGAACTCAAAGTTTGAAAGTGGGTCTATGGGGTTATGATTATTGAACCAATGACAAGTATTAGCAGAATATTATCAGTCAGAATCAATGTTATTGTCATAGTACATATTTGCAGGTGTGAAGAAGTGTCTGAAATCCTCTTTTTGTGTGAGCTCCATCATTCACAGTTCGGGAAAGCTGGTACTTTTGAATTCTTCCAAAAATCGTGACGAGTCCAAAATGGGGTTCGATTATGAATCGATTTATAAAAATCAATCGGTTTAATTAACTGAATCGCACCCCCTTGAATCAGTGGTTCTCAACTTGTGGGTTCAAACCCTAATTATTTTGGGGGGGTCCCCAGATGATTAACTTAAAGTGCAACATTGTGTTTTCTCACTCAACAGTAAACAAACCAACATAACATAGGGTATCTGATCTGCACATTTCTTAAGTGACAATTTAATATCTCTAAAATGACAAATCAAATATTAGAGGCAGAAAAGTGAGCATGTAGATCTGCTATTTTCACAATAGAACCGTGTTATACAAAATGTAATGCCTCAACTCTCTAGTGCTCGTCAGGGTGGGGGGTCCTCAGTTTAAATATGATTCTTTTGGAGGTCGCAGCCTGAAAACGTTGAAGACCCCTGCCCTAAATTGACTGTGATCTCTCTCTCTCTCTCCCCCCCCCTCCCTCCCTCCCTCCCTCTCTCCCAGGTGAACGGGGCGAGGACCAGGGACATGGACTGCTGCCTGACGGTGCCTCTCATCGTGGAGGCGGGGGACAGGCTGAGCCTGGTGATCAGCAGGAACCCGCTGGCTCACGGCGGCGCCGACACCACCACCACCACCACCACGGGCTCGTCCGCCGACGACCTGGACCTCTCCTCGTCCTCGGGCGGAGGCGACGGCTCGCTGCTCTGCTTCCCCGGGGAGCGCCGGACCACCAGCATCGCCTTGTGACCCCGCGGATTACTTTTTTTTGGGGGGGGTGGTAACTCTGAGAGCATACGAAACGGGACCAAACGGGACCCGTGAACACGGGTCCCGTTTGGTATTTTGGTATTGGTTTGTATACGCTCTAAACAAGGGTCCATTTGGTTCAGACCTCTCGTTTGGTTCCTTTTTGTATCTCTCTCGGAGTTACACACACCGTTACGGGTCCATTTGGGTCTGTAAAAGGGTCCTGTTTGTACACTCAGTTACACACCTGTAAAAAGGGTCCATTTGGTTCTACACTGGCAGTTACAGACCTCATTTCCTTGTATAAACTCTCGGAGTTACAGACTAGTAAGGGTCCATTTGGTTCTATTTGTACACTCAAGAGTTGCAGATCTTTCAAGCGTTCACTCGGGTTTCCTTTTGGTACAGTTACAGACCTCTTGTTTGGTTGCTTTTGTAACCTCTCTCAGCGTTACACACGTGGTTCTGCAAAAGGGTCCGTTCATTTAGTTCTATTTGTACACAAGAGTTCCAGACCTCAAGGGATTTGTACACACGGTTCACTGGTGTTTAGTAAGTCTCTCTGTGAGTTGCAGAACCCAGTGACACGGGCCCTTCTTGGCACACTTGGAACGCTGGATTTCCCCCCGTGGCACGGCTCCCACCATACATGCCATGCCAAGACGTTCTGCACGTTATGCTCTGAGTTATGTTTAATAATCGCACCTCCTTGGCACTGCTCTCGCCGCTCACATGTTCACGTGTGAGCGCACAAACATCACATGCACAAACGCACGCGCACACACACGGCCCGCACGAGGAACACGTTCACTCCCTTCTTCACCCAGACCACTTAACGTTTTTGTGTTGCTGCACTTGTGAGGACATCATCGACCCTTTTAGGGAGGGGTTTCGTTAATAATTTTTTTTTACCCAATACCCTAAAGCCGGAAATGGCAGATCTACAAGCTCACAACTCAAAAATCGACGAGGAAAAAAGTACGTGAGGGAAGTTGTCCTCGTGATTTCTTATTTCCCATAATCGACTATACTATACTTGGGGACATACGTTATAGATTTTTTTTTTCTTACCACCGCGTCTCTGACTTGACCGTGTCCTATGACTTAGTTCATCAACAATGTATAGCAAATGGATCGCACACAAGTGGCAAGAGTAGCTTTTTACTATTTGCTCCTTTACATCTCAGGATGAGAAACAAACGTTTGGGCTAGAAGGCTGGATAGCAAAACGTTTCTTTGTGCGAACCATTTGCTATACATTTGGCCCTCATAAGTATAGTAATACAAGTACACACACACACACACACACACACACACACACACACACACACACACACACTGGCAAGCATCACACACACACTCCATAAAACTCCCCTCTCTCTCTCTCTCTCACCAGACCGTTGGCAGTTCCAGCCACTGTGTGATCACGTGAGCGAGGGAGGGAGGGGGGGGGGGGGGGGGGGGCTCCCACCCCAAAGTCAAAGAAAGCCACATGTGGAGTTACATAACCAGGGCCTCGTACCTTCTGACCTCCCGGCCATGACAACCAACAGAGCGCACACACACACACACACACACACACACACACACACACACACACACACACACACACACACACACACACGCACACACAGCGCACGCACACACACACGCACGCACGCACACACACACACACAGCGCACACACACACACACACACACAGCGCACACACAGCGCACGCACACACACACACACACACAGCGCACACACACAAGCACACACGCCTACCACTCTTGAGAAATTCACAGCACAACAAAAGACCTTCCTTCCTCATAAGTTCAGCGTGGTGTATTTTTTTTTCTTCTCTCCCCTCTCTTTGTTTTCGCTCACTTTGGTTCTTTAAACGCACACAGTTTGAGGTTTTTTTCCCACTGTGACCGTGTCACAACACACCCACCCAGAGAGGCATGTGCCAACACGAGACCCATTTGATAGCGTACACTTAATCCGCTTTTAATAACACATGTAATTTGGTGATTTGTACTTTTGCTCCGCGCCAACCGGCACGTAACGGAGTCTACGCTCGCTCGTTGCTCGCTCGTTTCCAGCGTGCAACACGTGAGGGAGTACAACTCAAGACTTTACACTTAGGTGTTTGGTAAGCTGAAGAAGGCGTTGTGGTTCTAGGCCATCATTTCAGCCTCTTTTCTTATGTTTTGTTGTTTTTGAAAGGCACAAAGTTGTTTCCCCCCTCACCTAGGATTCCGGTCACTCACACACACACACACACAGAGGCATGTATTAACGAGAAGACGATTTCATGCCGTACACTTTTCTTTTATGCACAAAAAAACACACAAAGTGGATTCCAGGGACTCTGTGGGTTCCTTTATGGGGGTCTAAATTGACCCGTACAAGTCTGTAACTCATTACAGTGCACAAATGGAACCAAATTTTGGTTCAATTTGTGCACTGTCAGAGTTAAGGAGGAGACCTTGAGATTTGAACGTTTGAGAGAAACACGAGTGTCAGTCGTGAGTCAGTCGTCTTGAGCCGGAGGCCATGCTGTGCAAGGCTATTATTTCAGCCAGGTTTTGGCCCGGTGCCTCTTCTCTGTGCTAAAGGCCCCGGTCTGTCTCCCTCCACCCTCCCTCCCTCCTCCCTTCCCCCTGGAGACGGCAGAGCGACTCCAAATACTAGATAGGAACCTCTCCGGTACTTGCCAAGTATCGTAAACATTTCCATGTTAGAAGGACCGCTGCCCCTTATACCTTACTGTGAGGAGCGCTTGTGAACCCTTTTTATTTTAATGGCTGTCCGTGCGAAGGACAAAAAAACACGAAACGGTTACCGAGTAGTTTGAAAGACAAGTTTGAAAGACGAGTTTTCTTTTATTTGTTATCTTGATAACTCTCTCACACTATTGTTTTTCTCTTCTTTACACTAGCGTTTGCACACCTTTTGTTGTCCGCCAAACACTGTTTGATGGTTAACACTGTTTTTACACACACAAACACAGGTTTGCTTTCCCTATCAACACTTAAAAAGTCTCTCTTATATGTTCCGCAGAGGTCAAAGTCACTCTGTAAACGCTTTTCTTTTTCATTTTACCTCCGGCTGGATTATGTAAACTAGTCCTGTGTAAACAAGCGCTGTGCCAGCTATAAGGCTTAAGCCCGGGCTTTTATAACTTAGAAACATAGCCGATTGACAAGCCTGCGTCACAACGCTGACGCGGCACAACGTGGGCTTGGAGGTCTGCTGTGTCCGCCCCGCAACGACACTGTGGTGCGGCGAAGCGCAAACCTGGCTTTTAACGGTAGCGTCGGGTCCCAGGGGACTTAATGTGTGGTCGGTGACTCACGCTTTTTTTTTTTCCCCCTGCGGGAAATCGTGTCTCCTGCCAAATGTGGGATTAAACGCCTTTTCAGCCTTCGACAATGAATAATTTCTCTTGTTTGCTTTGGAGCGTCTTTGTTTCTTTAAAGGCCAAATGTCCACATGTTGTTTCAATCAAACCTTTGGATTAACGCGTCAGGCCTCCCTTTTTTGTTGGGTCTCTTTTTCTATACGGTAGCTTTTTATCCCCTCCTTCCCATGTGTGTGTCAGCATGCTATATACGCATGTTCAGGGGGGCTTTGGTTGGGAACAGTATGTTCAATGTCACAGTCAAGTTGTGGAAAAATCCAAATCCCTTGTCTAGCTCTTTTCAGAAGGTTTTGTTTTTTTCACCACTTTCGTCTTTGTTTTGTTGTAAAACGCACATCGTTGCTGTCGGGTGGGAAACCGATTATCTCCGTGTTCTTTCAAGTGTTGCACACAAAAGTAGGAAAAAGGTCAGATCTGTGAGCTCGGAACGTTTCAAGCTTATGTAGATCTGCCATTCTTGAATTTTGAATCGTGAAGAGTTAACAGCATCTTTGGACATAGACGTTTTCCCCCAGACAGAGACGACATAATCGTCGCTGTCCGGCGCTAACCTTGTATGTCCGAGACATGACTGTTTTCTCAGGAAATGGAACAAAACGGAACCATGTGTTGTTCCAATGCACGTTCTATTTTTAGTCCCGAGCTCTGGTGTTAATAATACTTTTTATTAGGTTTGACATTTATAAGAAACCCGGCCCGCAACTGGCCCGCTTGGCCGCTTTTACTTAAATAAAAAGAAAAGAAAACTTGGTAATAACAATAATAATACATTAAAAGTTGAAATATGGAGATACAAGGTTTCTGCCTTGACAGCAATACCATCTCATCACTGTCGGGCAGAAACCTTGTATCTCCAAGTTTCGAATTCGTATGTTTTTCGTTAGTTTTTTCGTAAAGCCCTGCTTCATCATATAAGACTGTCGCGCAAAACTAGTGAAAATAGCAGATCTACAAGCACACAACGCCTCGCACTGCTTGTAGATCGGCTATTGTCACTAGTTTAAATCCACTTCAAAATGATAAATACAAAACGAACTGTCTTGGACATACAAGGTTTCCACCCGACGACAACGATATACAACACATCTGGCGCGCTTAGCCTGATGTGTATCCTGAGGCCATAAGATTATTTATTTATGTTTGTTGGCTGCTGTAAAGATTTAAGTGTGATTGCCGTTCCTTGTAGGACTGAGTCGGATGCCTCTTTAAGCAGAGTGTGTGTTTTTATATATATATAGTATATTATATGCTCTGAAAACCATGTCTTGTATGTAACGTACTGTATGTACAGACGCCTATTTTTATGGTCCGTGTTGTTTTGGCCCGTTGGTCTGCACAATGTCTCCCTCATGTACAGCGTTGGATTTTTTTTTTTTTACCAATGTGCGCATGGTTTCTATATGTAAAGAAAATGTTGTTCTGAATGTGTCTAAGAGTTCTTGCTTTCCCTCCACATGTCCTTGTTGATGTATTCACACTGGAATGGAAGAGATTTAAAAAGGACTTTAAAAAAAGATGCATAGTATTTTATCTTTATTTATTTTTTGGGGGGTTTTATCGTATTTATTTTAAAATTAAGAAATGTATTTCTTTTTAATTAAATTACACTTATGTGAAACAAACAATGCTGTTTTTGTGTGTGATTGTCTTGTTCGTTTGTTTGGTTTTTACAAGTCAAAGGTATCCATTCAAAATGTTAGTGTTAACACACAGTAATGCTGTGATGGTCTGAAATCCCTGTGACATACTGACCATGATCATCAGTATCAGGTCAGTCTCATGTCGGTGTCATGTCTGTGTCATGTCAGTATTGTGGTCAGTATCTGGTCAGTATTGTGGTCAGTATCTGGTTAGTATCATGTCCGTATCGTGGTCAGACCATTATATTGCAGAATTAAGCTTCCAAAGCAGTGGTGTAACACCAAATTCTGGGCCCTAAGTACAAGGATTTCACTGTGGGCCCCCTCTATGAATGTTCTTCATAGGTGGGGGGGCCCCTGCTTCCAAGTGTTAAGGAGTTGAAGGAGCAAGAAACTGACACGCATGGACTTAGAAGAAGAACCTGCGCAAAGTAATACTTGGCAGAGAATCCAAAGAGATTTGCTCAACAGTCCTGAACTTGGGCTTGGGCCAGATACCAAACCAACAAAGAGTGGTGTTATGAAATAAAAAAACAGTATCATGGTCAGTATCATGGCCAGTAATATGGCCAGTATCATGGTCAGTATCATGGCCAGTAATATGGTCAGTATCATGGCCAGTATCATGGCCAGTAATATGGTCAGTATCATAGCCAGTATCATGGTCAGTATCATGGCCAGTAATATGGTCAGTATCATGGCCAGTAATATGGTCAGTATCATGGTCAGTAATATGGTCAGTATCATAGCCAGTATCATGGTCAGTAATATGGTCAGTATCATGGCCAGTAATATGGTTAAAATAATAAAACTATTTGTATAGCACCTTTCATGACATGAAATGCAGCTCAAAGCGCTTTACAGAGCAGAAGATTTGAAGCACAAGTACTTAAATATGTCAGTATCATGGTCAGTAATATGGTTAATATGTCAGTATCATGGCCAGTAATATGGCCATTATCACAGACCCCAGGGTTGCCAACGTAGGACTGTCAGAATCCAGGAGATTTCTATTTTTTGTAAATAATCATCTACATATTATTTATTATATATGCCACAGCCCCTTTGACCTGGCATGTAGGGCCTGTGGTGTCCATATGGTGTTCTCCCTGACCTGTATGTGTGCTTCTCCCACAGAGCCTATGGGTGTCGGCCAATGAGCTTGATGATTAGGTGCATTGGGAGCACCTGGCCAGTACTCCCTGGAGCCCTACATAACACTGGGTGGCAAGCAGTCTCTCTCTCCCTGTCCAGATGACAGCACCCCTTTTGTTTGCTTTCCCTTATGTTTGAGTTTGCACACTCGACAACACCCCACGCTACACCTACCACACATCCATGCATTGCTGACCCTACTGATTACTGATCTACACAGCTCAAACTCTTGAAAGTATTACTTAAACATTTTGTTAATAAATTATTGTTACATTTAAAACCACTACCATGTGTCCTCCTCAATTTGTCATGGCCCCACAGGCCGGGTTGTGACACATACCCATTTAATTATTAATTATATATTTAATAATTCAGCAGTATTTAATTGAGAAACTAGTTCAACTTTAAAGTGTGTACATGTTTTTTAATGGTGTGAAGATTGTATTATGCCTATTGTGGCACTTTGAGATTGTCACGAATGTAAAGTGCATTAAAAATATAAATATTATTGTTGGCCCTTTTTTAATGTAACTGTCTAAAGAGAGGGGCAAAAAAAGAAAAACTTCTGGCTGAAACTGCTATAGTTTTGATCATCTGAAACTAAGAAATCCATATATGACAAAAAGGGTATGAATTTTAATGACATTACTTTGGCTAAAATGAAACATCTCTGTTTGCACCTGCATTTACACTTGAAAGCACTTTAAAGCAGACTCAGTAAAAGTACAAATGTTCAAACAGATGGTTTTAAACAATAACCTGGAAAATGAACCCTGATCATCAGGGGGTGATCTAGTAGATTCAGTCATTCTATCAGGGGTAGAGGTGTTTGCAGTGGATTTTCATCTTTTGACCTGTCATCTCTCCTTTCAACTTTAAATATAACCTCCAAGATCTTATTAGTGTGAAAGGCCTGGTGGTGCAAGAGTAAAGCAGATGCCTCTCAACCTGAAGGTTGAGGGTTTGAATCTTGGTCAGGGAATGTTTTCATTTTTCTTGTTTTTAAGGCGATGAGGGCAGAGAGAGCCCAGCTCCCTCTTCACGCCCTCTTTTAGCCCTGGTGGAAGAGGGAGGAGTCTGCAGGTGCCACACCTCCAGGGGGAGGAGCTTTAGAAATGTACATATTAAGTTAAATAATTTTGTATTCAACATTTTCTTTTATTGAGATATTTTTTTCTTTATGTTAGTGATTTTCCCCAGTCATGTTGTTTTTCCCCAGTCATGTTGTAGTTTAAGTTTTTTTCTTTCCAGTTTATATTATTAGTGTACTAGCTCATTACCAGTTTTATTGTTTCACTTTTTTGAAGTGCACTTTTTGGTTTTTTTTTATTAGCTTTTGGTGTTGTTTTGAGGTTTGAGATATTTCAGAGTTGTTTGAGGTTTGAACTTATAACCTTTGACTTATAGACCTTGGATTTTAACCATTGAGCCACGCTGGCATGAATGAGGCAATGGCGAATGTAATACTTAACCGAACTTTTAGAATTTAGATGGACAGCGAAAATATCCAGTTGGGAATTGAACTATTCACCATTGGTTTGTTAAACCTGTGTTCATCTCTTGAGCCACCCTGGCATGGATTATGCAATGGAGAACGTAATAGTTAACCCAACTTTTAGAATTTAGATGGACAGCGAAAATATCCCATGGGGAACTGAACCTGTCACCATTGGTTTGTTATAACTGTGTTCATCTTCTGAGCCACACTGGCATGGATGATGAAATGGCAGACGTAATACTTAACCCAACTTTTAGAATTTAGATGGACAGCGAAAATATCCAGTGGGGAATCAAACTCCTCACCTTTGCTTCGTCAGACCTGTGTTCATCGCTTGAGCCACACAGGCATGGATGATGTAAAGGCAAACGTAATACTTAACCCAACTTTTAGAATTTAGATGGACAGTGAAAATATCCAATGGGGAATTGAACTCCTCAACTTTGGGTTGTTAAACCTGTGTTCATCTCTTGAGCCACAACAACATAGAAACTATAACAGAGAACGTAATAGTCAACCCACAGTGGGTTCTTCAGGCTTTAGTATTACATTGATCATGGCCAGTAATAATGTCAGTATCATGGCCAGTACAGGGGTAGAATTGTTTGCAGTGGATTTTCATTTTCTGACCTGTCACCTCTCATTTCAACTTTAAATATAACCTCCAAGATTGTTTAAGTATAAATTTTCCTGGTGGTGCATGAGCAAAGCAGATGTTTTATAACTTGAAAGTTGAGAGTCTGTTCTTGGTCAGGGTATGTCTTCATTTTTCTGTTTTTAAGGCGACGGTTTAACCCCGGTCGGTAGAATAGGGAGAAGCTTTAGAATTGTACACATTAACTCATTTTTTATTCAACAGTTTCTTTATTGGGGCTTTTTAGTGGCCAAGGCCACAAAGTGGCAAAAGGCCACTCATTGATATTGGACTTCATCATTATTCTTCCGCCACTTTTTCTCTAGCGGCTAGACCGTGCAGTCGCTTTTTACGAAACTCTGCAGTATGGCAGAGGACTATGCCAAACGGCTAAAACGCGAAGCTCGCAAAAATCGGCCAAAGGGTGGCGCTGTAGGAAGCCTTTGAAAAATGGCAACTTTGAACAGGTAAAGCTCATGCTCCGTTTCAGGTACAGCCATGAAACCTGTATACACTTATGCGTCTCCTCATGCCGAACAACTTTTACACTCTGACTTTTGACCTCTGACCTTTACTTCTCCCACCATTTTGATTTATATGAAAAACAGTCAAAATCTATCTCCTCCTGGGATTTTCGCGTCACGTGCGCGAAACCTTTTTTACATGAACTTTGGACCAATACGGTCAGATATGTCTCGGCGGATTTTTTTCAAAGTGAAACATTATTTTTTAATAATTCACTGAATATTGCAGTTTCATGCAAATTATTCTTCTGCCTCTAAATCATACATGCAAAGTGACACGTTCATGGCATTTGGCAAATATGTAGAGGGTTAGTCCAAATATCACTGAAAGCAATCTTACTCCAATTGGCCAAAGGGGGGTGCTATACGAAGCATTTGAAAACACAAACTTTAAAGGGGCATAAGTCATGCCTCGTTTTGTTTGAAGACATGCAACTTGCTGACACGCGTGCCTTGACTCAAGCGGAAGACATCTGTGTCTTTGTTAAGTAAGCTCCGCCCTTCGATTTTCCGCCATTTCGAGCAGTTTGTAAAACGCTTAAACCCGCTTTTATTCCGGAATCTTCGCGTCACGTGCACGGAACTTTTTTTTACATGTACTTTGGACCAATATCTAAAGATCTGTCAGATCGGATTTTTTTTAAAATTGAAACATGCTTTTTTAATAATTCAATGAATATTGCAGTTTTATGCAAATTATTTTTCTGCTTCTAAAACAAACATTTAAAGTAATATTTTTTCACTGTGCAGAGCTGTGCATAGTTCACCTGGTAAGGCCTTTGTCTATCATTCCAGAGGTCCCCTGTTCAAGCCTTACCTCATGCATTTAAAATGCATTTCACAAAATGTTGCCGTGAAAACCCTGGTATTGCAACCAAACATGGCAACCCAACCAAACATGGCAACCTTGTTAAGCAAGAGTATAAATAGTGGTTGAGTTGATGCCACTCCGCCCCCTCCCAGTTTGTTTGGAAGCCGCATGGTGCTGCTGATTGCTGCCTTCACTGCAACATTATGTGCCTATCTACTCAGCGGTGAGTTAACAGTGCTATCGTTTGTTGTCAATGGCTTGGTTGGTTACTTTTGCTAAAGTTTGTTGAAATGTGTCTGCTAGTTGTTTGGTGATTTAGCAAAAAGGCTAACTTTAACATGGGATTGTTTTGTGCTAAAATGCAAGCAGACAAACAAATGCAGAGCCACAAGCTCAAACCGCTTGATTATTTTATTAGACAAAATGGAGAACAGTACAAGTATAGTCAATACAATAGTAATGTAGTACAAGTAAGTGCTCTGCCTAAATGGAACATCCCAAATAAGACCTTTTTACTGTATAATATATATTTACATTGGACACCCAACTGTATTTAATTCATGGGCTTGAATTTTGATTATTCACTTCTGAAGTATTCAAGTTTTTAAGTAATGACGTTTTTGTTTCAGAGCTGGCTGGAGAAGGCAACGCCCACCCCTGGGCCAAGTGATGGAAGGGCGGTACCTGCCAATTTACCTGTTCAATCAGCTTAATCTAAGTGTAGTGATGCGCGGAAGCCGGGATTGAACCCGGGACTCCCACTCGCCAGTCCAACGCGCAACTAGTCGTGCTAATAGGGCTGAGCCCGATTAGCAGGGCTGTTGTCGCTGGTTCATGGCTGGTACTAACTGTGGAGGCTACAATCACCCCCCTGATCTTTGGAGCGCACCCTCGCGCTTCACACTTCACGCCGCGGACCGCCGCACACAACGTGGACCTGTCCCTCACGCGAGGATATCACGCTCCTCATCCTGCTGACAACGCCAGATTGTAGTGATGCGCGGAAGCGGGGATTGAACCCGGGACTCCCACTCGCCAGTCCAACGCGCAACCAGTCGTGCTTAGCAGGGCTGTTGTCGCTGGTTCATGGCTGGTACTAACTGTGGAGGCTACATAAGCACTGCAGAGAGCAGGGCTGGGCAGAAGTGCCTTCTCTGCTCCACTTTCCACTGACTCCTCCATGCTGACAGGGGCTGACGGTAAGAGAATTATACACTCCACAAGTCCTATTAAATGCCATATAGTTAAATTAAATCCTAATGTTGTGTATCTGTCATTTCATACAATATAGGAAAACATGCAACAGTGATGGGTGGAACGAGCATACTTAAGGACTGCAAGGACTAACCCATAGACTGTTTGACTGTTTTTGACTTTGACCTGAGTTACTTAGCTTTATTGTTTAAAGGAGTAGTTCACCCCCAAAATGACTTTTTTTCTATTGATTATTCATGCCATGGAGACATGAGTTAAATAATTATTTTTTTGTATTGAAACATTCCAGACAAAAAAATGGATTATAGTACACCCCCATTGATTCCGGACGGGGACCCAAATGCATGTGGGTCCCCATCCGGAGCCAATGGGGGTACATTTATTGAAAGCAAATTGTTTTAGGAATGCGACAAAAAACTAAACATAATATTGAACTCAAGTCTCCATGGCCTGAGTAAAGAGTCATTTTGGGGTGAACTACTACTACTAGGGGTGTGCGATTACTGCGATATGACGATAATTATCGTCTCGAAGATACAGCTTTGCCACGATAGGCCATTTCAGAATATCGTTTTGCTCGTGATACAAACAGTCATTTAGAAAAGGCTCTGGATATACAGCGAGTGCACGTTCCATGAGTCGCAGCTCGATTGCTTAATTTATACTTCTATAGTATGGTGGTGTAATTCGCCAAAAAGAACAGATCTACAAGCTAAAAACGTGTCGCGGCTCAACGTGTCAATAGCTTGAGGATCTGTCCCCTTGCGGCCCCTCCTCCCCTGGGTAGCACGCATGCACTACACAACAAGAACAAGAAGCTGCACCACTGGCCCGCGATTTTAGTTTCACTTTCACAGGACTTTGTAAAGCAGTGATGCAGCTTGCCCTGCTTTCAGTGAAGCATATTTTTAATAATGGATGCATTGAACTAACAGGACGCATACAAACTACTTTATCCGTCCTGTTATCAGTCATTTCACTCAGTGATGTGCTCACTGTGCTGGTCGTCTTCACTCCACAGAGGTGATTTAGATTAGGGATGCTGTATCGGTACTCGTGGTATCGGTACTCGCCCCGATACCGGCCTATTTTGCGGTATCGGTACTCGTCCGATACTGCTCACAAAGCGCCCGAGTACCCTGTGTGTTCCGCCACTTCGCCTTTCTCTCTCTCTCTTAAAGTATCAAAAGTAAAAATACAAAATGTTTGAGCATAGCAGATCTAGAAGATCATGCAACAGGAATTTCCATGGGCTAAACCTGAAAAAAAAAGTGAAATGTGTGGCAGTTGTGCCATGTTCTGGGAAAGCAATGCAATTGAATGTGTTATATACAGCCAGAAAGTGAGGAACATCTGATAAAAAAAAAATAAAAAACTAAAAAACAAAACGTAATTTAAAGACATTTTGTATTATTAATTGTACTCGTATCGGTACTCGGTATCGGCAAGTACTCAAAATGAAGTACTCGTACTTGTACTCGGTCAGCAAAAAAGTGGTATCGGGACATCCCTAATTTAGATCGCCTTGTAAATCCATGCTTCTGTTTTTTTATTAACTACAAACAAGTAGCTATTTGCCGCTATTTATAAAGTCATTTGTCTGTTATGTTTTCACCGTTGATGCATGCGTGTGTTGTCGCGAATCGCGGTGAAATCGTCGCGTCTATTTCATAATTGGCTTAGTTATAAAACCATGATATTTTTGTTAAACTAAAATATCGAATAGGATGATATCTGCATTGTAAAATACAGAGTATTACTTCTGTAAAAAGAAAGCTTAAACTTGTATCATAAACTTCCTGACTGTGGTCTTAAGGTAATTTGTTTCCCCCCCACTTTCTGTTGGTAAGGCATCACAAGATTTCTTTTTCATATCTGATAAATAAAATAAATAGAGGTGAGGTGTCCTGAACCTTATAAGTACTTCTTGAAAACATTTTTAATAGCCTACCTCAATGAAAACATTAGCCAAATTGTTTTGAAAATAGCCGATCTACAAGCTCACAACACTCAAAAACATTTTATGGGAACCCGTAATACATTTCTGGGACCCATTTGAATGACCCGACCCATTATCACACCAACTAGTAAATATTTTGAGGTAAAAAAATGTAATTGTTTGATCAAAATATGCTATGAAAATCCTAGATTAGGCTATATCTATCCTTCTATCTGCAGCATAAAAATGAATAGATTATCAATAGAATATCTGTGTGTGTTTGTGTAATTGTTATTAATAATCATAATAAACCTAAAAACTAGCATAAAACAGTATTGTGATAATATCGTGTATCATGAAGAGTATCGTGATAATGATTTTTTCGCCCACCCCTAACTACTACTACTACTTAATTCCTCATTTGATTATCTACTTCATTCGTACTTACTACTTACCTTACGGAGGGGAGCTCCGCTGCTGCTTGTCCTCCTTTTTCTAAATAAATGTGCCAGTGTGGCTACACCGTTCAATTGTTTCTGAGTGTTGGTTTGGTCTCAGCCCCCACAATATATATTAAGTACATTACATGGAACTTTTTTTGTTTCTAAACATGACTGTCATGTATGTGCATCAGCCAATGGTTAGTGCCTATGCTGAGTGAAAGAATACAATCACATAAAAATGTCAAATACTCAGGTTACATTTACTCAGATTACTTTTAGCCTCCAAAATATGGAAAATCGATAAAATACTGTGGCAACGGCAATTGAATCATTGTTTAATCGAAGGCACTCAGCCTACATGGAACCTTTTTTTTTGTTTTTTAACAAACATGACTGACACCAAATGTGTGGCTGTCTAGCGGTTAGAGCATATGCCTTTTATGCAGAAGGTTGGTGGATCAAATCCCGCCTGGGGTTGATATAAGCATAAAACCATGAAACCTTTTAGACTTGTACAGTTTGGGTCCTTATGGAGCCTTCCCAAAAATGCCCCTCCTTGATGCATATTTTTATATCCGCCATTACTAAAGGTATTTTGCATCATAACTCCTGAACCAAGCATTATAATACAAACTATGTGATGTCTACAGCTACTCTATGTTGTCATGCCCAAGGATTACAATGATATCATGTACTAGCTCAGTGGCCTAGTGGTTTGAGTGTCTGCCCTGAGACTGGGAGATCGGGGTTCAAAAAAAAAAAGAAAAAAAATGGGACCCAGTGCCTCCCTGCTTGGCACTCAGCATCAAGGGTTGGAAGTCCCTGCGACATGCTAGCGTTATGTCAAGGGGGTGTACTTGTACATCAAGCTGCCTCACGCTTGTTTCACACAGAAACAGGAGATGGGCTCCTGCCCTATGAGCCTCATGGCTCGGCAAGGCTTACTATGTACAGCACCATAAACTGTCCAGGTGAATAGTATCACAGTATTTTATGTCTGTTGCATATAGGCCTACAGTCTTTTGCATACATGTTGTGTAGAGGCCAATTTGTGCTTTTACCTATAACCACCGATTAGTGTAAAACTTTGTATGCACACTTCCCAGAGGCCAAGGAAAAACCTGTGCCCTGCATTTTTCACATCTGCCATTTATAGCGCCACCAGAAGGCAGACTTACAGTATGTAAAACACATTCTTCGATATTACTCCTTCAGATTTTATCCGAAAATCACACAAATCAGTACACAGTATCTCTACAGTGATGTAATCATGACGGATTTGTCCGATATCATATTCTATCTAATTGGCTAACATTGAATTCCAAGGTTTGCAGGATTGCCATTCCCACTAGGCCAAGGAACAGATGCCACCCTTCTCACATTGGCCTGTTATAGCGCCACCAGCGGGTCAATTTTTGCAAAACACATTTTTGGAACAAAATGCCTCAAATCCCGCATGCAGCGTCCGATTGCCGTGAAAGGCCCAAGAACACGTGGTACCCTTTTCACTTTGGCCTATTATAGAGTCACCACTAGGCAAAAAAAAAAAAAAGAAACACCTGACCTGCCGGAGACCTGTTCGGAAGAACACTGCTTCTAGTTTTTCTTTGATTTCTTCTTTGCTTTCCCTTGATGCTTTTTTGCTTTCCTGCTTTTTCTGCCTTGGCCACTTTATCGCTGCTTGTAGCTATATTTATTATTATTATTACATAATTCACCAGGAACGTTACCATTAGCTCTGGAGACTGGCAGGTTTAACGCCAAACCAGAGGAAAGAAGATATTTTATGTTTTGGTTGTTGAAGCCCTATAAATATGATGATATAAGAGAGATATTCGTTAGTAAGATGTCTTCTTTTCATGGTGATTTCCTTGAGTTTGATGATTGTGAAAAAACCTGAGGTATGTTTTTGTTAAAGGAGCTTTAGTTGTGGCATATTTTAGACAGACAGGGACATGTAGGCCTACTGTAGTCAGCAGTTATACAAAACAAACATAAGAATACAGCAGGTATGCACAGGCAAATATGCTTTGCACAAAATGTTCAATATCCCAAAGACTTTTTCCTCTCTGTGATGGACTGATGGTTGCATGTGGACCAGTTAGGCAAGAAGCCTCATTAACCTATGTTTACATTTAATATCAGTATCAATATGAACAGTATCACTGGAGGGGAACCTCATCAAGTTATGTCAGCAGTGAGCACCTGTTTACATTTAACCAGTGGTGAAAAAAATGAAGAGAAATGGCATGTGTTTATGGAAGCAACGGCATACTGTGAAACACGTGTTTCGAACATAACCCCTGTTTGTGAAGTCCTGAAAGAAGCATATTTTGAGTTAAAAGCCCTGGTTTTTGGAAAAACTTTATTTCATGTTTTAGGGGAACGCCCCCTTGAATAAAACAACACTTATTGCGTTTTTACCTTGAGAACTGTTTCTGTGTGCTGGTTTGGGTTCAGACTTCACAATACTTAACGTTTAAAAACTTTATTTGAAGCATTTACTACTTGAATTATTTGAAAACATTGTTTTTAAGACTTGAGTGATTTAAAAGAGATGCTTACGTTGTTGAAAATGGCAAGGTTGTTAACCTTCTGTTTGAAGGTTTACAACCTGATGACCAACTCTTCAACAAAGAAGACAACAAATGAAAAAGTTGGAAAATAAAGATATTGAGAGTTACGACCTTGAGGAGTTAACTAAAATCTGTGGGAAATTGACATGCCTGTGGCTAAAAGTGTTCATTCATTGAACTGTGGGTTGAACTCAATTGACTTGTTTGTTTGTGGTTGCTTTGAAACGTATTGGTTACAAACATAACTTTCTCTGGTAGACAGAATCTACCTGGCACCCCTAAAATTGGAACTTTGGAAACTATTACACACACACACAGTCAGTGTTTTATGTCTTTACCGCCGATGATCACCGGTTCAAGTCTCACCTCATGCGGACTATTTAAATTGCGTATTATAGTGTTTGGAAGAGCACAACTTCTAGTTTTTCTTTTATTTCTTTTCCCACTTTTCCCTTGCTTTCCAGAGCTGCTTTTTTGCTTTCCTGCTTTTTCTGGCTTGGCCACTTTATCGCTGCTTGCAGCTATATTTTTAAATTATGTTAGTGTTTTTCCCAGCAGTTCTCAGCAGTTCTATGTTTTTTTTTCCCAGTTTATGTCATTGATTTTCCCATTACCATTTTAATTGATCATTGTTTTGTTGAGACATTTGAGTCTCGTTGTAGTGCACTTTCAGTTTGATTCACCAGCTATTTAAGTTTTTTGGTGGGTTGAGATATTTCATTTTTATTTGAGGTTTGAACCTGGAACCTTTGGACTTGTAAACCTTAGACTTGACCTTTGAGCCACGCTGGCATGGATGGTTCAATGGCGAACGAAATACTTAACCCAACTTTTAGAATTTAGATGGACAGCAAAAATATCCTGTGGGAGATTTGAACTTCTCACCTTTGTTTAGTGAAACCTGTGTTCAAGTCTTGAGCCACCATAACATAGAAAACTCCTTCAGAGAATGTAATACTCAACCTACGGTGGGTTCTTCAGGCTTGATTGATTGATTGAATCATTTATTTGAATACATAACGAATAACATATACAAGCACCAGAGGTGTAAAAAGTACTCACATTTTGTACTTAAGTAAAAGTATCAATACTGCACTGTAGATGTACTCCGTTACAAGTAAATGTCCAGAATTCAAAGTGTACTGGAGTAAAAGTATGAAAGTATTGGCATCGAAATGTACTTAAAATACAAAAAGTAAAAGTACTAAATGAAAATCGCGACGCGTTGTGAGCTTGTAGATCGGCTATTTTCAAACAGCCTAGGTATAAAATAGGGCTAAAGTGGTTCATGTATGTTTTATAATATTATAATTTACATCTGTAAAGTAACCAGTAACTAAAGGTTTCAAATAATTGTAGTGGAGTAAAAAGTACAATATTTGGATCCGAGGTGTAGTGGAGTAGAAGCAAAAGTATTGAAAATTGGAATTACTCAAGTAAAGTACAAATAACTCAAAAGTGTACTTAAGTACAGTACTTAAGTAAATCTACTTAGTTACTTTACACCACTGACAAGCACAAACAACACAACATTGCAGCACAGTCAGGTTACACATCTAGTCCAAAAAAAAACTCCAATAAGGCCTTTCCGGCCTTGTTTACATTGGAAGTCCTAATCAAATTAATTGTAAAGTAGAACATGAACACCATTTAATGTAATTAAAAATACATTTATGAAAGGAGTAAAAACTACATTTAATGCAATAATCAAACATAAATAAGTGAGAAGGTGGTGGGTGTCCACTGGGAGAAGTGTTGACTACCTTTGTCTTTGGCATCCTGAAAGGTGGATTGTTAGGGCCACAACATTATACAGTATGTTGTTGATTTTTCCCATTACGAGTTTTGTTGAGACATTTGTGTTTCATTGTAGTGCACTTTAATTTTGATTTATTAGCTAAGTTGTTTGGTGGTTTGAGATATTTCAGTTTTATTTGAGGTTTGAACCTGGAGCCCTTAGATTTGTAAACCTTGGACTTAACTTTTGAGCCACGCTGGCATGTATAGTTGACTGGCGAATGTAATACTTAACCCAACTTTTAGAATTTAGATGGACAGCGAAAATATCCTGTGGGAGATTTGTAAAACTTGTGTTCATCTCTTGTGCTACAAGGACATGGAGGATAGCATAAGAGAACATAATACTCAGCGCACGGTGGGTTTTTCAGGCTTCAGTATTACATTGATCATGGCCAGTATCATGGCCAGTATCATGTCAGTATCATGGTTAGTATTATGGTCAGTATCATGTCAGTATCATGGTCAGTATCATGGTCAGTATCATGGCCAGTATCATGTCAGTATCATGACAGTATCATGTCAGTAATATGGCCAGTATCATGTCAGTATCATGGTTAGTATCATGGTCAGTATCATGTCAGTATCATGGTCGATATCATGGTCAGTACCATGTCAGTAATATGGTCAGTATCATGTCAGTAATATTATGGTCAGTATCATACTGACATGATACTGGCCATGCACTGTATCAGTAACAACGATATGAACCATTACAGCTTTGATTAAATTATGAGTTCTTGCGGATCTATGTTGGTTCCACTCGTATGCTCTCAAAGTTACAGGAGAGTAGGCCTACTGTGACATTAAAAAAAAAGGCTTTGAGAACCACTGCTTTAATTACACCACATTAGCCTATATTTAAGCACCTTTTAACTGACGGATGGATGGGTGTTTTGTTTTACAATGGTCTCCCTCCCGTCTCCCCTCCACGTGCTAGCAGAGAGGAGAGGTAACCCAACGCTGTGGCATCATTGTGGGGGAGCTGTCAGTGCATTCAGCACCTGCCAGGGAGCCGCTGAATTGATGTGCGGAAAGAAGAACAGCCAGGGGACATCCAGCGTACGTGAAGCCAGGCCAGAGGTCACCGCGGGACCCACAACACAACACGGTTATTCAAGGACCAAGAGAGTAAGAGTTGTCTAGTGATTCGTAGAAACACCCCGTTAGTTAAAAATAAAGCTGTGTTGGTCAACATACACGATACAGGCAGGCAGGGGGTGGGAAAAGTATACTCCCATTTATTTTTACCTTCCCCTGCAATGTGGAAACTCTCTCTGTGACAAGTAAAAGTCAGGAATTCAAAGTGTACTTGAGTGAAAGTACAAAAGTGATTACAATTGAGTGGTGGAAAGTAACTCAAGTAGCCAACATTTACTCGATTTCCCTTTTTAATTTTTTATTATTATTTTTTTTCTATTTCTGCTATTTCTGCTTTACGGAGTATTTCCAGTTTTTGAAACGGGACAATCTGCATATTAAGTACTTTTACTTTTGGTCCTTTCAAGTATATTTTGATGCATACTTTTGTACTTCTACTCAAGTAGGCCTATACATTTTGAATACCAGACTGTAACCTCTTGTAACATTGCAGTATTTGATACTTTAAGTAACACAAAATGTTTTGGTACTTTTTACACCACCGTTGACCTCAGAAGGATCCTCCAACAGGGATCAAACCATGTGCTGGCGCTACTCTATTTACCCTGTGTGTGAGTGTGCGTGCGCATGTGTGCGTGTGTGTGTGTGTGTGTGTGCGCGTGCATGCGTGCGTGCGTGCATGTGTTTTCCAGGAGGCCACATCCTCCTCATAACAAGGTGATATATTGGCAGCGCTGGCAGAATTCCTGGACAGGACGTGGTTTCCCAACCCTCGGGTCCCTGGGCTGGGCCCCTCTTAGGGGTCGCCAAAGATCACAGGGGGAGGCCCTTCCTCGTCTGCTTGGCTGTTGTCCAGCAGACAACAGCCAAGCATATATATTAAGCATGTTGCGCACCATTGCGTCCTCGTCATGGGAATTGGGCGGATTCTCCCAATGCAATTCAATGGGAATGGAGCGGTTTGCTGCCGTTTGTGGATTTCTGCAAAAAAACTGTTCCGTTTCCATTGAAATGCATTTGCAGAATCTGCCCTCATACAGTAGGCACGTGCATAGACTAGACATCAAAGGGGGCTTGAGCCCCTGCCCTCCTGTAAAAAGTGTCCTCTCCAGACCATGAATGCAGTTTTTACTATGGTGAAAGAAATGCCCTCTTTCCATGCCATACCTGAAGACAGCATTCAATTGCCTTGTCCAAACTCTCCTGAACTTTGAACGCAGCATCTTATGTTGAAAGAATTGCCCTTTCTGTGTAGAAATCCATACCGTTACTCCACAGCTCCATTATTGACTTGATTATGCTTAGTTCAGTGTGGCTCACGTGTTGCAGCGCGACACGTTGTGAGCTTGGAGGTCTGCTATTTTCGATATTTTCACCAAAAGGCCCTTTTATAGATGTCAGCCCCTGCCTCTCTAACATTCTCTGCACGTCCCTGCAGTAGCATATAAAAGTGCGGTGTGAGCGAGCCCTCAAAAGGGGAAGCACACGGAGGTAGATTGTGTGAATTATGTAATCATGAACAGGGAACAGCCTAAGGGAGATGTTATGTTTACATTTGAGGAACAAATGAATTATTCACAGAACACACGTGTAAAGAAAAAAAAACATGTTTATTTTTTTAATCTACCAAGAAATTATGCAATCTCATAGGGGGAAGGATATGAGACAAAATACTTTGGTACACTTGATTTTCCAAGAGCTTTTTGTTTGAGTTTTTTTCCTTTTAAATCTTCTCTCCAGATTCTTTTTGCAGTACTGTACTGTGTAAACATATTTACATACTTCAGATCAATCAACCGGTCAATTAATTTAAGCTTTCAATCTCGAGAATTGTTCATCATATTGTCGTTGTCGGGTGAAAACCTTGTATGTCCAAAACCGTTCGTTTTGCATTTCAGTGAAAACTGCCGATCTACAAGCACACAACGCCTCGCACCGTGAGGCATTGTGTGCTTGTAGATCTGCTGTTTTCACTACTTTTGTGCTACGGCCTTGTACGATGAAGCAGGACTTTACTTTGCGAAAGAACGTACACATTTGAAACTTGGAGATACGAGGTTTCCACCCGACAACGACAAATTATGCTGAATATTGATTTTCTTATTTTTCCTCATCAGCTTTAACTTTCATTTGTTAAACATTTTTAAGAGAGAGCAGAGAAAAGGCCATTATACTTTGATGAATATTGCACACTGAAATTTTAATTCAGGCTCACAATAATCAACATTTAAGTACAAATTCCTGACAGTGTCCAGAAAAAAAAAAAAAAAGAAACATCAGTGAAGTTTATATGATATGCACAGTATAAAATGGTTACAAAAGGCATATGTGATTTACAAACGAGAAAATGTTCTAAAATTCAACTGAACTGAACTAAAAATGAAACTTGAGCGGCTGTAAAATCCAGTGGTACTTTTTTTTTTTTGCTTTTTTTGCACGATATCGTCCTTGAACTGAGCAGCCATTAAAACAGGAGCACAAAGAGAGAAGCTGTCAGACCGTTCAGAAATACAATCTGTTTCGTTTTTTCGTTTTTTTAACCCATTAAGACCTGAGCCCGATTAAAAAATTTAATAATCTTCTAAATCCCCAATGGTTTTCTGAAAAATGTTTGTTTCTATATGAGCGTTTCTCAAACTTTTATGTCAATGACCCCTGAAATCATATGTATTTGCCACCCCAATCCCAAAATATTTGTTCCAGGAATCCCCAGAATCAAAGATTTTAGTTAAACGTGCTTGCTTTAAAAGAATAATATATTCAAAGATTTGCACAGATTTTCAAGATAAAAAAAAAGAAGATTTACAAGTTCGTATGAGCTTGTATACTGTATCTTCAATTTTTGAATAGCCAATGTTTAGAATTATGCTTTTTGTTAATGGGTTAAAAAAATGCACAAAGGAGGTTACAATTCTCACAGTTCTTGCTAAATATTAAACCCCAATGTTTATTTTTTTTACGTCAAATTTCAAAAAAATTACAAATTTCGTTTCTCTTTCATTGTCTTAGCAAGTAGGATATGTGTAATACTCAAATATCAAAGTTAACCGTATCAAAAAGTTTAGACTAAAAACCCATTTCCTCCTGAAATAATGTCGCAAAAAAGTTTCATTTGCAACGATATAGTACGAAACACTACTAGGATAAAATGTTAAAACTTAATAAAGTGCAAGAGAGAGAGGTTTCAGTAAATGCACTGGGATGGACCATGGTGGAGTCTGCCGGCTCTGTACAAATACTCTTTAAATGCACACTTCCCTTTTCACTTAATTCCTCTTTCCTCATCTTTCCCTCCCTCCAACAAGGAACCGAAGGTTCCCCTCGAGTGCATTTAGTACAGTATTTGTCCAGAGCCTGGCTTTAGAGCAGGGGGCTTCAACATGTTCAGGCCAAGGACCCCTTAGTTGAGAGAGAGAGAGATGAAGCAGGGACCCTCACAACCTTTTCATAGATTATATATAGTTTCACTGTTTGACTGCACAATCATCAGTGTATTTTGGTCAATTTGTCAATTTGTGTTATTAGATATTTAACCACTTTAACTGTCAATACTTAATAAAGTTGACCTTTCACTCTGTGCTCTTTTTCCCCTCTACACCAAATCTCTTTGCCGAAAATAGTTGATCTACAAGCTCACAACGACGTTGTGAGCTTGCAGATCGGCTATTTTTGGCTAAAGTTCTCAGAATATGGACGCTAGGCTTTAAGTGGTTAATATAAAAAAGGAGAAAAAAAAAGCTTCTATCACACAAAGATTTGGAGGACCCCCTGTGGTAACTCCAAGGACCCCCTAGGGGTCCCGGACCCCCTGTTGAAGACCCCTGCTTTAGAGTAATGTTAAGGATGTCATGCAAGAGAGATCACCTACAGTATTTACACAATTAGGCCTGAACACAATCATTCCATAACCACAGTTAATATTGTAATTCCTCTTTTTTTTTTGCATAAATCGTCAGAATGGTGTTGCAAAAATGTTGCCGTTCATCTTCAAAAATGTTTGCAACATGTCGTGAGCTTATAGATCGGCTTATTTTATTTCATTTTTTGCTATTCATTTTGAAAGTATTATTGTTAATTATATTACGTTTTGGCCATACTACATTGTTTGTTTTTGTTATGGGTACCGTTCATGGGTACCAATGTCAGTATATTGACTGACTGACGTTATACATGGCTGCATCGAAGTGTATGATTCAACTTGTCTTGGTTTATCTTGTTCCTAATCGTTTTTAAAATGTGCTAGTATTAAAAAAACAATCTTAATATCGCATTGCAACAATCGCAACATAACTAAGAATCTCAATATAAATCAAATCGAGGTCGTATCGCATCGCGAGGTAAGCGAATCGTCCCACCCCTACTTTATTAAACTTCCATCACGGTGACCAGCCTTATTTACACTGCATACTGCCGTTTGACTGACGTATGGGACATCTACTCTAGCAGCAGATGGGAGTGGCGGGTGTCCGCGGGCTAGCGGCGGAGGTACATTCAATAGCATCGCCAAAAAGACGAGAAAAAAAAAAAAACACTAAAAACACCGAACCGGAGAGAGAGATTAGAAATCACCTTGAACAAAGCGGTAACTGCCACAATAACGTGCGGACATCATCTTTAGTACTTTGCTACCTGTTACATATTTAGTCACACAGTTAGTTTATTCTTTTTTTTACCCAACTTTTGATAAGTGAAAAAAAAAGTAAGCGAGATGGCGAAGAAACGTTCTCCTCTCCCATCTCTTTCAGAATCAACAGAAAGGTAGTAAACAACGTTCTATTTGACAATACTGCCTAAACCGAGATCAGTGCCAGCTACAGCGACAAAAAAAGTTTTTAAACAACATCAACGACAACGATATAGTAAAAAATAAAAAATACAAATATCAAGAGAAAATTACATTATATCACTTTTTTATAGAAACCAACCAAAAAAAAAAAATCCTAGTGCGGATATATAGGACAATTGTAAACCTACCACTATCTAAGTTAGCAAATACGATAACATAGAAAGCACGTCAATCTTCTTTTTTTTTTTTGTGTTTGTGTGTAAATTTCCTCTCACAGAGAGCGATCACATCATGGTTTCCACGATGGTGTGGGTGGGCTTCATCAAGCCATTGGTCCCGTTGGGGTCCAGGGGTTGGGTCAGCTCGCTGGCCTTGGAGGGCAGGTACTCTTTGGGCCGAGAGCTGATGGCACCGCCCTTGGCCGGAGCCGCCACCGCCTTGATCCTCTGTTGGGGGGGAGAGAGAGAGTTAGTTTTAATTCCATTTAGTTTTTAACACCTGGAGTGCCTAACACGTTCCCACGCGTCTAAACGATTCCCCCCCGTGAAGTCTCGCGGCCCCGTTAACACTTCACCAGCCAAAATAGAATGGTTGTTGGTAGATTAGCCGTGAAATTTCTATTATTGTATTATGATCTGAGACATAATATTATGTTTATAAACATGAGCCCGCCACCCCTCCTTCTTGGACGGCTCCGTTGTTTTTTTCTTTTTTTTCAATCCCCTGGTCGTTTGCTCACCGTGATTATCTGGATCTCCATTGACATAGAGTGGAGGTTTTGGCCAAGGCATCGTCTCCCCGTGCGTTTCGTGTGCGCGATCCGTGCGCATATAATCCAAGCATATGGTCCAGGTATGACTGAACGGTCGATGTGAGCATTTTGGCTAGCTTAGCCCTTATCACTCCAGCTATGCTAATGTAATCGTCTAAACAGTAAGCAGACGGGAGCAAGGAAGCCTGAAGAAGGAAAGGAGCTGACGTCACTTCTGTTTCATGTCAGAGCAGCCATGAGCAATCGATGGACGAGCGGTGACTAGGGAAGGTTAGACGATCGCCGATTTTCGGATAAAAATCATTTATTTCGGTTTTAATGACCCAGAACGGTAAAAGACGGCGCGGCTGGGACACCCTTGCTCAGAAGTCCGGTATAAAACGGTTTTAATATTAAGAGGCTCCCCGTGGCTTGGAAAGGGTTAACATGTCCAGGGAGTGTTAACTAGCCCCTGCACTACCGCGGCCGGGAATGAGGGAAAACACCCAGTTCTCCCATCATACAGTAGACTGTAAATAATATTGACGGTGGAAAGCCATTGCTGCGAAAATGAAGCTTTTTTGGCCGTTGTATGGGTGACGCCATCATTGTAGAAATCAACGTTCATTGGTAGAAATCTCGAATTTCTACCAATCTCTACCATCTCGAATGCTATTGGCTGCCAACGGTCACGTGCAACCGCAGGGATACATGAGACATTGTCTTGAGCTTGCCGAAAATAAAGCACACGAAGAAGAATCATCACAAGCCTATGATTACAAGCCCCTCCTATACCCTGCTATAACATCAAATATAACATAAATTGAACCATATTTTCACAAAACGCATATCATGATGGTGATTGACACAAGGCTTTAAACTAGCAACAGGAACCATAAAGTATTTATGACAATGTTTATTAAGGTAAGAAAATCAAATGTAAAAGTTCGGGGGAAATGGAATCCTATGGAGAACATGTTGCTTCTGGTGCCAGAAAAGTGCCACTAGCGGCCAATCATAGGAACTTTCAGTTCCGTTGCTTCATTTTAAATCTGCAGAAAAATACATATCTCCGCTTCTTTTCCCATATCGCGCGTTTGGTCAAAACTGACCGTTTTTCTGAAAACTGTCTTAATGTGTCAATGTACCTCGATGAGGGGTCCCTCAGACTGCAGGATCTTGATGACCATGACCATGGGGATGCACATCATGGAGGCCAGTGCCAGAGACCAGCCCAGGCCTATGGACCAGTCAGGGTACTCATACACCTTGTTGTACTTCAGAGGCTTGTATTTCACCAACGAGAAGACGAAGCAACCCTACGGAGAGAGAGACACACATAACGTCGTTGTCGGGTGGAAACCTTGTATGTCCAAAACAGTTTGTTTTGTATTTATCATTTTTAAAATGTTTTAAACTAGTGAAAACAGCGATCTACAAGCACGGTGCGAGGCGTTGTGTGCTTGTAGATCAGCTGTTTTCACTACTTTTGTGCGACGGCCTTGTATGATGAAGCAGGGCTTTATTTTGCGAAAAAGATTACAAATTTGAAACTTGGAGATACAAGGTTTCTGCCCGACAGTGACGATAAATAGGGCTGTCGCGATTACAAAATCCAAGTTGATTATGTAATAATTGTGACAGGCATGAACGCCAGTTATACTAATCTCTTAAAACGGATGCAGAGTTCAGGCGTTGTAGAGATTGTAGATCAGCTATTTTCACAATTTTCACAATCATATATTTTTTTTACGACTTAGCCAATATTTGACCAGTTTATTTATTACCTTTTTGTCTTTTTTTTGTTTTTGGATTAAAAATGCATAAGTCTGTAAATTGTCACTTGACTTTCATCTGGGGCACCACAGGTTGAGAACCACTACTGCACTAGTTCCCAAACGTATTAGCTGGTGACCCAAACAGCAAATCTACAAGCTCACAACGTGTTGCTTCGTGCCGCGTCGTGAGCTTGTAGATCGGCTATTTTCACTACTTCTTAAACATTTGTTTTCTAATTTATGGAATTTCTTCTGGAAACTTTTAACCTTTTTTTGGGGATGTTTTTTTGTAAATATTTTTGAAATAATAATTAAAAAACTAAATGTAGGAAAGAAAAATTAAGGGACCCATAAAAATGGGTCCCGACCCATTGTTTGGTAACCACTGCACTACTGTACTGTAGGCCTACTGTACTGTACTGTACTGTACTGTACTGTACTGTACATACAATTTAGGCATTTAGCAGACGCTTTTAATCCAAAGCGACTTACAATAAGCAGGTAATACATCAATATAATAAGCAAGATAATATGTCAGTACATCAACAACAATATAACAAGGCAAAGGAATATCAATCTAGAAAAACAATAACATAGGCACCTAATCGGTAAAAAAAACTTTTCTAAAACCTAAAAATGCTATCTAGCTTCATGTATGGTCATTGCGGGAAGGGGAGTGTTACAGTAGTGCTATGGGTTTAGGTGGAGTCTGAAGAGGTGAGTCTTCAGTCCACGGCGGAAGCTAGGGAGTGAGTCTGTAGTTCTAAATGCGACAGGGAGTTTATTCCACAGTTTGGGGGCCAGGAGGGCAAATTATCTAGTTAGCTGATCTGAGTGAAGGGGTGGGGTTGAAGGGGTTGATCAGGTTTTGGAGGTATGGAGGAGCTTTGTCCTCCATGATGTCAGGTGGGAGAATAAGAGGTCAACTCACCATACAGAGGACGGGAGTGACTATAGTCCAGCTCCACTTCATCCATGCGTTTGGTCTGTAGCCAATCATATCCTCTATTGCATCATAGAAATTATCAGCGCCTGAGCATGGAGACAAAAAGCAAAAACAAAACAGGGTTATTTTTTTTGTAGTCTTAGACAGTGATGTTTGTTATCAATTCTTACTTTTATAGTATATTTTTTTTATAGTATATATAGAGACACCCTACAGTAGGGTGTCTCGGACGACACCCTACTGAATATCTTTACTTCTTTAATGCCCTAAAGCCACGTATTGTTGAGGCGGACGGCTTGCGTTCCGCAACATTCCGTGTTCCGTTCAATAAAGAGTCGCCTTAATCCTTTCCTTGCACAGGAGAGTTCAGGCACAGACAGGATTAAAACACCTTATTTTAACGACATCACAGAAAACGCCTCTTAACTCTCTCTTTGCTATCAATTGTGATAGCGTGTGTGCACGCTGTTCACAGCTTTCAAACAAAAAAATCTGCTTGGAAATCCGTTCAGGCATGAGATAGCAGCCATTATGTTTTCTTCAAATGTAAACAAACATGGCTGCCATGTTTGAAAGATGGGGTTGGTATGGGGTAAACATGCAATTTCGCGATCGCGATCATGCCTAATACATTTTGTGAGGTCCAAAAAACATACACCAAACAGGTTAATTGAACAATATTATAGAAAATACCTCTTAATTGAAAAAGTATTTCAGAAAACACAAGTGAATATTAAAGAAACTGTAAAAGTGGTCCGACGCAGCAGACTATCCGTGGCTTGAGACCAGGTAAGGATTTATATCGTTGCTATTGTGAAGAAAACTCTTATCTCCATCTTTTAGTTTTTATCGTAAATTAATGCCCTTCCTGATCAGACTACAGCGACGCACAAAAGCATCAAAAGTAGCAGATCTATGCTCGGGACGTGTTCTGAGCTTGTAGATCTGCTACTTTTGCATTAAAATCCCGAAAAGTAACAGTTCAGGACATGTGAGGTTTCCACACTGCCAAGGCGACATTTCAGAAGTGTACATGTACTGTACTGTATGCAGAAGTGTACATGTACTGTACTGTATGCAGAAGTAGGACCATTAATGAAGAATTCCGGACTAGTGCTGATGTTATTCAGTCCATTAAAACGTGGGAGCGTGCAGCAATGCAAATGCCAGAATCCATAAAAATAAAAAAGCTCCAGGGACGTGCTGGCCATTGGGAGAAGCGGGACAACTCCCGAACGGCCGGTTCATTCCCGGCCGGTCCAGGCCGGCCATTAGGAAAAAATTAAAATAAAATGTCGGCCTTCGTTCCATTTTGGGGGCTGGGCGGCCAACAAAGTAAATTGTCACTGTCAGGCAGAAACCTTGTATCTCAAAGTTTCAAATGTATAAATTTTTTCGCAAAGCAAGCCCTGCTTCATCATACAAGGTTGTTGCACAAAAGTTGTGAAAACAGCAGATCGGCTGTTTTCACTAGTTTAAATCATTTTTAAAATGATAAATACAAAACAAACGGTTTTGGACATACAAGGTTTCCACCCGACAACGACGAAATATAACTCATGTGTACAGTAATTGGTCACTTGTCATGATGAGGGCCTCTCCAACTCTTTTTCCCGGGCTGAATCAGGGGCCCAGCACGTCCCTGAAAAGCTCTGTCATTCTTATCCAAGGCTGCAGTCTTTGCAGCATAGACAGACAGTGAGACATTAATGAATATTGAGTGACATGAGAGGACTTGTTTGTAATCAGCGCCTGCGGTCAAAACAACTAGCACTCTTAACGGTGTGTGATACAGAACAGGGAGTGGGCCGGTACTGTCACTTACACAACTTATATAACGTCTCTAAAAGCATTTTACAAGGCTCGTAAAGAAACACAGTGTCTCCATTGTGTGTCTTGTTTAATTTAACATGCTTGTTCACTGGCTTGTTTTGCAGTTCTTAATTTACGTAACCCGACTGCTCTGCAAAGACAGGAGTATTGCCATCATCGTCATGTGGGATCCTGGTCGAAGGGACCTTGCTGAAAACATTTCTTTTAATGTTTTTCATAAATAAAATGCTCATATTTGTATATGAAAACATTACCAACAACACAAAACTCCCATACCTACTGGGAGAAATATAACAATGTTAGCCAACATCACGCTCTGGCTTCACTGTGATGTCACACTAACAGAATCCCTTTTATGCCCATACATGTATATGGAGTTCCCTTATGCCCATATCTAATAGGACTTCATATGGGAATGCCCATATATGGAGGCCACATCGGCCACATACCACACTAACAGAATCCATATATGGCCAAGACAAATGGCCTAGACAGCCCATAATCTGTGTGGCTGGTTCTACAGACACGGATCTCCATGTATGGGCATAAAAGTGTATGATGTCAGATGTCATAGACATCATAGGACTTTCACATAACGAATAACTGAGTAAGCATGTTTGGGTTTTCGCAGCATATCTCCATATACAGCACACAGATCTCCATATATGGGCACCAGGGGTTTCCATATATGGGTAACTGGTCCGATATACATCACTGGCCAGGCGTCTTACTAGCGTATAATATACAAAAAAGGGTATAAAGCTTTACATTGTATATAATAATGACGCAGTGTGACAGAGCTCTGTTTCCACAATACTGTACCCCCTCCAACTATATGTTCCCCTATTTCAACCGTTTTTATTATATTTTGACACTTGCTTTGGCAATGTAAACATATGTTTTCGCATGCCAATAAAGCTCCTCTGAATTTAAATGGAATTGTATTCCGCACTACATTCTTTCTATCACCAGTAAATATTGATATCCGTAGTGTTAATGGTGTACCCATTTAAGTGATCACTTTGGTGTTGTTTGGCAAAGGGGCATCGGTAGAAACATTGTATGTCCAAACATTGTATGTTCTTTTTTTTTTTTTTACAAATCAAAACCACTTTCAAACTGGACTCGATATTTTGGGCATACAGGTCTGGGTACTAACGTATAATTTGTTTTTACGTTAGTACCCGACCCATACAGTCAAAGATTTCCGATTTTTCTTTATTTCAACAATTTTCAGCATGCAACCAATTGTAAAATCTGACATTACGACGCCATCAAGGCCCGCCAAAACACATTTTAGTCGACAAAATCAACTGTGGATTTAGTCGACTCAAACTAGACCAAAACTAAAGCATTTCAGATGAATACACCCGACTAAAAACTAAATCAAATTCATTCAAAAGACTGACTAAAACTACATCTGCTGTCAAAATCAACACAGACAGCGTTGTGCGTTCGGAAATGCGCACTCAACGCACTGGTGTGCCATGTTGTCGTTTGTGTATTTGGTGCACTTGGTGCGTTGTCGTTCGGAAATCCAGTGCGCGGCGCACCAGGTGTGGTGAGAGGACGCAATGAACGACTCTACTTGGTCCTTTGGGCTTTATTGTTACACACACATCAACGTGTAAACTAACAGCAGGTTGGCCAATTTTATGAATTAAATTACCTATCAATAGCAACGTTAGGTTAGCAACTGCTGCTTTTCAGAACGTTTTCCGACTGAAAAAGCGCACAGCTGCCTCCTAACTGGTCGTTCGTAAATAAGCCACGCTGAGTGCACTCTACAACGTCACCGCCCACTGCACTCACTACACTGAGCGCACACTCGGTGCGCATTTCCGAACGCACCCAGCGACGGTGAGAATCCATCAGATTCATTCTTGTCCATTGTGTCATGGGATGGAATGAGGTCCAGCTATATTAATGAGAGGTGGCCATAATCCCCCAGCGTGATAGCGGCCTGCATGACAGCCAGCTCAGCATAATAATAGCAGCCGCTATAATGGCGATAAAATAGCAGCTTCACACATTGGCACCTCTACGGACTCAGTCCACTGGAAAGGTCACGGCCAGGAGGTGGAGACTAGTCAAGTTCTGCACTCGAGTAGCACTTTTTGAAGAGGTTTTACTTTACAGGAGGAGTGTGTGTCCATTTTTCGATACTTTGCACTCCTACTCCACGACATCTCAGAGGCAAATAGTGTACTTTTTTTTACTATCAGAACTGTCACAGCGGACGGATACAGCCGTATCCGTCCGTCCGTCTGTACGGGTAACGCCTGACACTGTGGTTACCCCTGACACATCACTGTGACATCGCAGGTGACATCATAGTGATGTCAGATACTCAGAGCAGGGATCTCCAAAATGTGGGCATAAACATGTGACATCACAGTGATGTCAGATACTCAGAGCAGGGATCTCCATAATGTGGGCATAAGCATGTGACATCACAGTGATGTCAGATATTCAGAGCAGGGATCTCCATATATATATGGGCATGAAAGGGATTCTGTTAGGGATCTCCATATATGGGCATAAAAGGGATTGTATACCAGATGATGCCCTGTTAGGAAAGCCACACTAACAGAATCCATAGCCCTTTTACTTGTGGTACTTTTAAGTACATTTTGAATGTATGAATATTGGAATTCCGGACCTTTACTTGTAAACAGAGTGTTTCTACATTGCAGTATTGATACTTTTCTTAGTAAGTGACACATGCGAGTACTTTCTGCACCACTGCTTTTACTGAGCTTTAAACACAAAAAGTAAGTAAGAAACTGCTTCATCCATCACTGACTGTGAGGAGCTGCCTGACGTTCTTTGTTAAAGACGGCGCTTTCTCAGCGGGCTCTCCCTCAGGAAGCCAGACGTTAGAGCGTTATTTACTGTCGACGCCGCGCAGGGAGCCCCACAAGGGCGCCTTTGTTTCGCCACCACCGCGGAGATCGCTAGTGTGTCAGCGTCTAAAAAACATGGGGCGATCGTTACTCTGGTAGTCTAATGTTACACTCATCAGGGGCTGGGAGGCAGCAGCATCGTGTGTGTGTGTGTGTGTGTGTGTGTATTTGTGTATTTGTGTGTGTGTGCGTGCGTGCGTGCGTGCGTGTGTGTACTGTGTGTGCAAAGCTTTGTAGGAAGCGCTTACCATAAACCCAGGCTACAGCAATGCATTCAAAGAATGCAACCCACAAAAGGCACACACCGCTGGCTGCATAGTAGTCAAAGAGCTGGAACACGTACATGCCACCCTGAGGAGAGAAACACAAGGGCAAGGGGAAGAAAGACCTTCAGTTACTGTGGAGTCGTGACCGACCGGTGGAAAGAAAAGAAAAGAAAGTCACAGAGGAAGAGGGACGTTAAAGCAGGGGTCTTCAACGTTTTCAGGCCAAGGACCCCTTAGTTGAGAGAGAGAGAGAGAGAGAGAGAGAGAGAGGGTTAATATAAAAAAGTAGTGGTTAATATAAAAAAGTAGAAACAAGTTTCTGTCACCCAAAGATTTGGAGGACCCCCTGTAGTAACTCTGAGGTACCACCTAGGGGTCCCGGACCCCCTTGCGTTAAAGGAGGGGGGAGACCAAGTTTGTTGTACTTAACCAAGACTGAAGAAACAACGTAAAATAGAATTGGAAAAAAGATTACTTAAAAACATTTTAGTTGACCGAGATAATTAACCAACTAAAACTAAAATCTTAAGCCTGTATCATAGTCGGGTCCGCGGTGGAAGGCTTTACACCGCGGTGTAGTCTTTTCGAGTCTTTTTGAGTCATGAAACTACAACGTTACATCATTCCTCATGGTGGAGAGCTTTCCACCGTGAGTCCCAACACATCTCTCTGTTTTTACTATCAGACAGACAGGCTCTACACCCCGTTCACTGATTGGTCGACCTGAACCGGTCTAGACGGGGTAAAGGACTTCACCGTGGGCCGTGACTATGATGGCCTGCACTTATTTTCTGACTTGAGGTGGAAAGCTTTCCACCTCAAATTTGCGGTGGATAGGTCTCCACCGTACACTCTGATACGGGCTTAAAAGTCCTCGTCTTAGTCATTTCATTTTTGAATCTCGCCCCAGACCACAATTAACTCATTTAATGCTGTCGGACGAATTTGATGGAAAATATTGAATGGTCCAGTGCAGCCGCATGGTTGTTCTTTGGCTTATGGGTCACCAATTATTTCCGTGGTAACCGGAAGGTCACCTGACACGTTGATGTCACCAGAACAAAAACAGTGTTTCCCCCTTTAAAAAAAAAGAAATAGCCATAATGAATGTGAATGGGGAAAGGTGCTGTGCGCAAGTTCGACGCGGGAACGGATATCTTTTGAGTGGATTGTTTTCAAAATTTTTCAATACTTTTTACTTCTACTCCACTACATCTCAGAGGAAAATATTATACTTTTACTCCACTACAATTATATGAAAACTTTAGTTACTTAGATTTTGATTACGGTATCATTACAAAACACAGTAACCAATTCAGCGCCATTTGAAAATAGCCGATCTACAAGCTCCCAAAGCATCCCCAACGCAACGCATTGTGAGCTTGTAGATTTGCCATTTTCAAAAGATTGTTCATGCATTTTGAACTTGCGAAACGGGATATTCTGCACAATGAGTGCTTTTAATTTGGTACTTAAGGTATATTTTGATCCTGACACTGTTGCACTCTTAAGCCCTTTACACACAGGACAGTTGCGTTTTTTCCGTTTGCTGCCTGAATAAAACGCATCGGATTTGGTGTGCAATGCTGTGCTGAATCCGTGCTGCGGATCCCAAAAGGTGTCATAAAAGGAGTGATGAGTTTTTTACCGCATGCGGCAAGACGCACAAATCGAACTGGGTTCGATCGAGAAAAAAAAACGCACGGCCTCAGCCACTCGTCACACGGCTAATTCGGATCCGGTGTGCATGAGGTCGTAGAGAATCATTGTTTTCTTTAAAAAAAATGAAATTGTCCGTTTTATCCGTGCGGATAAACGCGCCTGTGTGCAAAGGGCTTTACTCGAGTACATTTTGAACACGTGACTTCTGCTTGTGGCAGGAGAATACATCTAACATTGCAGTAATGATACTTTTACTTACAGTAAGTAAAACATGGCCTGGTACTACTACTGACTAAAGCCTGTATCATAGTCGGGTCCGCGGTGGAAGGCTTTACACCGCGGTGTAGTCTTTTCGAGTCTTTTTGAGTCATGAAACTACAACGTTACATCATTCCTCACGGTGGAGAGCTTTCCACCGTAAAGGACTTCACCGTGGGCCATCATAGTCACGGCCCACGGTGAAGTCCTTCACCCTGTCTAGACCGGTTCAGGTCGACCAATCAGTGAACGGGGTGTAGAGCCTGTCTGTCTGATAGTAAAAACAGAGAGATGTGTTGGGACTCACGGTGGAAAGCTCTCCACCGCGAGGAATGATGTAACGTTGTAGTTTCATGACTCAAAAAGACTCGAAAAGACTACACCGCGGTGTAAAGCCTTCCACCGCGGACCCGACTATGATACGGGCTTAAGGGGTTGAGCGGGGGTAGCGGGGTGGTGGTGGTGGTGGACTCTGGGGGGAGTTGGGTGGGAGATACACTAGGAATGCTGGCCCGCGGCCAACAGTGGCCAGAGTTCAACAGGTGCTGACACGTCATTGAAGTATACTTTAAAGACACGGGCGGAAAATGACATTCCAAATTGTTTCCGCTCGGCCGCGTCAAACGCAGCCGAGATGACCGGCGTTTTAATGGAAAACCCCGTATTTGGTCACGGCAATGCGACCCATGAACGAACGAACGTGTGTGTGTGTGTGTGTGCGTGCGCTCGTGTGTGCGTGCTTGTGTTACTGTACTTGTGTGAGTGCCAAATGGGCCAACGAGCATGAGTAAGAGTTTGAGAGATGAGACATTGTGAGAGAGGACACATTTTCCACACCGTTGTCGCGCTCTGAAAATAGCGGTGTGAGCTTGTAGATCGGCTGTTTTATCGGCTTAAACCATTAAAACCGGGTAAAGAATCTGTGTCGTTTTTAAACATTTGTGTCGGTTATTCAAAAACAGCAGCTCTACAAACTCACAGCAAGCTTGTACATAATTTTTTTATCTTGAAACTACTGATTTAGAAGGACATTGTAGAATCGTAGAGTCAGTTCTTAATGGGTCAAAAAGGCTTAAATACACAACAAATTGTAAAAGAAATGGCATTCATGAAATCAGTGACCTTAAATGTTGTCATCACAAGTATAGTTATATAAACGGGCACATGAGTGTGTGAGTGTGTGCGAGTGAGGTTACGTTGGGGGTAGCCTCGCGTAGCCAGGCTTACTCATCTGCCAAGAGAAAAGCCTGGTTACGACCATAGGCTGATACGGCATAGAACGGTGCTAATTCTGCCGGGAGAATTTCACCGGATGTTATTGTTTTTTTCACAGTAGTGTATTCCCCACTGAAGAAAAACAATCTACTTCTTCCGACCCCTCGGTTACGCTTGTAATAAACAATATCTAAACAAAAACATGGATTCTGACAAAGGACACCTAAGAGCGAGTTAAGAGCTACAATCTATTTAGGTTTGTTTCGGTGGCAGATGTAAACAGACTGCAACGCAGATGTTAACCACAGCACTTCCGCCACTTCCGGTGTCTACAGGTTCATGCCATTCACATTGTGCGTTGGGGGGGGGGGAACTTACTTTGGTCACCATGGTGAGTCCCAGCAGATAGCTTATGCAACATATGACGGCTATGAAGATCTCGCGGCGGTAACCCTTCCTTAGGAGGGACGGATACAAATCCACCAGGGAGGTGATTTGTCCTTCCACTTCGACAAACTGTGGGACACAAACACAGAAAGAAACATATTTTTTTTGTGTGTGTAATTGAGGGTAGGAAACATTAAAAAAAAAGAAAAACATGTCATAATTATGACCTTTAGATTTCACAGCGATTCAATGCAACACCATCGACAATTGGCAAAAAGGTATTACAATATGCATCCTCACTATGACATTATACCCCTTTTTTCCCACAAAGAGAGAAAGTTGGATTAGGTACCTCAAATATGTCTATGGGTCATGACTAAATATCCCTCTACTCCTACTATTTTTGTATTGCCATTTCAGAACTTCCAGAACAAATTCCTAAAGAGTAAGAATATTTATAAGAGAACTCTTCTAGTTCCATTATAACACTATGGGCATAGTGCACCGAAAGCCAGAACATGGTTTTGTCTGGTGGTGAATATTTGGTCTGAACTAAGACAAAGCAGTTGTCAGAGAATGACTGCCGTCTTCGTTGCAAGTAATGAGATGAGACTTTTTAACCCACGTCACTCGGGCTTGGTGAAAATCTTGCGTGGGGGCATGGTGGGTTACATAGCTATAGTTACAAAGCACGGACCGTAGGTTTACAGAATGCATTGGAATCTATGAGGGGAAAGTGACATTTCGAGTTACATGAACCACCTGACCGGCGCTGTTTCTGACCCTGCATTGGCAGAACTCTCTAATACAAGGATCTGGGCTGGACAAGACTCCTCTCTGGAACACTGGTAGCTGCTACATAAACTGTCTCTCTCTCTCTCTCTCTGTGTCTCTCTGTGTCTCTCTCTCTCTCGCTCTCTCTCTCTCTCTCTGTCTCTCTGTCTCTCTGTGTCTCTCTCTCTCTCTCTCTCTCTCTCTCTCTCTCTCTCTCCCTCTCTCTCTCTCCCTGTCTGTCTGTGTCTGTCTGTATGTCCCCCCTACTCTCTCTCTTTCAATTCCTCTCCAACTCCCCCCTCTCATATCTCCCCCCCCCCCCCCTCCCTCCCTCTTATTCTTCCAGTGCTCCAGACAGGCTGAATAATTCAATACCAAACTATTTTTTTTTCCTTCTTTCCTTCTTCCAACGGCATGCAGAAACATTTCCAGGGCACAATGGCCTCCCATGTAATAAACCATATTGTCTTCGTGAGCACACGCTAAGAATGCGCCTTGGGTTTCTCTCTCCCCCTCCTCCCCCCCATCCAATAAACCATATGAGCACAGTCCACATAGCTCTGGGACATATGTAATGAACCGTGACTACAATACAGTATTCAGCTCCGCTCGCCCGCATGCAATGCATGACCGACGAGACCGAGTGCTCCCACATGGCAGCACAGCGCGGTAGTGTTGATTTAGACGACACATTTTGATTTAGTTCTAGTCAGTCTCACTTGTTTTCAAACCTTTTTTTAAATCAGTGGTGTACAGCAGGGGTCTTCAACGTTTTCAGGCCAAGGACCCCTTAGTTGAGAGAGAGATGAAGCAGGGACCCCCACAACCTTTACATAGATTCCATATAGTTGCATTGTTTGACAGCACACTCATCAGTCTATTTTGGATTCATGTCAATTTGTGTTTTCATATATTTAACCACTTGGGCCATCAGTACCTAATAAACTTGACCTTTTACTCTGTACTTAGTCTGCTCTTTTTCCCTCTACACCAAACCTCTTTACCAAAAATAGCTGATCTACATGCTCACAACGCCTCGCAGTGCGAGGCGTTGTGAGCTTGTAGATCTGCTATGTTTGGCTACAGTTCTCAGAATATGGACACTAGGGTTCAAGTTGTAAATATAAAAAGGATTGGGAGATTTGGAGGACCCCCTGTAGTAACTCTGAGGACCCCCTAGGGGTCCCGGACCCCCTGATGAAGACCCCTGGTGTACAGTGTGTAGTGGAGTTAAAAAGAAAAAAATCACAATATTCGCCTTAAGTAAAGTACCTCATATTGTACTGTACTTGGGAGTAAGTAAATTGTGCACTTCCATAGTAACTTTCCATCGCTTGAACGCGCGCACATAATTAGTACGGGGAGCGCCGACGCTCCCATGGAGAATAACGTGCTTGCTAAAAGTATTTTGCATGTGCTCAAAATTAGAATATCTGATGGTGCATTTGGCTAGGGATGTAGGACTTGGCCATCGTGTGCGCGACTGAGTCAGCAGGAGAGTAGGATTACACATGGAAGTGGGAAATGTGATCGTGGAAGATCCCCCCTCGAGTCTACAACCCTTGTGTTTTGTCTCCTAGCTTATCTTCTTAATCAACGCGGCCCTCCGACACCGGGCCGCTCGGTGCGCCAGCGAGCCTCCCATCTCCAAATCTTAAGTTCACTGGCTCTCAAAGTGGCGTCCGGGGACCCTCCCCAAAGGGGTCCTTGAAGGGCTTCCAAGGGGGTCCCCATCCAGTTGAATGAATGACCAGAACCAAATGGACCCTGGCAGGTCTGTAACTCATACGAATGGGTCCATTTGGTTGCATTTGTACGCTCTCTGAGTTAAACGATCACAGCTGAATGGGTTTTACAGGGTAGACTGAGATAAAACAAGACGAGAGATTTGGGGCCCATGAAATGAAAAATGTTGAGAATCTCTGATCAAGTAAGACTAAAAAGATCCTTTGTCCATCAGTCGACTTTAAGGCTTAATCAGGAGTTTGGCCATAGGTAGGCTTAGCGGTGGACATTGCTCTTGTCTATATTATCCTTATGTATGTAAACCTGTCTTGTTTTTGTTCCCTTGTGTCAAATATATATGTTTCGCATACATGGCTGCTGTGTCGCAAGACAACTTTCAGTGTGAACTGACAATAAAGTACTATATCATATGATATAAAGATGACTTGAACCTATTGTCAATGACAAGAGTTTTACAGTTTTAACCACTTAAACCCTACAGAATATACTTTGTTGACCAAGGTATATACAGTATATAAGGTATACATTGTGGATAGACGCGTTGTTATGACGCGCTGTGAGTTTGTAGATCGTCATGCTATGGGTCTGAAGAGGTCGGTTTTCAGATTACAGCGCAAGATTAGGAGTGAGTCTGCAGCTCCAGTTGCAATGTGTAGTTCATTCCACTCTCGATTTCAGTAACAACTAGTCCCATTCAGGTATGCGGTCACGCGCAAGCTTGGCTCAGGGAGGAGGATGCGGGTCCACACGGTCAAATACACATCATTCTAGGGGTACATGAAACAGTTTGGAAACCACCAATCTGGCAAGCCATCGTCAAGGAAAAGGTCGATCCTTTTCTTTGACTGGAGCTCAGTTTTAACTCAAGCTCAGTTTGGCTGTTCTTGAGAGACTAGGAAACCACTCACACAAAAACATAGTTTTTTCAGAAACCTGTGAGGATTTATAAGACATTCATATAGAATCAGGTCAATATATTCAAAGACTTGCTCAAAACTTTCAGGATTTTTCAAAAATAGCAGATCTACAAGCTCGTGGCGCAGCACCGAGTGCAGCCCTGCTCCATATCTCTCTCAGCCAAGCGACGCTTGGCCTGAAAACACCTCGAGGACCCCCTGATCCAAAGGAAACTCCTTACCCGTAACCTAAATACGAGGACATTTAAAATACTTTACAGAGTGATGAGCTGCGATCCTTGTCCGCCGGTCATACGAGACCTCGCTCCGCGCTCCTCCGTGCGGATCATAGCTGCTCATAAATCACCTTCACACACGCGTTTCTCTGACAGGAGATCCCTTATACTGCCCTGGAGCGCCTAGAGAGCTTAATTTATACTCCGCCGTCACGCTGCGCTTGTCACTTGCCGGAAAGAGCAGATCTACAATCTTACAAGCTTCGGTTGTGGTTGGTGTTTTGGCATGCGACTGCAGGGTTATCAATCAGGCTTAAGGGGAGCTCGGCAGACGTCTATGTTAAGCTTCTCTAAAGAGCGCCGGCTGACGGGTTTGATCCCAGCGCCGCTCTCTCTCTCCTGTTGCCAAGGAAACCAGACAACAAGACGGTCTATTAATAATCAGATAAATAAATAACACAGCCTGGCTTCCAACGTGGATCTGTGACGACATGATATCAACTCCGTCATCTATGATGTCAGTGCTGTGACGTACAGTCATAGGCCTACGGACAAGAGTTTCAGACCCAATGCCAACTCCATTGAGTTCCTTCCTCGCCATTCACACTAAGCGCCATTCACACTCAGCACTATATCTACAAGTAACACTCCCCGAGGTCGAGTAGTGACCGTAGGGGGTACCAGCTAGTTTTCATATTTTACACGGACATGAGCGTGACTCACTCGCGTCACTGATGTTTTCATACTAACTGCGCCCAGACGGTCGCAATAACAACCGGTATATCGTTCACGCTTTCTACTTTTGGCACATAAAGTACATTTTGATGCAGATACTTTTGCACTTTTACTCAAGTACATTTAGAATTCCAGACCTCTACTTGTAACTTGAGTATTCCTACATTGCAGTATTAATACTTTTACTTAAGTAAGAAATGCTCTTTTCTTCCAAGTTAAGTTCCCACCACTGCATACACTTTAGGCCCACACGTTGGCACTGACCCAATCTGGGAACCCATCGTCAAAGAAAAGGGAAAAACAGCGCCCTCCCTGTCTAGTCCCAGCACTTCATGGGTTCTTGATAGATTTAGCACTGACCTGACTGTCCAGACCCAGAAGCAGAAGCATGATGAAGAAGAGGATGGCCCAGAAGGTGGGCAGGGGCATCATGGACACGGCCTTAGGGTAGGCGATGAAGGCCAGGCCAGGACCTGAGGGGGAAAGAAGGCAAAACAGAGAGGGGAGGGAGGACAAGAGGCAGAGGATGGGAATTAGTCTAAACCTCGCTGGGCGTCAGCTTGGACGGCAAGGGGGAAATCGGAAAAAATAATTATGTGTAAAAAAGCCTCATTTATGCTTCGTCAAGACGACTGCGTCAATTCTACGCTAAGGAGAGCCTCGGCAGACTTGCCGTACAACAACAATGCAATGGTCAAGTTACTGTAAAAGTTAAACTATATGAAAGATATCAACTACAGCCTAATCGTACGTTGTCGTGCGACCGCATTGCTGGCCGAAAACAACAGCTTTTTGCGTTGTTTTTGGCGAGGGACGCAGCCATACGATAAAGTACAAACTATAGGCTTTATTGCCGCTTGGTTGTTGACTATGTGTTGATTGCTGTATGCCCAGTATGTGTGTGAGTAAGAAACTAGCAGAGAAACTGTCCCAGGGAAGAGGAAACAAGTTACTCAATGGCGTGTCATTCTCCGGGATTTTCTTTTTACATGTTTAAATACTTGCTGGACATTAATTATGAACAAAGCAGATGAGGCCGTCTTCAAACCCGTGGACTAATTCAACAGGGTATTCAAAAGAAGAGCAACAAGGGACACAAAATGTCAGCAATCACATATAAGACAAGCAAAGAAATAGCCTATCAGTATCTAATGCACAATAGCAATAGCATCTACAGTATGGCCCTCCCCTCCCCCTGTACTTTACATTATTATACATTATTATATTATGATGACATACCACACTATAACAACAATATGATGTATGCAAATTGTCCACATTTAAGTTGCAGTATGTCGGTTTATGTTTCCAAATAAGTGTCAAACAGCTCAATATTCTGATTGTAATCGTTGCTAGTAAGAATAGTGTTTGTAACATTTTTGGGTCGGGATATCAATTTCATCTAAATCAGGAGAGAGAAGTCATAGAGAGTAAATAAGTGAAATTGGAGACGAAACAAAGAATTTAGCAGACAAAATTGGAACTGGAACATTATAGCCTAAACTTGAAGACGGGTACTCCCTCCCTCCCGATTCATGGTTTTCAAATGTAGTTCTACACCAGTTGAGGAACAACACAGGTGTTCTGATTGGCGTAGAACATTAGCTCTATGCCAATCAGACAAATTGAAAACACCTGTGTTGGTCCTCAACATGACACCGAGGCCATCTTGGATCACGTGACCACACGGGGTGGCAACGCAGCCAACCGGAAGCTGTTGGGTAAGGCAAGACCCGCCCGTGGAAGCTTCTGGTTGGCTGTGTTGCCACTCCATGTGGTCATGTGATCCAAGATGGCCGTGGTGTGAATATGGTCAAATGGCAACCCACGTGAAAATGTATTAGAGCTGGAGAGATCCCATGTTACCGAACAAACACTCTACAGCAATGATTGCCGTCACAATAAAGAGCTTGAACTTTCTTTTTTTTCCTTCACAAAAAACTTTTTTCTTTTAAACCAAAACAATATCACTTAAGCTAAAAATGGTGTTTACACATTGTCTCCTGCATTTCTTTTGGGTACAGTATACATGTAATTAGCATAACAGCCATGATATATTTTTTCAGTTTTTACACCAAAATAATAATAATAAAATAATCCAGCTCAGGATGGGGAAAAGCATGGATGTTGTAATTTGAATTGGAACAGAGCGAGCATGCTGAAAGAAGACGCATCTCCTTCAAAAAAAGGTCCACAAAAAAACCATATCAAGGAATAAAGAAGCAGAAACAGAACCGATAGATAGATATATAGATAGATAGAGTCCACCACAGCTTTGTTTAAAGAACTGGGCTTTACGGCACAATGGCCGGCTGGTTCAACAAAAATAACACCCGGCTGGCCAGGGAGCACACAGCTTTGCGCACATGAGCCGACAGAATAATAAATGGCAATGCGTTGTTTATTTATAACAATTATAACACCCCCAGGAACCACAGCCTCTGTGGCTTTTCTTTATTATTGTTTCTCCACAAGATTACTGAGGCTATTGTTGCCAGTGTTAGCCTGATACTAGTATAAAGACCCAATGGTGCCAATATGCTTATGAATGCAACTCATGAAAGAAACGGTCGACTAGATCGTTTGGCTTCTCCATGTGGAGTTCTGGGGGACCTTAATGGACCCTTAAAGGTGTAGTTCAGTCATGGATTCTTTATTTTTTTTGTCGCATTCCTAAGCCAGTAGTTTACTCTAATGCAGGTCAATTGACTCTCTGCAGTGTTCATTTTGTTGACTAAGACTAAGAATAAAAGACTAAAAGACTAAGGATTTGTTGGTATTTAGACCTAAAAAAAAAGACTAAAAAAGACTATTTAAAGACTAACATTAAATGTATATTATTCAAAAATACTAAGACTAAATCTTTGCTGTCAAAATTAACTCTGCATTAAGAATAAGACTAAGACTAAAAGACTAAAATGCTAAGATTTTGATATTTAGTCCTAAGACTAAGACTAAGACTAAAAAAGACTAAAACTAAGACTAAATCAGAATTTGCTGAAAGTATTAACACTGCTTCATGCGGTGTGTATTGTATTTGATAAATAAAGTCATTGGTGAACTACTCCTTCAAAGGTCTGTAACTAGTGTATACAAATGGAACCAGGTCCATTTGTACACGATTTATACGGAAGATGTTTGAATCAAATGTGGGTCACTGGCCTGATGCATATCAAATTGGGGTGTGGGTCCTTGAAATTAAAAAAAGGGTTATAAATAGTTTGGGCCTTAAATGCCATGGAGTGACAAATGTGTGTGTAAATGCTGGTACATCATCAGGTGGCTGTGCATCTGAACACCTGCGATAATCATGATGACGATGGACCCAGTGAGACAAGTTAAAAAAACAGCTCTTGAACCCAGCGGGTTCAGACAACGCAGACACTTGAGACCAATTGGATCTTAATCTTATGTCCTCAAGCAGAGGTGGAACACCAGTGATACCCAAGACCAAAAAACAATTCTGTTTCTTTGAGGGATTCAAGGAGTGTGCAATCGCCGATACCTCTACATTTCAGCATTGTCGTTTGAGAGACGCTTTTAAAAATGTTAATCTGTTCGTTGACTAAATCTTTTTTTTTTTCTTTCTTTCTTTCTTTCAGCATCCAATAGACTCTTTTCACAGCGGCCGTTTCGACGGACCAACACAGCCGAAGGGAACAATTGCGTTGCACTGCACAGCTTCTGTTAACACTCCACTTCTGTTACCCGTCTAAAAAAACGACCGCTGTGGAAAAGGTCCCATTAATTTATTTTCTTTTTTTTTTTTGTTCCTGTACGTTGTTGCAGTAGCAGTGCCCACCATCACTGCTACCACGACCGGTTTTGTTGTTGTTGCAACCCCTCATACCTGACTCTGCCACATCGGCAATGTCCACCCCTTGCTCTTGTGCCATGAAGCCCAGGACGGAAAATATAGCGAAGCCAGACACAAAACTGGTACCGCTGTTGAGGCCTCCCAGCAGCAAACAGTCCCTATGTCACACATATGTCATGGAGGTTGTTAATGAACACACACGGAACCGAAGTTCCCATTTTTTTCTTTTTTTTTGGACACGTTGTTGGACACTTTCCGTCACTACTACAGTCAGAAACTCCCCCAGCTAAAAGCTCCCCGGCGGAAACGGCGCTCACCTGTAGCAGTTGTATTTGTACTTGTTGTAGCTCCCCAGGGACGTCATGGCGCCCAGGCAGATGGCGTAGGAGAAGAAGATCTGAGTTCCCGCGTCGATCCACACCTGGAGGAGGAGGTGGCAAACGGTTAACATGACCTGTTTAGACCTGAGGCCAATTCTAAGAAATGTCTCCTAAATCGGGAGCGTGTCGATATTTTGCGACATAGCATCTGTTCGTTAACCTGGTGAAATGCTAACCTGCTGACGTGGGTGAGTAGCTAACCTGCCGATGCTGGTGAATGTTAACCTCTATGCCTAAAACCTAACCCAAACCCTAACCCTAACCTCAGTAACCGTGACGCGGGTGAGTAGCTAACCTGCCGACGCTGGTTGTCGAAAGAATGACACATCAAAAGAGGGAGATTTCCCCTCCTCAATCCTAAATGGTCAGTGGTTCAGTGGGTCAGTGGTTCTCAAACGTTTTCATGTCAAGGACCCCTAAACCCCTATGTATTTGGGCTGCAGAGCCCCAGCCCCATCTCAAAATATGTTGTTCCAGTGACCCCGAGAAGCAAAGATTTAAGTTAATAATGTTTGCTTTAAAAGAATATATATATTCAAAGATTTATCAAAAATAGCAGATCTACAAGTTCGTAGCGCTGCACGAAGTGATGCGCTGTGTACTTGTATATCTGCTATTTTTTTAATGGCCCAAGTATCAAATTTGAACGGTTACAATGTCTATTTTTCAATGCTACACCTCAGAGGCAAATATTGTACCACTCCGCTACAATTACTCGACAGCTTTAGTTACTAGTTACTTTGCATTAGGCCTACGTAGATATACAAAACATGCATTAACCACTTGAGCCCTATACTTTGGCTATTCGAAAAGAGCTGATCTTGTAGATCTGCTATTTATAAAACAGTCAGTACTTTTCTTGTAATTTTAATACTTTTTTTTTGTTACTCTAAGTATATTTTGATGCCAATACTTTTACTCACGTTAGATTTTGAACAGAGGACTTTTACTTACATATTTATATAGAGTACTACTTCCACAGTCAACAGTAATGATTTAGTTTAATTTGTTTATTGTCTTTATTTAGTGCCATTGAGACTTTGATCTCTTTTTATGCCATTCCATTTCGCTAAAGGTTGGGCTTGTTTTGACTTGCCACTTATCAGTCTATTAACAGACTAGATTACATTACATTTTGCGCGATGACATTTGGGATTGGAGATTTGATTCACGACGCTGGAAATGTCATCATGGGCTTTCCATGTCTAGTTAATCAAATGCAAAAGCGATAAGGCTGGCAGGGAGAAAACAGCATGATTAAAAGGCTAATAACACGGCAGTGCACAGCATTAACAAGAAGGGAGAAGAAAAAATAAATAAACATTTACACCCAAAGCCGATTCTAATGTCTAATGTTTTAACTCATTTAATGCCAGATTTATGTATTTATGTTTCTCTCTCGGCCAGCATCTGTACAGTTTTTCATTACCTTTGAAAAATTATAGAATAAAATGCTTCGATCCAATCCGGCCATCGATGGAGCACAAAAGGTGCACATTGATGTCATAGAATCAGGTGAAAAATTGTCCAGTTTCGATAATCCCATGTAAAGTTAGATCATGTTACATGCAGGCTGCTCCAGACATAGCCCCTCCTGGGACCCTAGTTACCTTTTTTGTATTTTGGAAGACGGTAAACAAGGTCCCTTGATACGCACGGGTACCACTGTCTGGTCACGAACAAATATATAATGTCGCTCAGGTGATGCTTAGATTCTTCAGAGATACCAAGAACTGAAGTATAGGCTACCGCGGAAACGTGTGTGAATCGGCGCTAATCGGCGTTGCCGTTAAGTATTTTTAAACTATTTAAAACTATCACTTCCCATATCCAACGTTAGGGAGCGTTTGGTTATGTACACTGGGAGGCGGGAGCGCACTCATGTGTTGGATATTGGTACCAATGCGCTCAGTAAATGGTGCATTTGTATAGCGCCTTTATCCAAGGCGCTTTACATAGATTGTGCATTACATTCACCCATTCACACACACATTCATACATCTGTGGCGGAGGAAATCATTCAAGGCCTGCTCACCGGGAGCAACTAGGGGTTCGAGTCTTGCTCAAGGACTCTTCCACACTAACTCTGGGGGAGCCCGGGATCGAACTGGGAAGCCTTCGGGTAGCCTCTGTGTTTTAATGACGGTTTCTCTACCCCTGAGCCAATGCTGTCGAGTGCGCTCCCATCTCCCAGTGAACATATCCTAATGGGTTCTGGCCAAAGCCTACATACAGTATACACAGAACATAAATTATATTATATAACATGTTCAGCTTCTATTCATTATGACGCTTGGTTACCCTTGAGGTCTTAAGCAGTGTGTAATAATCTGACAGGAAAACCACTTGATGTTGTGGAATTATTGAACCACTGGCACTCCGTGAAGCCTAATTAAAGCTTGTTAAAGCAATCAATATTTCAACGGAATGCATTAAGGACTATCTGACAGGAAGGGAGATCTACGAGGGAGGGAGGGGGAGAAAGAGAGAGAGAGACATGTCTATGTAAGGGCAGCAGTGGCTCAGGGGTAGAGAAACCGTCATTAGAACACGGAGGGTTCCCGAAAGGTTCCCGGTTCTATCCCGGGCTCCCCCAGAGTTAGTGTTGAAGAGTCCTTGAGCAAGACTCTGAACCCCTAATTGCTCCCGGTGAGCAGGTTGGTGCCTTGCATGGTTTCCTCTGCCATCGGTATGTGAATGGGTGAATGTAATGCACAATCTCTGTAAAGCGCCTTGGATAAAGGCGCTATATAAATGCACCATTTACCATTTTACCTTTTAAATACATCTAAATGACAAATTAAACATTGGCCAAACATTAGAGGCAGGAGTTGTGAGCATGTAGATCTGCTATTTTCACAAATTCATAGAACCGTGTTATACAAAATGTAATGCCTCAACTCTTAGTGCTCGTCAGGGTGGGAAGCTCGTCCCGGTTGAAATATGATTATTTTGGGGGTCAGGCCTGAAAAGGTTTGAGAACCACTGGTGTGTAGAGGGTGTGTTGATGGGTCAAGCGGTACGTACGTACGTAGTAGGGCATTAACGAAAAAGTCGACAAGTTGACTTTATTAGACAAGTCGACTCCCACCAAAGAAAGTCGAAGTAAAAGAAATAAAAAATCCTTTGTATTTTTTTCTATCATTATTTTTGCTCCATGTACAGCATTCAAACAGTAGGATTGCTTATTGTCAAGAATGGAATGATCCAATATTACAGTGCTACATTACATTTGGTATGACATGGTTCTATTGTGAAAATAGCTGTTCTACATGCTCACAACGCCTCGCGATGCGAGGCGTTGTGAGCATGTAGATCAGCTATTTTCACAATTTCTGCCTCTATATATTGGACAATTTGGACAATATTTAATTTGTCATTTTAGAGGTATTAAAAAGTCCTTAAATTGGCACTTTAGAAATGTGAAGATACCCTCTATAAACTTAAACTTTACGTTGGTTTGTTTACTGTTGATTGAAAAAACAATGATGCACAGTAAGTTAATCATCTGGGGACCCCCCCCAACATAATTGGGGGGTCGTGGGTGATGTGATGAGGTCATCAAACGATAAAGTCGACTTCAACTCAACTTTTTACTGAGTCGAGTCGACTTGCAAAACTCACTATTCATGAATACCCTAGTAGGTAGGTAGGTACGTAGGTAGACAGACTGTACCTCTGGATCCTCCAGGCGGGTCAGGTTAGGGTACAGGTAGAACTTGATGCCTTCAGCGGCGCCGGGCAGGGTGACCCCTCGCACCAGTAACACAATCAGCATGACAAACGGGAAGGTTGCCGTGATGTAAACCACCTGGACAGAGAGAGACGCACAACGCAGGTCAGCACACCAGAACCCATGCAGTAGCCGTGAGTTAGCAGTTAACCCGTTCATAGGACTGAGGCCCGGTTCTAAAAAACTCGCTCTAAATCCTGAAGTTTTCTGAAAAATTTCAAATATTTATACAAAATTACACAACACATTGCTTGTTTCTTTTCACTAGTTTTGTGCGACAGTCTTGTGTATGAATCAGGGCTTTACTTTATGAAAAAACAAACTTGTGGTTACCTGTATTTTACACCGGCTGAGAGGGTTGGAGACACTCGGCTCCCTACGCCTCTCAGCCGGTGTAAAATCGCACAAAACTCCCCTCTTGTGGCTTATTGCTTCAGTAATACATTGAATGCATAGAAACAGTAATCTAGGATCATAAGTAAACCAAGAGGCAAGAACCTATCATCAGTACTATCATCAAAAAGTCAATCAATCTGTACATTGAAACAATACACACTACATACAGGTCAGGACAAAATGAACCTGGTATCTGTCTACATACATAACACGCTATCTAAATCACATCTTAGCCTTTGTATAAGTCTGCAAGGTCGTCACGGCTAAGGTCAAGTGCTATCGGGCTTAAGGTGGAGTCTGAAGAGATGAGTCTTCAGATTACGGCGGGAGATTGGGAGTGAGTCTGCAGTTCTGACTGCAACGGACGGATAGCGTAAAGAATACTGTAGCAGATCTACCAGCTAACAAAGAGGTGGGATGTGACACGTTGCAGGTTTGTAGATCAGCCTCCTTTTTGTCTCCACCAGCCGAAGGCATGGGGGTGAGTATGTTTTCCCCTTCGTCCGTCCGTCCGTGCGTCCGTCCGTCCGTGCGTCCGTCCGTGCGTCCTCGCAGTTTGTGTGCACCAAATCTCAGTCGCCGTTGGCCCGGGCGCTGCCAAAGTGAGCACACACATTCCCTGGATGCCAATCTAGAACCTCTGCCCTAAATTTTTCAAATAGGCCTTTTCTAGCGCCACCTAGTGGCCAATGTTTGCAAAACACATTTCTGTGCACTACTCTTACAGATTTTGTCCAAAAATCCTACAAATCGGTAGGCAGTATCTCGACAGTCATGTGATCATGGGATCTGTCCAATTTTGCATATTCCATCCTGATTGGCTAAGATTGGCTTCCAGAATTTGTAGGATTGAGCAGTTTTGAACAAAATGCCTCAAATCCCAAACGCAAAGTGCAATTATCATGAAATTGCGCACACACGTTCCCACTAGGTTGAGGAAGAAATGCCACTTCAAATTTTGGAAATCAGCCTCATGGTGGCGCTATAACAGGCCGATTTGTGGTTTTACCTATAACTCCACCGATCAGTTTCAAACTTTGTAAGCACACTCCCTAGAGGCTAAGGATAAACCTTTGCCCTGCATTTCTCACATCAGCCTTTTATAGCGCCACCTTTGGGCCGACTTATGTAAAACACATTTTTGAATATTACTCCTTGAGATTTTATCCAAAAATCACGCAAATCGGTACACAGTATTTCTATAGTCATGTGATCAAGTCCGATCCGTCTGATATTTCATATTCCATCCTGATTGGCTAATATTGGCTTCCAAAGTTTGCAGGATTGCTCCGTTTTTGAACAAAATGCCTCAAATCATCAACGCAGCTTGCGATTACCGTGACATTTGCCACACATATTCCCACTAGGTCAAGGAACAAATGCTACCTTTTTCACATTGGCCTGTTATAGCGCCACCAGCAGGTAGACTTTAGCAAAACACATTTTTGGAACACAATGCTTCAAATCATGCATGCAGCGTCCGATTGCCATGAAAGATCTAAGGTGAAGAACATATGCCACCCTTTTTACATTGGCCTATTATACAGTAGCACCACCAGGATGCACAGCCGGCCTGGTGGAGACCTGTGCTCGGAAGAGCACTGCTTCTAGTTTCTAAATCTTTTCACTTTGGGGACCAAGTTCAAATCCCTGGTAGGGCATACAACTTAATTGTAGCTTTAACAACAACTTTTTCTTAAAAAAAAGAAGGAAAGAAAAAAGAAAAGTACTTCTTCCACCACTGTTGCTCTGACTAACACAGACGGAGACAGAAGAAGAGGGCAGAAGAGTTGTGTTTGTGCGCTCCGCTCAACGCAGTCGACAGCAAGTCTGGCCAAAAGTTATGCTGGTACACTGGTACACTGTGCACACCAGCCAGTGGGCTTTAAATCAAACTAATTAAGATTTTTTTCCCCTTCTCTCTCAAGAAACATCAGCATTTCATCAAGTGTCTTGTCGGTGCCTATTATTAAATAGGAGGCCAAGCAACAGCAACCCAGGCAACAGAACAACAAGAGGCTGAGGCAGAGTCCATACGAAAACTTATTTGGGTGATTCCACACTAGTTCTTTATCGTTTAGACCAGGGGTCTTCAACGTTTTCAGGCCAAGGACCCCTTAGTTGAAAGAGAGATGAAGCAGGGACCCCCATAACCCGTTCATAGATTCTGTATAGTTTCATCGTTTGACAGCAAAATCTTCAGTATAGTTTGGATTCATGTCAATTTGTGTTTTCAGATATTTAACCACTTGAACCGTCAATACTTAATAAACTTGACCTTTCACTCTGTACTTTTTCCCCTCTACATCAAACCTCTTTGCCGAAAATAGCCGGGGTTGTGAGCTTGTAGATCTGCTATTTTTGGCTAAAGTTCTCAGAATATGGATGTTAGGGTTCAAGTGGTTAATATAAAAAAGGAGAATAAAAGGTTTCTATCACGCAAAGATTTGGAGGACCCCCTGTAGTAACTCTGAGGACCCCCTAGGAGTCCCGGACCCCCTGTTGAAGACCCCTGGTTTAAACCTTTCTGCCACACAGAGCCGGCGTCTTGGGTGCCTGAAGATGCACATCTTTGAAACCCAGCTCCCAGAGTGAAACGATCTGAAGACGGTGCCATCGCGTCTCCGTGTGTACGGCCGAATATGTATCATTCCTGTAAACTATGACGTTGCAGCACAACCTCTCCCTATAGTAAGGGGAACATAAGAAAATCTGCGAAGTAAATCGTTACCAAGAAATTTCTTCACCAATGTGTTTCTAAAGGTGTGTAATAATATGTACTAAAAGGTTGAAATTCAACTCCCGGGGGAAACCTCATAAAAAAACTGATTTGTGTTTGTGTCCCATTAATTTACTATAAAGGAAAAAAATGCTTTAAGTAGCATGTGAGGGGTCAAACTAGGGTTTTTTCATGATGCTGAATCCATTGCAAGCATTTATTTTGCACGAAAAACATTCTGTGGGCTACAAATGGCCCCTACAAAACGGTGAAAAGTGATGATTCATCACTAAACCATTGTTTTGTGGATCCGTTTTTAGCCCAAGGAATGTTTTTCGTGCAAAACAAATGCTTGCAATGGATTCAGCATCATGAAAAACCCCTAGTTTGACCCCTCACATGCTACTTAAAGCAGATTTATTTTTTGTATTGTTTTTCCTGTATAGTAAATTAATGGGACACACACACAAATCAGTTTTTTATGAGGTTTCCCCCGGGAGTTGAATATCAACCTTTTAGTACATATTATTACACACCTTTAGAAACACATTGGTGAAGAAATTTCTTGGTAACGATTTACTTCGCAGATTGGTCAAATATATCTTATAAAATCCCCTCCCAACAACAACATCACACATGTTGTGTTTGTGCTACTGAGTGCAATACGGCTTTTACAACAAACTGTACTCCTCCTTCCCACAGCAACCTCCGTCAGCAACAAGTGGACATGAAATGCTCGCTTCTTCTCTCTTTTTGGTGCTATTTGGCAGGTTTACGTCATCGCCACTCAGAGGCCTGGCAGATATATGCATTTCTGGTCCACGTTACACTGATAAGAACATAGATGCGCACGCAGGTCGGTACCAAATGAGCCAATGAAACCAGCGCTCCCCAAAATAACAGGTTTGGGGATTGTTGGGAATTGATTACATGATACAGTCACCTGTGCATTTAGTCTCAATGTTTGTAATATACAGTATACTACAGTGGTTTTGTTGCGTTCTGGAGACAGACTTGCCGTTCTCAGTGGTTTCATGTAGACACTTTAGGCTCACCTTCCCGGTAGTTTTGACTCCCTTCCAGATGCAGAAGAAGCAGATGATCCACACGGCCAGCAGACACAGGGCCAGGTCCCACTTCAGAGGCCCGATGTCTTCAATCCCACTGGAGATGCTCAGGACGTTACGTCTGCCAAGAGGAGAGGACAGGATTTAAACACTTTGACTAAACATAAAAGTCTTTATCGTGCATTGGTCCTTCAAACGTGTATTAAAAGGTTTAACTGAGGAATCCACTCCAGTGAGCCATGGCAGGTGTTTTTCTGAGGCCTTTTGAGTCCTTTGGTGTGCCCTTTAACCCTCTAAGGCCCAAATTAATTTCTACTTGCCCAAAAAAATTGAAAAAAAAATCAGATGGTGTTGTAGGAGTCCTAATCAGAGGAAAATGTAATGTTTAAAAAAAAAAAGTTTTTGTAAGGTTTTATAGCCATAAATCATAAATCATGCTCTAATTTACATATGGGGATATTTTTCACAATAATAACATATGTACATGTTCTAGACATTCTAATGATCACCAAAAAAAATAGTACAGGCATTTTACTCATGTTTTTGTGAGGAATAGCTTCCATGAAAAAGTGAGATGTTGTTCGTCAAAACTCTGGAATGTCAGCGGGTGTGGCGGGTGTGAATGTCCACCTCTGTGGGGGGTATTTATATGCAAATATTGTGGCCAATGGCATTGTAATACTAAACAATAGAATCCGATGGTGATGTTTAGGTGGTAGGGGGAGCTAAAATAAAATTATTTAAACCTTTTTTTTTGGATAAAATACAAACGTTGTAATATTACAACAGTGGGCTCTAGAGGGATGCTTTAAAGGGCACACCAATCATCGTTGACTTTAGGAAGTCTAAAGTTAATCACAGTCCCTTATCCATCAACGGTCCATCTGTAGATATAGTGGACAGTTTCAAATTCCTGGGTGTGCACATCACAAACACACTCACATGGTCTCTAAACACCAAAGGTATCCCTAAGAAAGCACAGCAGCGTCTGTACTTTCTGAGGCGCCTCAAGAGATTTGGCTTGAGCACCAAGGCTCTTGTGAATTTCTATCGTTGCACCATAGAAAGTGTTCTGACACGTTGCATCACAGTGTGGTTTGGTAACTTGACTGCCCAGGACTGCAGCTAAAATCATCGGCACAGAATTGCCACAGCTCCATACAATCTATACCACACGCTGCAAGAAAAAGACTCATTAAAGATAGCAGCCATCCCGCCCATTCCCTGTTCTCACTCCTCCCATCCAAAAAACATTACCAGAGCATCAAATCGCACACCACTCGTTTCAGTAATAGTTTTTTTGCCCAGGCAGTCAGGTTGCTCAACGAATAGTCTCGCGTGGCCAGACTGTTGCCTCCGCGATTTGGTCAAATGCTCCCGGCATACAGTCTGGCAGACGGAAATAGAAACGGTGAGTGCAAGATAAAGCGGATGTGACGCAACCGCTCCCTTAGTGCAGTAGCAATAACATGTCCTACTGGAAGCGTTATGTCTCCTTTCAACATTTCTGGGGGCTTTATTTTGTCTTTCTCTGGTGTTATTGGTGTCACCTTCATGATGTTTTCAAACGTTTCATAAACTATACACTCATAACAATAATAGGCAGCTCGAATGACTTTGTCTGAGCTATTGTGTTTCTGTTATGTTTCCAATGGGACTACAGTTCAGTGCAGCAGTGGCTACTTCCGATACTCGCCGTTCGGGAGCTGCTGTTCCAGACTCTATATAGCATTCTGAGATTGTGGAATAGTTGTCTGGCTACGCGAGACTACTCAACGAAGGGCTGAAAGTGAAACTTAGGTAAACATGGGCACTGTACGCATTTTTAAACTGTAAACTGTTACACTGTATGGTATTGTTGTTGTTGGGACTTGTCTTGTGTGGCCTGCATGGTATGTGGGTCCACACTCTTGTCGGTCACTGTGACCATGTCTTTGTGTAATAAGGCAGAGAGTGCTCCTGGCACAAGCATTTCATTGAATCTGTACTTGTATGGATATGTGTGACAATAAACCTGAACCTGACCCTGAACCTTTGGTGTGCCCTTTGAAATTTAACAGTGAAGTCACAATTTAAGGACCTTTAAACCCTTTTTAATACCACAAGAAAGAAAAGAAAAAAACTGCATAAAAAGTAATCAACAAACTATATCAAACTGGTCAAACATTGGCCAAATTGTAAAATAATATAAGAATGAGGCAAACATTTTGAAAATGCTAAATGCCACTTTCAACGCCACTTTCACTTTCAATTATCAACGTCACTTTCACTTTCAATCAACTGCAAATGACTAATCAAGGACGTAATTAATTTGCAAGTGTGATCTGGGAATGCCCATTAATGGGCATGTCAGAACATACCCATATATATGGGCATTCCCAGATATGCCCTTAATATTGATGACACTGAGACAGGGATCTCCATATAAAGGTGGACTAACTGCTGACGAACTGACTTTTGGCCTAGAAATGTTGTTTATATGGAACCAAACAGAACCCGGAGGCAGAGAAACGTTGACTGTTGAAACACACTGAGGTGCGGCAAGGTACAAGGGCATTACTGCTGCTGCTGCTGCCTGTAATTACTGTGTGTGTGTGTGTGTGTGTGTGTGTGTGTGTGTGTGTGTGTGTGTGTGTGTGTGTGTGTGTGTGCGTGTGCGTGTGCGTGTGCGTGTGCGCGTGCGTGTGCGTGTGTGTATACTATGTCCACAATACTAGAGGGAGCGACAGCAACGGTCTGGTGTCACCCATCTACAGTATAGAATATAACACACATGGGAAAACGCTCTCTGCCACCACAGTGTTGAATGTTCACAAAGACGTGGATCAATGGCTCCTTTTAACAACTGACAGGTACTAACCCAATAAAACCTGGAATTATTTTATACTTATAGAAAAACAGCAGATATACAAGCTCATGGCGCTGCACTCGTATCTCACGACCGTCATGTTTCAGGGCTAGTTAGGTGCATGCAGGCCAGGGGCGTCACAAGGGAGGGGAAAGTGGGACTGAGTTACTGGGGCCCAAGGTAGTGGAGGGGCCTTAATTATTTTATACTTAAGCTGGTGAAAAATAGCAGATATGCAAGCTCACAGTGCGGCACCGAGTGACGCGCTGCAAGCTTGTAGATCTATTTTTGAAAAGTCGTGAAAATGTGTGCAAATCTTTGAATATATATATATTTTTTACGTGATCGTTTGTAACTAAAATTTTGCTTCTGGGGGGTCCCTGGAACAAAATATTTTGAGATGGGGTTACGTGGCCAAATTCATTTCAGGGGTCCTTCACGTGAAAAAGTTTGAGCACCACTGACATAGAAACATAGGTTTTTCAAAAAACCTTCAAAGACTTTTTCAAGATTTAAAAAAAATTGCAGATCTACAAGCTTGCAGCGCAGCACTCGGTGCCGTGCTGTGAGCCTATAGATCTGCTATTTTTCAATAGTTAAAGCACAAAATGTTGCTGCTTTAGCAAGGCTTTGAGTTGCGTGTCGCGGCTGCTGCTGCTGCCGCTGCAGTTTGGTTTGCTATCTGAATGATCTGATCTCTCTCATCATCACTCGCTGCCTGCCGCTGACAGTCACTAACTCGCTGACTGTGGTCTTCAGTGCTCTCTCTCTCTCTGTGACTAGTCAGCCCTGCATCTACGTAGTCCATGGGCCATACGAGATGTCGCTATCGGAAAGGTGCCAAAGGTTACTCAGCATTTTTCTTATATATATCTGTAGATTATATTTTGGTATGATAACCCTTCCTGAGACACAGCTAAATTGGTGTTATCAGCCGCTAAAGTTGGTGTCCCATTAACTGTTCTATACAGGAAAGAAATGGAAAATATTTATCTGCTTTAAGTAGCATATGAGGGGTCAAACTAGGGGTTTTGCATGATTCTGAATCCATTGGAAGCATGCGTTTTGCACAAAAAACATTCCTTGGGCTAAAAGGAATGTTTTTCGTGCAAAACACATGCTTGCAATGGATTCAGAGAAGGATAGAGTCCGCAACACTGGTAATACTCAGCTCTATTTTATTGCTTGAAGCAATAAAACAGAGCTGAGTATTACCAGTGTTGCGGACTCTATCCTTCTCTTGTATTGCCGTTTGTCCAGCACCTGGGCTAGAGTGGATTTGTGCATGCACTATCACCCCTGCAATGGATTCAGAATCATGAAAAACCTCTAGTTTGACCCCTCATATGCTACTTAAAGCAGATTATTTTTTTGCATTTTCTTTTTTCACTCCCTTTTCATTCACTCGCTGCCTGTCGCTGACAGTCACTAACTGGCTGACAGCAGTCTTCAGTGCTGTCTCTCTGTGACTAGTTAGCCCTGCATCCAGGGATGTGGGCTGGGCTGTGATTTTGTTTCTTGACATGTTTCTCAAAAGACAACTCTGTAACAGGGGGTGGGTAAAGTAATAAGAGTATAATTCCCTTAAAATTAAAGCTCCAAACAGCCCAGAACAAACGGATCAGGGTCGTGCTTGGTCTTCCTTCTCTGACCCACCTCACCGCTTATCACTACATAAGCGTGGGGTGGCTTACAGTAGCTGACAGAGTACTGCATCTTGCAATGGGCCTGGTGATACACTACGCCTTTAAGATACCCGTGTACCTGACAAACTACTTCCAAAATGTCAAGGATGTCCACGATCACAACACCAGAGGTAGCTCCACTAATCATGTTCCTTCCCGATTTAACACTATAAAAGGCTCTAATTCGTTCTCCTGCTATACCACCAACATGTGGAACGCCCTCCCACAGGCCTTAAAGGAGTGCAAATCCCTAGCCTCCGTCAAAATCGGTCTGAAAAGTCACCTTCAGACGGCTGCTACTAGTTGCGTAAGTACAGACGGCTGCTACTAGATGCGTAAGTACTCCTTTCTATCCGTCTGTCTTTCAATGTTATATGAGATACATGAAGTGGTTCCTGTGTAAATAAGCCGTTAAGCTTACTAGGATCTCCTTTTAGTTGACCTTGTACCAGTGATTTGTACTGTCATGAAACTGTACCCTTTTCTATTGCAAACTGCTAATAAACTCTTCAATAAATCAATCAATCAATCAATCAATCAATACTCAGTCCCAGAACTCTGTGACGGGGGGTGGGTAAAGTAATAAGAGTATAATACTCCCCACACCCTAGGTAGGGTTGGCGATAGGGCCTTTCTGTGTGGAGTTTGCTTGTTCTCCCTGTGTCTCCTAGGGTAGATACCCTCACAAAAACATGCAGTAATCCTGGTCTCTATAATGCTTCCCCCTGGCCAGCCGGGGCACCTGATGGAGGGGAAAGGAACTGGTTGGAATAACGTGTTCGTTCCACGCGCTACGTCCAAACCGGGGAAACTCCCCCCTGTCAGGTGAAAAAGAGCAATTTGGACTCTTCATGCATAGAAGGAAGCATGAGGTCAGTCCGTTGTCTCACCCAGGCGTGGCAGAGGGAGAGCAGAGCCCAGGATTACATAGGTAATTCACTGTTTGTCAAATCCCGCCCCATTCTGCTCTGTTACTAAGTAGTACAAATTACCCTGGGCAGATTGCTTTTATAGTGGCAGTGAATGGGGGGAGGGGGTATTTTCATTGCCTCATTATTGCTATTTAAAGTACCAAAGGAAAAACATCTAGGTGATATTAATAAAAAGGGAAGACAAAGGTACAGTAGTTACATTGCAAAACAGGGGGTTTCCCCCGAAAATATATGTTTTAATTTGTTTAATCCCAGTGGGACAGAATCACCATGGCAGATTCTTTTATAGTGGAAGTGGATGGGGGGAAAATATTTTTCATTATTTTTTCTGGTTGGCCAGTCAGGGAGTCTCAGGGACCAATCAGAAGGCTGACAAATGGTGGATTGGCACTGAGTAAAAAAAGAAAAGAGTATAATACTCACTCCCAGAACTCCGTGACGGGGGAGGTAAAGTTGGTGACGTTGGCTGCCAACCACAGGGTTTTGTTCTTGCGTACGGTGTCCTCCACGCAATAAGGAGTGTTCCAGGGCTGGTTGCACTTGGCCCAGGGCAGCTCGGGCTGGAAGCACTGGAACAGGTAGTACAGACCCCACGCCAGGATCACTATGTAGTAGATGTTCAGGAGAGACACGATCACGATGGAGGCGTAGCCAATGCCTGCATGGCAGAGAGGGAAGGAAGAAGAGAGACACGTTAACCACATGAACTCCTTAGCGCAGTGTTTCTTAAAGGTGATACACCATGAAATTTCACTTTTCCTATTTTAAAACCTTTTTTTGGGGTCCCACTAGCACCTTCTATCCTCACAAAGTCCCATTTCTGACCATTGTGTCTTTCTCTGGTTTTGGGAAGGCATAGTTAAAAGCATCCCACGGGTTCTCAAAACAGGTTGTCCAGATTTGCTGCCGTCGCTGACGTCAGCGACGGCCGTTTTTGAAGAAAAAAAAAAAGAAAAGAAAAAAAAGGAAAATTTTTTTTTTTAATCAAAGAATGTTTTGGGGGGGTGGCGCAGTTCAGGCCAAAGGTGGTACTGCAGCTGAAAATGCTCAGAGCCATTCAAAAATGAGAGAGGCTCTCTATTCAGGAGTGGTAATTTAGCATCAAACCTTTTGAAAAAACGTTTTTGGGACATAAACAATATGACATAAATACTTTTTAAATGCATGGTTTATCACCTTTAAACTTCAAATTTCCTTACATTTTTAAGCTTTTTTCATGTTTCCTGACCTCAATTACACACACAGAAAAAAACAGAACTTCTAACATTCAGTGGTTCTTCTGCAATCTGTAGTTTTTTGAGAAATTAGGCTCAGAAAAGTGAGTTTATTTGGCCTCTGGACAAACACATCGTCCAGGGGCACCTTTGCTGTTACTTTACACTGCGTTTGTACCGTTCCAATTTACCATTTTCGAAGTCACTTCCGGACATCACCATGGCAGGACGTGTTTTTCGCTCACGCTCCGGAACCAAAACACCAAAGGCTTGGTTCATCCCACATTTTCTCCTATTTCTACTATGGATCACGGATTTATGCTATAAATCACCACAGATCCTAACACCAATGGAATACGAGAATCTTTTATGGGAAATGGACAAAACGGACGAAAAACACAGTGAGTTATATCTTCTTGCCAAAACGGTAGCTAAACACCCGAGCTTTGGATCTCATGTTATTCAATCTCTGCTGGCTGCTAACCGGAACAAAAGAGACAAACCCCTGAATGGTTGTATGAGTCGATCTTTGATCTTCTTATTATTACTACAATCAGGAGATTTAGAATCGAATCCAGGGCCTGTAGCTACCAGACAGATGACCCGAAGACTAGCTGCTCTCGCTACTGCAGCTGGATTGACGACGGCAGATCCTTCTTTGTCTGTGATCAGCGAAGCTAACGATGCTAACTTAGCTAGCTCCTCACTGATGAATCCTGAGGGACTAACAACGGGCTACTCCAGATGTCCTGACCAGCCGACCTCCGACGATCACACGGCAGTCGCCTCCGCGGACTCACGGATCGTCGAAGGACCCCCTGGCTCACGGACCCCCGGTGAACCCTCGGCGATCGCCCCCGCATGACTAGCTCAGCACGAGACCAGCATCATCAACGCAAGTCACACAACACCGGACCCCGGCGGCCCCACCGACCCACCCGACCTGCAGACGCACCCGGCGGACCCCTTCATGGACCCGGTGGACCCCCTCATGGACCCAGCACCCCAGAACAGAGTCTACATTAACTCTGCTCCACGCTGGCTAACGGAGAAGGCCAGAGCGCTGTTTTCTACCTGGGTTAAATCGGTGACCACGGGCCCTCACCACCCCATCCCCCAACTTTTCATGGAGACCCCTTTGTCCCTTTGTCCCCCTCTGAAGCCCCCAGAGACTGCAACCAACCCCCCCTCCCCCACCGACGCCGTTGCGAACACTTCCATAGACCTCGCCATGGACTTTGCCAGCCGCTTTGTGAAAAGAGGTATTCATATTATGCACTTAAACATTAACAGTTTGTTTGCTAAATTTGAACAAATCAAGCATATGGTTCACGAAGGTAAGGTCCATTTTCTAACCTTCTCAGAGACCAAACTTGATGACTCTATCACTGACTCTCAGATCGAAATTGACAACTACTCGGTCATCCGAAATGATAGAAACAGATTTGGTGGTGGTGTATGCATGTATGTTCATAACTGTATTAAGTATATCCCCCGCCCTGACCTACAACACAGCTCTTTAGAAACTGTATGGGTGGAAGTGATTCTTAAGAAAGCTAAAAACATACTAATCGGTGCCATCTATAGACCGCCCGACCAAAATGATTTCTATGAGTTACTGGAGGAGAGCCTTGCACCGGTGGACAATGTTGAAAAATACATTATTGGCGATTGGAACACAGACATGCTTCGTAAAGAAGCTCCTCTATTCAAAAAGTTCAATAAGCTATGTAATCAACAGGGTTTCACTCAGCTCATCACCAAGCCAACTAGGGTTACAGATAACTCTCAAACCACCATAGATCTCATTGTAACCACAGACAAATCTAAAGTCTCCGCGAGTGGGACTATTGAATGTGGTGGTCTAAGCGACCATGATATCATTTACTGCACCCGCAAAATACATAAGTCCAAAGCTGACGGCCACAAAACAGTTGAAGCTAGAAACCTCAAAACCTACTCTAGCGAAGCCTTTAACCACAAACTGGAGAAATCTGACTGGTCCCCAGTACTAGCTAGCACTCAGGTCGATGAAGCCTGGCTAGGCTTTAAATCCATTTTCAACACTACCCTAGACGAAGTGGCTCCTTTGCGTAGGGTCAGGGTTAAAGCCCGCTCACAGCCATGGTGGAATTCGGAAATCTGTGAATCAATGAAACTCAGAGACAAAAAATACTCTGAGAAACGCAAATATAATCACAAACTCAAAAAAGGCCCCAATAAACACCTTAAAGCCAAATTAGAAATAGTCAGTCTAGAGGCTAATAAACTGAGAAATCGGACAACCTCCTTAATCCTTTCTGCCAAAAAAAACTACTTGGATGAGAAAGTTGAGGAAAACATCCACAAACCACGAGACCTATGGAAGCTATTTAAAACCCAGCTAGGCTGTGGTGCTAAACTCAGATCCATAGCCAGCAACATATCCATCCAAACTCCCATAACCCTCCTCACGGATAGTCTTGATGTAGCCAAAAATCTCAACATCTACTTCACCTCCATGGCCAAAAATCTGGTCAATAAACTGCCCGCTCCATCTGGGCTGTTTGGTGTTAGGCACATCTCGAAATTCTACAGGAACCTTGGGGTATGCAAAGACAACTTTAAACTTGCCACGGTGTCAACTGATGAAGTGTTTAAAAAACTGCGCACCCTACCTCAATTCAAGGCCGCTGGCCATGATAAAATTGCCCCCAAATTTCTCATAGACTCAGCTGCCACCATTGCCCCAATCATTACCCATATTATTAATCTATCTATCAAGCAGGGTTATGTCCCCCAGGACTTCAAATTAGCCAAGGTAACCCCCCTGCACAAAAAAGGCAGTAAACTTGACCCTGGCAACTACAGGCCAATCTCAATCCTTAGTTCCATCTCTAAGGTAATGGAAAAAATTGTCTATGAACAGGTGGCTAGATATCTTGAAGAGAATAAACTGATCTACGAGTTCCAGTCTGGCTTCAGAGAGTCCCATTCCACAGATACATGCCTCATCTATTTGAATGATTACATCAAACGTGAAATTCACGATGGCAAATATTGTGGCATGGTCATGCTGGACCTCCAGAAGGCATTTGACACCGTCGATCATTCTATTCTGATCGAAAAACTCAAAGCTATTGGTCTTGATAGCACAGCAGTGAGATGGATGCACTCTTACTTGGTGGGGAGGGAACAGATGGTGGAAGTCAACGGAACCCTGTCCCCCCCCCTCCCAGTAAACTGTGGAGTACCTCAAGGGAGTATACTAGGACCACTGTTGTTCTTAATATACGTAAACGACATGTCATCTGCTTGTGACTGCAATCTGTTTCTGTTCGCGGATGACTCGGCTCTCCTAGTCTCAGGCAGAGACATTTTGCAGGTTGAAAAGGCCCTTAACTGTGAACTTAACAAGATCTGCACCTGGCTCAATGACAACAGACTCTCAATTCACCTAGGCAAAACTGAATGTATCCTCTTTGGATCTAGTCAGAAACTTAGCCTAGTTGAGAACTTCACAATTAAAGTAGGTGACACTGTGATAGAAAGAAAAAACCACATCTGCTACCTGGGTTGCATCCTGGAGGCTAACCTATCCAGTGAAAAAATGACCACCAAGGTAATCAATAAAGTCAATCAACGAATTCGCTTCTTGCAAAGAGTTGCCCCACTGATCAATATTAAATCCCGAAAGACACTAGGAGGTGCTCTTATTGGGCCCCTCATTGATTACGGAGTCCTTGTCTGGTATCGCGACGCCCCAGCTGCCTTAAAGCTAAAGCTCCAAACAGCCCAAAACAAACTAATTAGGGTTGTGCTTGGTCTCCCTCCTCTGACCCACCTTACCGAGCATCACCACGAAAGCGTGGGGTGGCTCAAAGTAGCTGACAGAGTACAGCATCTTGCAATGGGCCTGGTGTACAAGATACACTACACCTCCAAGATTCCCATGTACCTGACAAACTACTTCTTAAAGGTCAAGGATGTTCACGATCATAACACCAGAGGCAGCTCCACTAATCATCATCAGCGTAGATTTAACACTAAACAAGGCGCTAACTCGTTCTCCTGCTATACCATCAACATGTGGAACGCCCTTCCACAAGCCCTAAAGGAGAGCAAATCCCTAGCCTCCTTCAAAATTGGTATGAAAAGTCACCTTCAGACAGCAGCTACCCGTGACTTGTAAATAGACTAAGCCCCCATGCTCCCCCCCCCCTTTTTCTTTGTATTCTGCCTTTTGTATTTGATGTTATGCTTTTGAAACTGATATTATCCTAGATAAAGTACTATGTTCTATCCGTCTGTCTTTCAATGTTATATGAGATACTTAAAGTGTGGTTCCTGTGGAAATAAGCCTCGGCTTTCTAGGATCTCCTTTTAGTTGACCTTGTACCAGTGATTTGTACTGTCATGAAACTGTACTTTTTTCTATTGCAAACTTCTAATAAATTCTTCAATCAATCAAAACCATTTACCCATTACTTTCCACTGTGTTTGTATCGTTCCAATTTACCATTTACCGTTTACTTTGCACTGTGTTTCTATTGTTCCAATTCTTACCATTGACATTTACCACTGTGGTTCTTGCACTCCAAAAAGAGGCGGCGATTAACAGGAAAGTTCATGAACTACGACACCAACAGGAATCTAGGTACAGTATATTATCTTTGCAAGTCAAAATGCAACAGAACACAAAAAAACCTGCCATGGATCACTGGAGTGGAGTTTTCAGTTTTAAAATTTTAATACACGTTTTAAGGACCAGGACAAAGACTGTTATGACTGGTAAAAACAGCATGTCATAATTGGTTTCAACATTTACATTGCAAGGTCTCCCCCTTGACTGACAGTATACAAATGGAACCAAATGGCTCACAACGCCTCGCAACGCGTTACGCGAGGCGTTGTGAGCATGTAGATCTGCTATTTTCACAATATAGAACCGTGTTATACAAAATGTAATGCCTCAACTATTAATACTTGTCAGGGTGGGGGGGTCCCCAGTTTAAATATGATTATTTTGGGGGTCGCGGCCTGAAAAGTTTGAGAACCTGTCATTAAACAACGTACGTCTATGGGAAAAGGGGAAACTAGAATTGACAGGGTGCACCGGCTTGATAAGTCTCACTTGGGCGTCGGCTGTCGGGGGATAATTAGATTCCCAGGCTCAAAGTTCAGCTGGTTTGTACTCTCCATTGCATGGAACTATTGTGACACTGCATTCCTTTAAATACTGCCATGCCCTTTAATCATGCATCAATCATGTTCATAATTATCTGTTTTGACTATAATTGTGTTCTTAATTGTTCCATCGTCATACTGTACTTTCTCATCAACATAGATAGATACCTTTATTACCCCAAGGGGGAAATTCACATAAAAGCTATATACGTTGACAAACCAGTTGAGCTGGAAGAACTTCTGTCTCCTCCTTTCCTCATTAAGGCTGTCCTCTGAAAAGCCATATGTCTATTAATATACTGTATAATAACCATTATGAACTTTAATAGTCAAATACACACCCATTCACCATTGCAGTTAAAGGAGTAGTTCACCCCCAAAATGCATTTTTTCCTTTTGATTACTCACTCCATGGAGAATTGAGTTCAATAATATTTTTATTTTTGTCGCATTCCTAGACAACAATTTGATTACATCTACTAACCCTACCCCCATTGATTCCGGATGGGGACCCGAATGCGTTTAGGTCTCCATCCGGAATCAATGGGGGTACATTTACATTTTTTGTCTTAGGAATGTGACAAAAAACTATATTACTAAAAATATTACTGAACTCAAGTCTCCATGGGGAGAGTAATCAATAGAGGAAAAAAAGATTGATTTGAAAATAACAGATCTACAACGCTCGATCTACGAGCTTGTAGATTGGCTATTTTCAAATAGCCGAAGTCTACTGTATACAGCGTAGGGATGAAGTGGTCAATGTATGTTTTGTAATATTTAAAATCTGCAAAGTAACTAAAGTTTTCAAATAAACGTAGTGGAGTTAAAGTACAATATTTGAATCTGAGATGTTGTGGAGTAGAAGTAGAGGTATTGGAAACTGGAAATGATGGGGGGGGGGGTCATTAGACATTAGACAAGTGACATTAGACATTAGTATTTTTAATACCTCTAAAATGACAAATTAAACATTGACCAAATTGTCAAATGTTAGAGGCAGTAATTGTGAAAATAGCAGATCTACATGCTCACAACAATGCGAGGCGTTGTGAGCATGTAGATCGGCTATTTTCACAATAGAACCATGATATACAAAATGTAATGCCTCAACTCTTAGTGCTCGTCAGGGTGAGGGGGGTCCCCAGTTCAAATATGATTATTTTGGGGGTCGCAGCCTGAAAAGGTTGAGAACGGCTGAAGTAAAGCACAAACACCTAATCGTACTTTACAGTACTTCAGTAAATGTACTTGGTTACTTTCCAAACCACCGTGCACTTGATTCACAGTCCCAAGAATTCAAAACCAGCACGTAAACAGTAATAATCATCAACGTACAGTAGACGGCAACTAAGTTTCCGCGGCTCTGGTTTCAAAGCAGGGGGAAGGAGAGCCTGGCCAAGCAGCGCCCATCATCGCTAAGTAACTCCGCTATAACTTCTCCCAATAAACGACCTTAGTGTTTGTGTGCTATTTTTGGACGTGACTTTGGTCCAGACCCCCCCGGACACACACAGAAATCCCCCCGGCCCCCCGGCCTTCCTCCACACTTCTCCCAGAGATATTTTTAAACCAGCATCACCCCCCCTCCCCCATTCCCAACGGGCCCGCCGTTCCCACATTCCAACTGGCCCAACACACTGCTGGGCGAGTCAGTCAGTTCCATCCATGCGTGAACGAGCACACGTACAGCGTATGCGTGCCGCACGTGAGCATGTTTAGCGATTAAAAGCGGGGGCTCTGTTGGCTGAAGGAGATAGTCCAGTCAATATGAGGTTTGACCCAAAAGAAATTGCAATAGTAATGGTTCAAGGTTTTTTATGATCCTTATATATGAGTGTATCAAGGTAAATTCAGGGGGTTCAAGTTTTTTGCACATTTCAAATCTTCCTACTTTTGAGTGACTGCAAATTCTTCCAGGGGTGAAATTCCCCTTTAACTATACACAACCTGTGGGGCGCCCACTAGACCACGTAGGCTTTGTGTAGCCTGCAGCAGGTCGCTGGTTCGATACCCGAGCCCCACCAGATTTGCTGCGTGTCAATCCCCATCTCTCTCCCTGTTTCCTGTCAGTCTACTGTCCTATCAATAAAGGCATAAAAGGCCCAAAAACATATCTTTTAAAAAAAAAACTATACACAACCCAAACCTCTACTAAAGTGCTCATGCCATTTAAACGGGTGGGGAGGACAATGGCAGCCCACGATTGGCAGTTTTGTCCGCCCTCTCTCTTTGTCACAGTCAGATGCTGTGGGCACAGGGACAGACGGCCTTGAACACAGCACTGTGTCATTATTATCAAGCGTACAATCCATTACGGACGTTCAAAAAGTAGACTACATAGTTAACCCATTTAGGACTGAGGCGATTCTAAAAACACCTTCTAAATCCTGAACTAAGTTTTCAGAGAAACGTCAAATATTTATTCAAAAATTAAAGAAGCTATAAACTGTACATTCTGGGTTTTTTAGCGAAGGTTCTGTCAGCATCCCTGTGTTAGCTGATCTGAGTGAACGGGTGGGGTTGTAGGGATCGGTCAGACTTTGAAGGATGGAGGTGTCATAACTTGCTGCTTTGAAGGCCAGCATCAGTGTTTTGTACTCTGTGCGGGCAGCAACCAGGAGTGGAGAAGGGGGGGAGACATGTGAGAATTTTGGCTGGTTGAAGACCAATCGTGCCGCGGCATTCTGGATCAACTGAAGCGGCTTAAGTGCACATGCCGGGTTGGCCAGTGAGGAGAGAGTTACAGTAGTGGAGTTTTGATATGACAGATGTCTGGATGAGGAGCTGTGACTTGCCTTCAGCTGTCACTCAGTCTTTTACCAGCAGTGATGCACCGTCTAGAGCACGGGTCTTCAACAGGGGGTCCTCAGAGTTACTACAGGGGCTCCTCCAAATCTTTGTGTGATAAAAACTTTTTTTACTCGTTTTTTATATTAACCACTTGAACCCTAGCGTCCATATTCCGAGAACGTTAGCCAGAAATAGCAGATCTACAAGCTCACAACGCTTGTAGATCTGATCGGCTATTTTTGGCAAAGAGGTTTGGTTTAGAGGGGGAAAAGAGCAGACTAAGTAGAGTGAAAGGTCAAGTTTATTAAGTATTGACGGTTCAAGTGGTTAAATATCTGAAAACACAAATTGACATGAATCCAAATTACCCTGATGATTGTGCTGTGAAACAATGAAACTATATGGAATCTATGGTTTGTTTGTTTTGTTTTTTTTTCACTCAATTTTTATTGATTTTTTCACACAAACAAATACACCATGGCATCCATCATCTCTTCACATTAGTCATCATCATACTGTTCATATACAGGATTTACTTTTTTGTCTTATTTTTTTCCCTTTTTTCCTCTTTTCCTTTTCACAAGTCCATCTTCATTTTCATTAGAACATTTCCACCATCATGTCCGTCGTTACACCCTTTCTCCTTATACTGGAGAGTTAATCACATTTACATTCATTGACACTATACACATCTTGTTAACCATCCTTTGTTCAAATAATTCCCATAATATTAACCATCAGTTATTCACTTATCTCCCCTCATCTGTTCTACCTGTTTATGTCCAATATAATGTTAACATCCAAATGTCATGCCATACACGCACTCACAAACAAACTACTACACTAATCACACACATACACAAACACACACACACACACACAGGACTTCCACCTAGGGGCGACTACCCCCTACCCTCTCTAACTAAACTGAGGGGTTTGTCCCCATCATGGACAGGGCCCCCTCTCTAGACCTGAAAATATTCCCTACTCTTGGGTCCTTCCAGCGTCTAGCCAACTACACAGAAGAGTAAAAAAAAAAAAACAACAAACATATCAAAAACTACACAATCCCCCTAAACTAAACATCCCCTGCTCCCGTCTCCAGCGACACCTCCACGTCCCCCGCCGCCGGGTCTACGACCCGTGTCTGCGTTGTTGGTGGTGTCGTTGATGGTGGTGGTGTTGGCGGCGGTGGTGGTGTCTTCAGGCGCACAGGCTGGGGGCCACTGTGCCAATTCTTTGACTGTTCTTGCCTCCTGTCTTTCCCCTTTTTCAACATTCCTCTTTTTTCTTCTCCCGTCTTTCTCCTCAACACACGCTGCCATCTCTCCACGTTTTCCTTCCTTCGTCTGTCCTTCTCCATCGCCGTGTCAGCCGTCCTCTCCGTTCCCGGTTCTTGCTGCGCCTCTTCGTCCTGCATCTTCTCCGTATCCTGCGTCGTCTCCTCGCCCAGCGCCGCCTCCACGCCCCCCGTCGTCGATTCTGGAGCCCGTGTCCGCGGTGTTGTCCTCTCCCTGTAGCCTCTGGTTCGGATATCCCTCGCTGCTTCTGCCGCGGACGTATACAACTTCGTTCCGTCGTCCCACTGGACTTTTAGCTTTGTATATGGCGATTGAAACGTGATTTTTTCTTGTTTTAACAGACGTTTAATTGGCACATACTCCTTTCTAAGTTTGACCACTTCTGGTGGGTAGTCATGGTCCCATCCGAGCCTCTTCCCGGCCACCTTTGTTTCTTTAGCCCACGCCTTTCTGAGAACCAACTCCTTTACATCAAATCTGTGGAAGTTGATAATGATCGAGCGTGGGGGAGCCGCGTCGTCCCGAGGTTTTCGCGTCAGGGCTCGGTGGGCTCGCATGATATGTAGCTCCGTGTCCTCTGGTAGGTCGAGTTCAGCCCACAACAGTTGCTCTATGAAGTCAACCATGTTTGTCCCGTCTTCTGCTGTTTCTGGACAATTGAACAGCCTTATATTGTTTCTCATTTGCCGCGATTGCATGTCCAGCAACCTTTCTTGTAGTCTCCTCACCCGATCCTCCAGGTATTCCACCGACTCGCTCGCCTCTACTTGCCACTCCTCCGTTGCTGACACTCGGCTTTGGACCTCCGCTATCTCCGCTTTTCGTTCCTCCATCTCTCCGCTCACCTTCTGCTGCTGCGTGTCCATTTCTTCTTTTAGCATCCTTATTTCTTCTTGGTTCTCTCTCCTTATTTCTTCTTTCAACTTTACAAAGTCTTGTCTCACTTCTTGTCTAAAAGTTTCCATGTTTTGTTTGATGTCAGCGAGTCCTCTGATCACCTCCGCCATTTGCTCGGCTGTCGCCATCTTAGCTTCTTCTTATTTCTCTCAAATACTTGTTTTTAAGCACCACTATGTGTTTTTTACCGGTTCTAGAGTCGCCCTAGCTTCTTCCACACACTTTTTTTTTAAATGTTTTTATCTTACATGTTGTTTTGCATAGATTATTTTCCGACTATCGGGGAGCTTGCTTTTCAGGCTGTTACTCAATCCGCCATCTTCCCGGAAGCTGGAATCTATGGTTTGTTAAAAGGTAGCCTGCTTCATATCTCTCTCAGCTAAGGCGTCCCTGGCCTGAAAACGTTGAAGACCCCTGGTCTAGAGATCACTGATTCCCAAACAGTTGGGAACCCAAAATGGGTCCCAATCCACTGTTTGCGAGTAAAGGCCTGTCCATACTTTGACCGAAATGTTCGGCGAGTTGGACTTTCCGAAGTGCAAATTTCCGAACTCTCATTCGGTCTAATGCTTTTCAGAAGTCACAAGTGACGTCATTTTGTAGTCGAACTTTACCTTTTGACCGAAAACGGCGGTTTCGGTCATAGTATGGACAGGCCTTAAATATGCCTTTTTCCTAAAACATTTTATTTCATTAAACATGTTGTTGTTGTCGGGCAGAAAACCTCTTATCTCCATATTCTGACTTTTTGGTGTATTTTCGTAAATGAATGCCCTACTTGATCATACTTTACAGCGTCACACGAAAGCAGCTAAAACAGCCGATCTACTGTATAAGCTCACAACGTGACGCACCAAAGCATCATACATATGGCAAAAGTAGGCTACAGTATACAGGGTTTGAGGATTTAATTACAAACAAAAAACAAATTTCCACTGGTAACGCCGCAACCAATTTTCCGACTTGCCAGCTTGCCAGTGTCAATTATCGTTAACCAGAGCCAAGCCAAGCGGTCATGGCTCGTTAATTAATTAGAATCAACTGGTGAGGATGACTTCTGGCTGTCACAACATTCTGGGATTGACAAAGGGATAAATGACAAATTGTGACTTAATTTAACAGAGTAAACTTTTTGTTGAATATTAACTCACACTTATGCCAGCTTTGTGCCAGTTATTATCGACCCTCCCCTGCTGTGCCAACGTTGGAACGATGGGTCTAAGCCTCTAAGGTTGCCTACACCCATCGTGTAGTGAGTGAGGTGGTGGTGGTGCCCAGTTTAAAACTGGCATCAGACTACAGTAAGTAGTGAGTGTCTCATCGGTATCAATCTCTGGCTCCGCTCTCGCATGACGCACTCCCCCCCCCCCCCCCCCCCCCCCCCACACACACACACACACACACACCCCTCCCCTCCCCACCACAATGACTGGAAATAATCCCCCGGCTGCTGATATGGGGGAGGAGTGTCCAATGAGTCAAGGTCAGCCGGCCGAAACAGGTGGATTTTTTTCTTTTTTTTTTCTTCTCCTCTGGTGTAGGAGTTACCGCTCTGTCTGTGTGAGCCTGTGTGTCACACAGAGGCTGGACACAGGGCTTTAAGCATTGGTGTAAAGTAACTACATTTTTACTTAAGTACTGTACTTAAGTACACTTTTGAAGTAGTTGTACTTTACTTGAGTATTTCCAATTTCCAATGCTTTTACTTCTGCTCCACTACATCTCAGATCCAAATATTGTACTTTTACGCCTACTGCAATTATTTGAAAACTTTAGTTACTAGTTACTAGTTAGCCCTATTTCATACCTAGGCTATTTGAAAATAGCCGATCTACAAGCTCACAATGCGCTGTGAGCTTGTAGATCTGCTATTTTCAAACATTTTGTACTTTTACTTTTCGTACTTTTAAGTACATTTTGATGTCAACACTTTCATACTTTTACTTGTAACGGAGTACATCTACATTGCAGTATTGATACTTTTACTTAAAGGAGCTATAGTCAACTTTTTCTTGAAAAACGGACGCTAAATATAAAAATGTTTCAGAAAAAAATTTTTTTTTTAGAAAAAAGATTAAGCTTCATAAATGTGTTTCTATTCAAAGATGACCACAAAAAGCGTAAAAATAATGATAGAATAATCATTTTGGCCATTGTCAGACTGACTTTGTTTACATTCCTCTTCTATGGATTGATAAGGGATGTAAAAAAAAGTCCCTACAATGGCCAACATGATTATTTTATCATTATTTTACGCTTTTTGTGGTCATTTTTGAATAGAAACACATGTATGAAGCTTATTTTTTTATAAAACATTTTCAAAACATTATTTTTATTTTAGCATCCGTTTTTCAAGAAAAAGTTGACTATAGCTCCTTTAAGCACAAAATGTGAGTACTTTTTCCACCACTGGCTTTAAGGTTAACCTTGTGGTACTCTGTGTTTGAAAAACTGACAAATACGTTGATACTCGATCTCCAGTAGTTTCTCACGTACAAAAAAAAAAAAAAACGATGGCGCTTGTTGCACAAAAACTAATTCAACCCAATTCTTTGCACCTGTCAACTTGCGATGTGACAATAAAAGACAATTCAGATTCTGATTGCTAGCGAGCAGGCACGCGCACACATAGACATCAAAGGGGGCTTGAGCCCCTGCCCTTTTACCCATCGGTAAAAAGTGCCCTCTCCTCCAGACCATGAATGCAGTTTTCACTATGGTGAAAAAAATGCAAATGCCCTCTTTCCATGCCATACCCGAGGGCGGCATTCAAGAGAATTGCCTTGTCCAAACTGTCATGAACTTGAATGCAGCAAATTATGTTGATATAAATTGACCTCTCTGTGTAGAAATCCAATCCGTTACGCCACATCTCCAGTATTGACTTGATTATGCTTAGTTCAGTGTGGTATCAAGCACCGAAAATAGCCGACCTCCAAGCTCACAACGCGTCACACTGCCACACGTTTTGAGCTTGGAGGTCTGCATGCTATTTTCGATATTTTCACCAAAGGAACCTTTTAGAAAGTTCAGCCCCTGACTCTCTATAACATTCTCTGCACGTCCCTGGTGGCAAAACCAAACAAAAGCCTGACGTGTTTTCAGCAGGATGTAACGTCTGCAGGAGAACCGTTTGCATTGCTAGGCAACTTAATGTGTCAGGCAATGTCCCTGCACTGGGTTTCCACGGCAACCAGAAACTCAGCAATTCATAACAACACAGCCAGGTCTGCAACGTATTACTACTGTGTTTGGTGTGGCCTTTCTAGTGTGTGAGTGTGAGTGTGTGTGTGTGTGTGTGTGAGTGTGTGCGTCTGAGCGTGCTTAAGCACATGCATTTACAGCTAGGCTAGAGATGTAAACTTTTGTTTTTTATCTTTGGAAGCCTATGGCACATGCACAAGTTGGTTGTGAGGGGCCTTCAAATGGCCGGCCTCTCCAAAAGGAGGGCCAAACACTCGCTCAGTTTCAGCTATTAGGCCTATTCGAAGCCGCTCAATTTAGAGGAGGCATTGTTGTCTGCTATGTTTTTGACAAGCATGCCAACATGTATCATGTGCACTTTTACTTAAAGGACAACTTTGTTTTTTTTACAACAAGGGTTCATATTATAGATTGTAATTAGAGAAAAGAAAAGATGAGTGTTAAAATGTTTTCATTTACTGCTTTCTATTGTTGCATTGGCGTACAAGTGGCTATATACTGTATGTCTTTTTAGACACAATAAGCGGGCAATTTCTTTGTTACTATTGACACCAGCCCCCATAAGTCACATCTGCCCATGAAAGATTATATGGTGCATCTTGGGAATGGGCTTATTGTGTCTAAACATACAAGTGACTTGCATGCAAATCAAAATGGTTAAAATCACTAAAACGATAGAAAGAAGTACATGAAAACATTTTAACACTCATCTTTTCTTTTCTCTAATGACTATCTAAAACAGCGGTCTTCAACAGGGGGTCCGCGACCCCTAGGGGGTCCTCAGAGTTACTACTGGGGGTCCTCTAAATCTTTGTGAGATGGAAACTTTTTTGTTCTTTTTTATATTAACCACTTGAACCATAGCATCCATATTCTGAGAACTTTAGCCAAAAATAGCAGATCTACAAGCTCACAAGCTTGTAGCTTGTAGATGTGAGCTTGTAGATAGGCTATTTTTGGCAAAGAGCTTTGCTGTAGAGGGGAAAAAGAGCAGACTAAGTACTGAGTGAAAGGTCAAGTGTATCAAGTATGACAAAGTGGTTAAATATCTGGAAACACAAATTGACATGAATCCAAAATACACAGATGATTGTGCCGTCAAATGATGAAACTATATGGAATCTATGAACAGGTTGTGGGTGGGGGTCCCTGCTTCATCTCTCTCTCGACTAAGGGGTCCTTGGCCTGAAAACGTTGAAGAACCCTGATCTAAAATATGAACCCTTATTGTAAAGAAAAACAAAGTTGTCCTAACAACATGTGAGTCCTCTTTCTTTCCACAGCCAGTTCCCATGGTTCCATGCTGGTCCTCCCCCATAACAAGCCAGTGCTGAGTAATGTGCTGTTGCACAACACACACACAGGAACAGACTAATGAAGAGAGTGCTGTCCAATTAGCTAGCGGAGAGGAGAGGAGGAGGAGGAGGAGGAGGGGAGGGGAGGCACACCAGTGGTGGAAAAAGTAAACATTTTTTACTGAAGTAAAAGTATCTTGCAATGGGCCTGGTGTACAAGATACACTCAAACTTTTTTCTGCATGGGCACACTTTTCATGTCCCAAGAATCCATGGGCACACAAACATAATACGGTGGGTGTAAATATCGTCACTGTCGGGGGAAGAAACCTTGTATCTCCAAGTTTCAAATGTGTACGTTTCTTCGCAAAGTAAAGCCCTGCTTCATCATACAAGGATGTCGCACAACAGTAGTGAAAACAGCAGATCTACAAGCACACAACGCCTCACACCGCGAGGCGTTGTGTGCTTGTAGATCGGCTGTTTTCACTAGTTTAGTGAAAACTGGATAGTCTGCAGTGAAGTAAAGATTGTACTTACTGTAAGTACAGTACTTGAGTAAATGTACTTAGTTACTTTACATCCCTGCACCTCAGCAGAAGCACACAATGTCTGCACACAGCATGTCTTGTCCAACCATGCAGAATTCCAACAAATTACTGCGTCTAATCTTTCTCGGGGTATAATCTTTCTAAATCTACACTCATCTTCGCGTAATTGGTGTCCTTAGTTTCTTTTGAGGCACTACATTGTTCTCTCTCGCTCTGCACTCTCTTATTTTCATGCTTACTCTGCGTTTTTCTTCCGTTTTTTGATACTCGCTCTTTGTCAAGTCACTCTGCTAAATGCATAACATTGTAATTGTAATTGGTCTCTTGTAGGGTGGAAATAAGAGGTTTCTGCCCCTATACAGCAGTGAATCGTAACCCTATAGCGTTCCTATTCTGGGAGCGAAAGATATTTAGTGTAGAGGGGAAAAAGTTGGGGAGGGGGGGCTAGTACAGATCCCTGGGGGACTCCCAGTAAACTTCACTGCAGCGGCGGCTCTCATCAGCATGCTCTGTGTTTTTCTTTTATTATCGCCGCTACACCAAATATCTTTGTGAAAAAACAAAATAGCCAATCCACAAGTTTACGTGCGGGCTCACCTTATTACCCCTGATCATTTTGTAAGTGTGGGTTGGCTCATGGTAGCTGACAGAGTAGGCTACATCATCATTGCTTCGCTTATCGTCCCATCCCTATTATGTACTGTAGATCGGCAAATTTTGGGGGGCAAACATTCCCCTGCAGAATATGGATGCTAGGGTTCAGGAGGTTCAGAATATGGATGCTAGGGTTCAAGGGGTTCAGTGGGCAGAGCAGAACAAAGAATGCTGGGCTGTGTCCGGGGGCTGCAGTGGGCAGCGCCCCAGAACGGACCACTCAATGCATTGTGGGAGAATTCTTCTGCAAGGCCAAGCAGAGCAACCATTCAACGCAAAGACATTCAACGTGCTCTGTGAGGAACAACGGTGGTCAGTAAATGAGTACATTTACTTTAGTACTGTACAGCATCAGGCCGGTGCACACACAGACATCACTTGAACCCCTGCCCTTTTATTCATCTGTAAAAAGTGCCCTCTCTCCAGACCATGAATGCATTTTTTACTATGGTGAAAGAACTGCAAAATTCCCCCCCTTTCCATGCCATGCGTCCTGAAGGCAGCATTCAAGAGAATTGCCTTTGTCCAAACTCTCCTGAACTTGAATACAGCATCTTATGTTGAAAGAATGGCCCTCACTGTCAGGGGCGTCACAGGGGGGGGGGGGGGGGGGTGGGGGGAGTGGGACTGAGTTACAAGGGTCCAAGATGGATGGGGCCTTAACTATTTTATACTTTAGCTATTGAAAAATAGCAGATCTACAAGCTCACAGCTGCCGCACTGTGAGCTTTTTTTTAAAAAGTTGTGAAAAGGTGTACAAATCTTTGAATATATGTATTTTTGAGCGAACATTTGTAACTCAAATTTTGCTTCTGGGGGGTCCCTGTAAATAAATATTTTGGGATGGGGGACTGTGGCCAAACATATATTTTGGGGGTCCTTCACATGAAAAAGTTGACAAAGAAAATCACGATTTTTCAAAAATATTTTTCAATAGTTAAAGCACAAAATGAGTAATAATGCTAGTTCCCAATCTAAATGGGTTAAACCCCTCCCCCCCCCCCCCCCCCCACCGACAAAGAAGATTCATGGGGGGCCCTGGGCTTGTTGCACCCAGGGCCCAGAATTTGGTGTGACACCCTTGCTCACTGTGTAGAAATCCATGCAGTTACGCCACATGCCATTAGTATTCACTTGATTATACTTAGTTCAGTGTGGTATCCAGCACCGCGCGGCGCGCTGTGAGCTTGGAGTACCCACATTCATGTGTGTGTGACAACCTTTACATGTCACCTGCATGTGACATTTCTTTGCATGTTCTATATATATGTATATATCCAACTGCTGCAACTTATGCACACATGGGGCTGCACCTTATGCACACATGGGTTTGTGTACATACCTGTTATGCTTCTTTTACAATATACTGTACATCAGTACATCATGTACAGTGAATGGTTAACTGATTATCATCATCCTGTAGTACCATATTACAATAAGGCATAGTAGTGGGCATGGTTTACTGGTGCAGCAAAAAAGAAAAAAAGAAAAACAGCCATTCATTTTTCCCATAGACATTTACCAAAATTGATCGGCACCGAGTGCCACGCTGCGAGCTTGTAGATCTGCCATTTTTGAAACATCGTGATTTTTTTTAGCAAATCTTTTAATCTTTTGTATCTGTATCTTTTTCATTTCATTTCATTTATTTATTTAGACAGGACAGTGCCAGTTAATGAACACATTGACAGTGACATATTGCATAATAAATACAAATGTACAAAAATCGCAGTGTAAACTAGCCGGAGTTAGCTTAGAGCAAAATTTCATCCGTTGTCCTCACATAAAACAAGAAACAAAACAAGAATAACAATAACAGGAACAGACCAGTACAGGGCAAACAAAAAACAACAAGAACAAGGTGCTTGGCGCAACAGAGTGCCTAGTGCGACAAAGTGCTTAGTGCCAGAATTAAGCTAAAAAGTAAAACAATATAGGAGAAACTAGCCTGGCAGAGTAATTCGTACCGGCATCAGATAGTTCTTATAGGTGGTTACACGTTTGTGATTGTTTCTCTTATCGTATCTGTACATTTGTAACATGTTACAAATATTTGCTTCCGGGGGTTTCCCTTGATACATAATATTTCGAGATGCCAATTACATATTCTAGGAGCCCTTGACATGAAAAGGTTTGAGAACCATTGACATGGCATTTTTCAAAACGTGTGTGTGTGTGTGTGTGTGTGTGTGTGTGTGTGTGTGTGTGTGTACCTGTGAAGATGGGGCAGAGCTTGGCCCAGCAGGTGATCCCTCCCTCAGAGGTGTACTGGCCCAGCGCCACCTCCAGGAAGAACACAGGAAGACCGCCTCCAAACAGGAAGATAGTGTAGGGGATGAGAAACGCACCTGTAAACCAAGTCACAACCAAACAACCGTCAAACTTCAAGCGACCAAAGGTACACCCCGTTAAGAGTATCCCCCGGTCGTAACTGGGCCCTACTGGGCCCTACTGGGCCAGCCCGTAGTTGACTCTGTCCGGCCCAAGCGATTACTATAGTTTTGGGCCCAAAAACCCTAAAGGTGTCATTAGTGACGTTTCCATAAAGTTGTCAGTGAAAAAAAGGTAGTCGACGAACATTTTTCATCATAGTTTTAGTCAACGAAATCAACACTGGCTAACTCTGTTTTTAATGGAACAGAGGAAAAATACATAATTGACATTGTCAACAAATGTAAAGCTAAGACATCTATAGATAATAAGGGAACTGACATTAGCATTAGTTAAAAGTATTATGGAATATGTGGAGAAACCGCTTCTGTAACCAATCGTTAGAAACAGGAATATTTCCTAACAAGATGAAAATAGCAAAAGTTATACCAGTATATAAGGCTGGAGATAAACACAAACTCACACATTATAGACCTCTTTCCTTCCTTCCACAGTTTTCTAAACTTTTTCTTCTTTTTTTTAAGAGGATGAGAGTTTAATGATTAGATTAGATTAGGTTAGAGTTTATCACCAAACACAATGCACCAGTAAGACTCCCTAATCGGGAGATAAGCGACCGTAGGTCACATGTATACACAAAGAGTAGGGAGCAGTGTCCCCAAAAAATGTGGACGGATCCATGTTGATGACATGAGTGTAGACATACTGTGTAGCGATTTGCGTGATTTTAGGGCAAAAATTGGAGGAGCAGTGTCCAAAAATGTGCTTTCAAAAATCGGCCTGAAGGTGGCGCTAGAAGAGGGCCATGTGAGAAATGAGGGGTGGGGTCTCCGCGCCGCCGAGGCGGACGAATAGGTACCGGCCCCGGCTCTCCCGGTCGCTCCTTGCCCAAGTTACGGCATTTTATGTGCGCTGCAGTGGCAGGGGGTCCTCCACTGGGGGCGCCACCACTTTTGCATCCGTTCTGGAGCACAAGGAGTCGGTGGTCCCCGGGAATTCCCCGTGAGCAGCCCCGTTGGGGTGGTCATTTGGTCATTTTTGCACATTTGGAAATTTTTTACATGTGGGGGTCCCCCAGGGACCTGGGGGTCCCTGGAGCTCCGGGGGTCCTTGGAGGTTTTAGTTTGGCAGGTAAGGAGTGTGTGTGCAAAATCTGGCATGGATCGGGGCAACGGTTGCGGAGATATGAGCAGGGCAAAAGTGTGACGTGTGACGTGTGACGGACTGACGTGTGACGGACTGACGCACGGACACCTGGTGGAGCTTTCTGTAGTAAGTGCGACCTACGGTCGCAATTATGTGAACACAACAATACGGTCCATGGCTAATAGGACAACAACACATGCAGCTATGGAATTTGTTGAGACAATAATTACAGCAATAGTAAACAAAGATGCAATAGGAGTATTTCTAAACCTCAGTAAAGCATTTGATACTGTAGATCATGACTTGTTATTACAGACATTGGAGAGGTATGGATTTAGAGGGTTAGCTCTCTCTTTGGTAGTAGCTATTTGCAAAATAGAAAATAACGTAATGTACAAATAAATAACTACATCACAATTGTTGAATGTTAAATGCGGGGTTCCTCAGGGTTCTGTGTTGGGCCTATTGCCCTTCATATTGTACAGTATGTACATGGGATAGGTGAGGTTTCAAAACTAACAAAAACAATAATATTCGCAGATGATTCAAACTTGATCTGTTGTGGACTTTTGGAAACAGTGACATATGAATTGAAGAAGTTAAAGAGTTTGTTTGATTTTAATAAATTCACACAAAAGTATAATATTTGGGAATCGTGTAATCAATACAAACAAAAACAACTCACAAAAAATGTATAGCTTGCTATGTACAGTACAGAGTACAGCAGATTTGGTATATATCTGGAGCATCATTTTGACTGGTCTTTTATGCTTGATTATTTATTTTGTATATTTGTTTAGTTTTTTTTATTTTAAATGTGAATGTGGGGCGAAAAGCCAAAATTATGTCCAAAACTGATTCAAAATCAAAAACAGCAAATGCAGCAGATTAACTTTTGATGCTTTTGTGTGCCACCGTGGTATGATCAAGTGGGCCGTTAATTCACGAGAAGAAGAAAAAACATAAAATGTTAAAATATAGAGGATAAGAGGTTTCTGCTCAGAGAAAAACGAAAAAAAAAACAACAACGTGTGTTGTGTTGTGTGAGCTCACCTCCACCGTTCTTATAGCAGAGGTAGGGGAAGCGCCAGACGTTTCCTAAACCCACGAAGCCGCCGGCCACGGACAGGACAAAGTCGAGCTTGCTGGCCCACTTCTCTCGCTGCGGTGCCTTGCCCTCCGCCTCGTCCTCGGCCCGCGTGCCGGGACTCTTCCCCGGCGAGGGCTTCAGCGTGTCTTTGTGGAAGTCCTTCAGGCATTGCAGTTTCTCTTTCTGTGCCATGCTGAGAAACAAGGAGGGGAGAGGTAAAGATATTGTATATATCGTGATACAATGAGGGAGCCTTATTAAAGAAATCCTGTTGTATTGTTAATACAGAGATTCGTTGCATTTAAACCTGCATTTTGGTTTAAAACTTTTCTATGTCAAGGTCTCCCCTTTAACTCTGACAGTATACAAATGAAACCAAATGGACCCGTAAGTAGGGATGTGTATCGTTCACCTTTGAATCGATACGATACCTTTTTCCGATACCCGGGAATCGATACGATACCCTTTTCGATACTTTTTATTTAAGTTTAACTGCTCAGAGGTGATGATGATGATCACACAGTGTGGCGGAGCGGAGAGTATCGACGTTGGATAATCATCATAATAATAAACATTATAGGCTATTGTTGTCTATTTTCCACAGTAACGAGTGTAGCCTACTAAAGCAGTCATTAAACTCTCAGTAGCCCAACTGTTACAGATGCGAACGGCCAGGGGTGCGTTCCAGAGTATCGAAGCGAGGTATCGTTTGTTTTTACGTGAACCGATACCCGATAGTATCGACGTCATGCAATCGATACCATTAAAAGTATCGCAGACGATACCCATCCCTACCCGTAAGGGTCCATTTGGTTTCATTTGTATACTGTCAGAGTTACATACTTCCTCAAAAGGAACCCAGAGAGTTCCTAGACCCTGGGCAGGACCAGGAGGGAAGAGAAACGGAATTAATTTGTACTACTGTATGTGTGGCAGTGGTTCTCAAAAGAGACCCCTGAAATTGATGGGTATTTGGCCCTGGACCAACATTTGAAAATGTTTTGTTCCAGGGACCCCCAAAAGAGAAGTATTGAGGTAACATATTCTCTGCCAAAGACTCCAACAACTCTTAAGGTATATTAATGACATAGTTCAATGTTGAAAATTAAGTCGTTTTTTTTTTTTTTAATCCAACCGCTCACTACCAGAGACGACGTAAGTCGTCTTACTGCGTCTCCGGTTGAAAACCCTTGACTGCGGTCTAGGTCCCACAGACAGAAGACTTCAATTCCCATGATGCATACAGGAATTACATCATCCAAAAAAAGAAATCCCCATTGGTCTAGATGAAATTCAGAAAAATGGACGTGTCTTTGAATCTTCTCCCAGATCGCATTCTTGGTCAAAACAAGCCCTTTTCTACGGACCAAAACAACAGCATGAATGATCGCGAACGGGAGCTTCTGTTTACAAGGCACATTTATTCAGTACTTTCAAGATTTAAATGAAATGTTCAACGATAGCAGATGTACAAGCTCGCAGTGAGCATGACCTTTATATTTTAATCATTAAAAAGTTACATAGTGTCACTGTAAAGTGATTGTGATACTGGATTAACATGCTGATCTACAAGCACACACCGATCTACAAGCAAACACCGTTGTGTGCTTGTAGATCAGCTGTTTTCACTACTTCTGTGCGACGGCCTTGTATGATGAAGCAGGGCTTCGTCATACAAATCTGAAACTTGGAGATACGAGGTTTCTGCCCGACAGTGACAATAATGCTGCTTATATAATGCACATTATTTAGTACACCGTGTACATATATGCTGCTTTATAACTTCCTCTTTCCGTTGCCTTTCTCATGACTGGCTGTATGTGCAGCATACAGTATTACTCTGGTCCACAGCGTCAGCTGCACCGACGCTCTGACAGACCCGTCGCTAAATGACTAGACCGGGATTTCTCAGCCCCTACGAGCGCTCAACTTGAGTCAAAATAAACTAAGCTACTTCACTACTCACCAAACCAAAGGTACTTTTGCGTTGTTGAAAGTCTATTCTCGGCGGTGGGAAACCTCTCAGCACCACCCACTCTGTAAAATACATTATTTCTGTCATGAAATAAAATGCATCCAACTCGACCGCCGCTTACTTACTTCCGGGTTGTGAACCGGTGTGTCTGCGGTGGCCGCTGGGTGGCTCGAGGTGGGTGAGTTTTATTTCATGACAAAGATAATGTATTTTACAGAGTGGGTGGTGGTGCTGAGAGGTTTCCCACCGCAGAGAATAGACTTTCAACAACGCAAAACTACCTTTGGTTTGGTGAGTAGTGAAGTAGTTTAGTTTATTTTTAGAAATCTAGTCTAGTCATTTAGCAACGGGTCTGTCAGAGCGTCAGCTGCAGAGCTAAGCATACACTAGGTATATGCATTATTCTGACCGGTTATATGACATCAGTCTTCTGACTTAATTTGTTTACCTGGCATCCTATAGTTTCAATGTAAAGATTTTTCTTTATTTTAATTTGTTGAGGTCAAGTGCTCCCATGCTTGACCGAGTGTGTATGTCCCTATGTCCAGGCCAGGGGTGAGCTGACGGTGGAGCTATGTGGAGAGCCGCCCCACTGGCTTTGAAGCAGCATGCACCTCACTATAAAAACCTGCCGATCGAGTGGTTGATGCATGTCAGTGGTCCATTCATTGTGTGACCTGCTAAGTAGCCTAGTGGGTGTGAGAAGTTCTGTCTGAGGCAGTCAAAAGAGTTGAATAACAGTGGCTGATGGATTCATGAACTAATTCAATTCAGTTACAGAGGTGACTGCGAGGTAATGCATAATTATGACAACACTTAAGTTTCTTCATTATACAAGTACCGTAAATATTGAATACAATTTGATACAGACTACAGTATATTGTACCAGTAAGACTCCCTAATCGGGAGATAAGCGACCGTAAGGTCGCATGTATACACAACTTGGCCTGTAAGTGGCATAGTTTAGCGATACTGTGTACGGCTTTGCATGATTTGTGTGCAAAGTCAGTAGGGGCAGTGGCAAAATATGTGTTTTGCAAAAATCGGTAGATGTGAAGATTTTAAGTGGCATGTATGCCTATGTGTTGAGGGAATGTGCGTGGCTAATTGCAAAGAAAAGACATGTGGTGCTGGTGTTCATGATTTGCTGAAAAGGGAGCAATCCAGCAAACTTTAGAAGGCAATCGTTGCCTGTCAGGAGGGAAAATGGGAAATGGTACAGATGCATGTTGCTGAGATGAATTGCGAGATAGTGTGTACCACTTTGCGTGATTTTTAGGTAAGATCTGTAGGAGCAGTGTCAATTAATGTTGTCAGCAAAAAGCAGCCTCATGGTGGCGGTAGAAAAGGGACATGTGAGAAATGAGGGGCGGAGGTTGTGGTTTGCCAGCCAAGTGTGTGTGCAAAGTTTGGCATGGATAGGGGCAACGGTGCCAGAGATAAGAGTAGGGCCAAAAGTGTGACGTGACGTGAGGGACAGACGGAGGGACTGAGTAGCAACAGCTGCAATACCACTGTAATTGTAAGTATCCTGACCCTGTACACCAATCGGGAGATAAGCGACCGTCAGGTCGCATGTATACACAAATTGGCCTGTAAGTCTGCTGTGTGTGATTTTTTAGGCAACTGTAGGAGCAGTGTCCATTAATATTGTCTGCAAAAAGCAACCTTGTGGCGGCGCTTCAGAATTCAAATGCATCAAAAGTAGCAGATTTACAAGCTCCAAACTCGCCGCGAAGCAGCGTGTTTCGAGCTTGCATGCGTGCGTGCGTGTGCGCGCGTGTGTGTGTGTGTGTGTGTGTGAGATATCGGCGATGTTGGGCAAGAAACCTCTGATCCCCAAATTCTAACTTTTTGTGGGTTTTTTTTCGCACTACTGAGGGGCAGTCATACTATAGTACTTGTCCGATAGCGTCACACACAAAAGAAAAAGCTTCAAAAGTAGCAGCATCCGGCCCGGACGGCTAGTTTAGTGGTCTGACAGCGTGTCAGGGGTAAGAGGTAAATGGTGCATTCCTATAGCGCCTTTATCCAAGGCGCTTTACAGAGATTGTGCATTACATTCACCCATTCACACACACATTCATACACTGATAGTGGAGGAAACCATGCAAGGCACCAACCTGCTCACCGGGAGCAACTAGGGGTTCAGAGTCTTGCTCAAGGACTCTCCAACACTAACTCTGGGGGAGGCCGGGATCGAACTGGGAACCCTCCGTGTTCTGATGACAGTTTCTCTACCACTGAGCCACTGCCACCCCCCGACTCTTTGCTCCCCTTCTCTCTCTTACCATTTCCTGTCAAACTACTGTGAATAAAGGCAAAAAAAAGGCCCAAAAAGATCTAAAAAAGAAAAGAAAAAAGAAAGTAGCAGCATCTGCAAGCTTGCTTCCTTGCTGCATTTTGAGCTTGTAGATCTGCTACTCTCTTTTTCTTTTTTTTTTCTTTTTTTCTTGCTTACTTACTTTGAATCCTAAAAAGTAACAGTAATTTGGAGATAGTCAACGTCTGGTTTGGGCACTGGAGACAGTGGAGAGGATATCGCCTCAAGTATTTGCCAAAAAAATAAACAACAAAACAGAACAAAAAATAATACTAAGCAAGCACGTGTCATAATCATACGTAGATCCTGGATAATCAGCAAGTGTATTCACGGTTGAGAGCTCCCTTTCAAAAGTGGCAAAAAGAAAAAAGAAAAAAAAAACATAAACAAAACAAAAAGAAACACATGCAGTCTGTGACGTTATCAGCCGTTATCTGGAGCCGTTTTATACAGTTTTGTGCGCACACACACACACACACACACACACACACACACACACACACACACACACACACACACACACACACACACACACACACACACACACACACACACACACACACACACACACACACACACACACACACACACACACAGCGTGGGTTTGGCTCGGTGACAAAGGCAGACTTTATTTGACAACAGGCTCTAACGTTTCCTAAAGCTGGAAACGTTCCATGGAGGTGGTTTGCCAACAACAAGAAGTATCACTCATTCAATGAACATTATATTGCACCCTAAGGGCCATTCACACAGAGAGCACTACATCACAACGATAGCGATAACCGTATTGTTCGCCCATTGTCTCTGTGGTGTAGTTTGCGGTGTGTGGACTTTAGCCATCCACTTGAAGTGAGCACGACTCCTTTACAGAACTGTGTCTTTACAGCTGTTGTTCAAGTTACAGTGATGCTTGCTGTGAACGGCTAGTGCTTACTAACTTCAGGGGAGAATGGACTGTGAACGCAAAACTAGACAACACTACGCAAGCTTATAGGAACCACAAACTGTATCGTCACTGTCGGGCAGAAACCTTGTATCTCCAAGTTTCAAACGTGTGCGTTTTTTTTTGTAAAGTAATGCCCTGCTTCATCATACAAGACTGTCGCACAAAACTAGTGAAAATAGCAGATCTACAATCTGCTATAGCAGATCTACAAGCATCTACACTATTTTAAATCATTTTTAAAATGATAAATACAAAACGAACGGTTTTGTGGACATACACGGTTTCACAAAGTAACATTTTTGGACACACAGTACGAGGTTTCCAGTCACAACAGAGCCGATAACATGTTCCTTGTATACTTGCAGAGGCATGGGTTTCGTTTCAGTGTTCTCTGCCTGAGCGGTGTGTGTGTGTGTGTGTGTGTGTGTGTGTATGTGTGTGTGTGTGTGTGTGTGTGTGTGTGTGTGTGTGTGTGTGTTGGGGGGCGGGGTGGGCGCTGCATGTGCATTGTCGGAGGGGAAAAGGAAGAGGGTGTTTTGAAACGAGCCACACGCTTGCGCACAGGACGTCCTCCTCCACTGCCTCTCGATGCCTCAAAGGGAGCGTTGTGAAACCATATAGCCCAGTCGAACAACTTTCCCTCATGCCATGCGGCGTATCAGTAACAAAGTTTAGGCACCGATGGAATCCAAATTTAGAAGGAGATATCCTCGCCGCATTCCTGAAGTCCTGGCCGCGTTCCGGAAAGACAGACACGGAGGGGGGGCTTAAGTTCACCCGAGTGTTTACACTGTAAACCGCCTTTCCAAGAAAAGATAGGATTTGTTATTACTGAGTGACTTTAAGGATCCCGTTTCCCATCTGGGAGCCGGGGCAGCGTTGAGGAAAACCCCCACTGCTATAGGGGAAGAAGGGACTGTTTTTTTAAGGAATAGAGCCCCCCCCCCCCACCCCCCGACCCATGCCAGATTCGTGTCTCCGATTTTGGAAGAGTATATCGTCGTTGTCGGGTGGAAACCTCGTATCTCCAAGTTTCAAATGTGTACGTTCTTTCGCAAAGTAAAGCCTTGCTTCATCGTACAAGGCCGTCGCACAAAAGTAGTGAAAACAGCCGATCTACAAGCACACAACGCATCGGCTGTTTTCACTAGTTTAAATCATTTTTTAAATGAAAAATGCAAAACGAACGGTTTTGGACATACAAGGTTTCCACCCAACAACGACGATATGGACCACCGATTACCCATGTTTTAACGGATACTTTGTCCGAAGAGTTTTCTCAAATGGAATAACTTTAGGATAGATACAAAAATAAATCTATTCAAAAATGTTCCGGACACCTATAGGCTCCAATGCATCCCGATGGCGCGCAGCGGGTTCGAGTCCCATTCCCGGGAACTTTGCCGGACCTTTGCGACGTGTCACTTCCCGTCTTTCTCTGCGGATAAAAACTTGTAAAAGCAGACATACATATCGGCCAAAACGATATATATATCGGTCGGGCAGAGGCCCGGTGTGATCTAAGCTCCCTGCAGGCGCATAATGAGTGTTTCTGAACATCACCGGTGAAAAGGCTTAGATTAATTGTAAGGCTGCTAATTCCACTTCCTACTCTTTTGAGACCTGGGCTCAATAAGACGAAAGAAAAAAAGCAGTTGGCAGAAGACGAGAGCGACATCAAAGAAAGGACTTCCCCTGTGCAACTTGGCCGGCTCCGAAATAAATCAAGCTGTTCCCAACTATCGCTCGCAACAATCAGGAATGCGTTTCATTTGCAAATCGTCCACCGGAGCTTTTCAGTGAAAACAAAGATCGAAAGAGTGGCGGGTGCAATTAATACCGGCTAATCCTCGTAAAGAGAACAATATAAAAAAGGCTGGCATACGAGTTGATAAAAAGTCATATTTCTTTAAAAAATCACGCTCGTGTGAACTGAGCGGTGGTGTGTGTGTGTGTGTGTGTGTGTGTGTGTGTGTGTGTGTGTGTGTGTGTGTGTGTGTGTGTGTGTGTGTGTGTGTGTGCAACAGCGCCCCTCCCTTAACATGTGTGGTCAGAAAAGGTTACTGCAGGCTACAGACAGACAGACACGGAGACACGGAGACAGACAGACCCACACACACAGCCACGTATAGGAGCGTTGTGACCACCGCTCAAAAACACATCTCTTACAACACTAATCATCAGGACAAAATACTAAAAATAGCTATTTTTTTCTTTTCCCCAGGCACAAAATGAAGAGCAGCAATATAACCCAAACATCCGCAAAAAAAGAAAGCAATTCTTGTATTTCTTGTGTGTGTTTTTTTAACAACTCATTTCGACAAGAAGACACTACACAACATACAAAAGGGTGAATTGTGTTTTGTTTTTTCCATTCAGGGAATGCTTGTGCTATGGCAGCCAACCCTCCCACTCGCCACACTGTACACCAAGCTCTCTCTCTCTCTCTCTCTCTCTCTCTCTCTATCACTCTGTACTGTTATATCACCATAGTCTCTCTCTCTCTCTCACACACACACACACACACACACACACACACACACACACACACACACACACACACACACACACACACACACACACACACACACACACACACACACACACGCACACGCACACGCACAGTCTCTCAGAGACTCCGTTATACATGACAAGTCAACTTGAACCGTTTTCCGCTCATTACATAACTGGATCAGCTCTTGCCCACTCTATTTCACTTCCCCTCTCTCAGTCTCTCTCTCTCTCTCCCTCCCTCCCTCCTCCTCCTGTCTCTCTCTCTCTCTCTCTCTCCTCTGTCCAGAGCTTGTTTGCTGACTGTTCTCCCTCACCTGCCGGCGCAGTGGAAGCCGCCGTGATAAGGCTTTAATCATTAAAGTGCACGAGGAGGCAGTGTTTGCATTAAACTTTAATGCAAACAGTCCCCAGTACAGTACAGTACCCCGGACCACGTGACACACAACACTACAGCCGCTAGACGCTCTTCTGCTCCTCCGGCAAGGCATTATTATCTTAGCACTTCCTTCGCTTGCAAGAGTAAAGACATCACTGCACACACACGCGCACACACAGACACACATACAAAGTAAACAGCCCCTAAAGCCAACATCCTGAATCTCTGGATACACACACAACTGGTTGTCCATCATCTTGTGTTTGTAGTGAGCCAAATAAAAGAATAAAGAAATAGTGAGCACAGTTATATTTGATGCTTGTCCTCCTCGGTCTTCCTGGCAACCCACAGCATATACAGTGAGTAGAGATTTGTTTTTTCATTCATCACAAAAAGCTCACTGTGGTGACATTATTATCAACAAAGACACACCAAACTGCCTTTTCTATTCTCAATTCTATCAACGCGAAGAAAAAACTCTCAAATTCCAACCCAAGGAGGAGAATAGAAGAACCTTAACAATCAGCAGACAAAGAAAGAGGTTATTTTCTAAAAGAACAAAAAAAAGATCAATGCCATTCCATTATAGATAAATGCCATTCCATTATGATGGAAGCGTTATTTAAAAAAAAAACTTACATTTCTTTCATGGCTGCGGCTACTATGTATAGGGTGTTCCTCCTCTCTCTCAGCTGTCACCATTCCTCTGTACTGACCGCCTTTATGCCACCACACATACACAGAGACACACACACACAGACACACGCACACACACACACACAGGGCTCTCTCAGAGCACCAAGGAGCGCTCAGAGCACAAGCCGACGGCAGCGCACAGCTCCGCCCCCTCGGATAAAGACAATTAAATCCTATGTGGAGATTGGGTAGAGGCTCGCGGTGACAAGACTGCTGCGATGCTCTCAGCGTGGGGACTGTAAATTTCCACTTCTCACCCGCCTCCCCCCACCCTCCCCTACCCTCAACACATACACACAGGCTACATACACACACCACGCACACACGTGCGTGTGCAACACGGAGGGAGAGCGAGGCTTTACTCTGCATGTGTCACTCTCACACACATGCCTCTTATTCATGTTGAAAGACACAGACACGCAGGGCGGCAGAGAGAGAGAGAGAGAGAGAGAGAGAGAGAGAGAGAGAGAGAGAGAGAGAGAGAAGGGGGCGGTGGGGGCCATGGGTGTCCACCAAATTCTGGGCCCTTCATGGGTACAAGGATCCACTGCCTTATTTTGTGCTTTAACTATTGAAAAAATAGCAGATATACAAGCTCACAGCGTGGCACCGAGTGCCGCGCTGTGAGCTTGTAGATCTGCTATTTTTTTTAAATCGTGAAAATGTGTGCGAGTCTTTGAAAGGTTTTTCAAAAGCTCTGTTTCTATGTCAGTGGTGCTCAAACCTTTTCATGTGAAGGACCCCCAGAAGGATATGTATTTGGCCACGGACCCCCATCTCAAAATATTTAGTTCCAGGGACCCCCCCCCCGCCCTCCAGAAGCTAAATTTGAGTTACAAATGTTTGCTTAAAAAATACATATATTTAGATTTGCACACATTTTCAGGACTTTTCAAAAATAGCAGATCTACAAGCTCGCAGCGCGGCACTCAGTGGCAGTGGGACTCTTAAATCAGGATGTATTGCTCCTTGGAAGATGAATGAAGTTGTGGCGGTGGCGGTGCTGGTGGCGGTGCTGGTGGCGGCGTGGCAAGAATGTCTTAGCCATGCAAAGTTTATCCAGCTTCTTTTTCTAAGTGTCGCGGGCTCACGTAGCATTGGAATGTCTTGCACGACGATAGCCATAATAACTCTCTTATATGGGGGCTCGGGTGACAACTCTTTACTCAAAACATCACAACAGTACAGAAGCCCACTTTGAATTTTTTTTTTCTTTTTATATGAGCTATTTCCGGCGTATAAAATATGCTGTGGTCATGAGCGAGCGGCGCAACCCCCCCCCCCCCCCCCCTGCTGCGGCGGCGGCATGTGGTTCATTCGTGCGCTCGTGTTGTCCCTCCATTCATGACATGACAGGAGAGCACAGAGCTGTCAGGCCAAACGAAAGCCAGTGTCACCCCTATAACAATGCCTAATAAGGCAATGCTTTCTTCTCCATTTCTCCACTGCATGTGGCTCTGTCTGGTGTTTAGATAGCATACAGTATATACAGTATATATACTGTATACCAGGGGTCTTCAACGTTTTCAGGCCAAGGACCCCTTAGTTGAGAGAGAGGTGAAGCAGGGACCCCCCACAACCTGTTCATAGAATCCATATAGTTTCATTGTTTGACAGCACGATCATCAGTGTATTTTGGATTCATGTCAATTTGTGGTTTCAGATAACCACGTGAACTGTAAATACTTAATAAACTTGACCTTTCACTCTGTACTTAGTCTGCTCTTTTTCCCCTCTACACCAAACACATGAGTACCGAAAATAGCCGATCTACAAGCTCACAAGCTCACTATTTTTTGGTACTCACAATGAGTACCGAAAATAGCCGATCTACAAGCTCACAACGCCTCACAACGCATCTGCTTTTTTTGGCCAAAGTTCTCAGAATATGGACACTGGGGTTTAAGAGGTTAATGCAAAAAAGGAGAAAAAAAGGTTTCTATCACACAAAGATTTTGAGGACCCCCTGTAGTAGCTCTGAGGACCCCCTAGGGGTCCCGGACCCCCTGTTGAAGACCCCTGCTATACAGCATAGTCTGGGGACTACGGATGGAAAGTAGCTGTTGCTAAATCCGGCTCATGTGTTTCAAACTCATGTTTCTGTGTCCATCAACTGGCACTGTCCCGTCATAATAAACAAATACAGTATAAAGTAATACAATGGGCCGCCTGACATTAGTCTACATCAGTAGTTCTCAAACTTTTTTCATGCCAAGGACCCCTAAATTCAAGTATGTCTGGCCGGTGGACCCCCATCTGAAAGAAAGTATTTTGTGCAGAGCGCCCCCAAACAAGATTTGTGGTGGTTAACGTTTCCACAAAGACATTCAAAAGGTCAAAGTGGTTCAACTGATTTTGATAATATAGTGTCAACTGATTTTGCTGGGGACCCCCTAGGAACCCACCCACTCAAGGACCCCTGGGTGGTCACCAGACCCCACTTTAGACCACTAACCCCTGCATTAGACCACAGACCACCACAACTAGTGTACAAATGGACCCGTATTTGGTTACATGTTACAGTCCCCATAAGGAGGAAGAGCGAGCTCCCAGAACGTCCTCGACCCCAGCTGCCAACAATTTGGTTCCTATTTCCCCATGCAACTATCAACTATCATCATTTTCCTGGGGACCCCGTGGAACGACCTCCAGGACCCCCGGAACCCACCGTGAGAACCAATAGCCTATATGACAATTTTAAAAAAATGGGTCCGGTTCCAATGCTCTGCCGGGAGCTGCACGAGGGCTTGGCAATTGGAACAAGCCTCCTCTTAACATTAGTAACGCTTGAAATAAGCCTATATCAATGCATGCAACAGAATCGTCACATAGAAGTGGGCATTATTCGTGCATTTGCTCTGAGCTGTTTGCCAATGTAAAGTTAAAACCAATAAAAGCCTGAGCAACAACTTAACAACACCACACAAACATCTTCATTATTCTCTCAAGATGCAACTGTAATGCTATGCTGAATAATGGTCTGTCTGGTACTTAGAGAGATAGACTAATAGGCCACTCAAATGTCTGAACCTGCAGTACCGCCATTGATTCCCAAATGCATTTGGGTTCCCATCCAGAATCCGGATGGGGGTAAATTTACTCTTAGGCTATACAATTTTTGTCTTAGGAATGCGACAAAAAACAAAAAAAATATTATTGAACTCAAGTCTCCATGGTGTGAGTAATCAATAGGAAAAAAAGGCATTTTAGGTGCATGTGAACTACTCCTTTAAAGCTATACTGTGTAAGTTGCTCAACTAGTGGTCGGTCAGTAGCGGTAGAGCAAACCGCGGTCGCGTCTGCTTTTTTCGGCCGCGGACCGGCCCTTCAGACCACCGAGTCCGCCTCGCCTCACCGAGACGCATCCATCGAGGTCTCTCGTGTCCCTCTACGAGCAGCGGTTGGGGAGTTACATGCTAGACGACCTAGACCAGTGTAAACACTGCAGTGTACTTCCTGAAGAGCCCGGCAGTGTATGATCTGCACTGTGATTGGCCGGTAGTGTACCATGTGTTTATGATCCGCCATATGATTGGCCAACGTATACACAACGTATACAGATGATGCAGATGACGTCATTTTGCCGCAAAATTCTCCCCCCCTCACGGCTCATAGAAAACATATAAAGACAATTTTAAGATTTGTTTTATAAAAAAAGTTACATGGTATAACTTTAAGTATATTTTGATGTCAATATACTTAAAGGAGTAGTTCACCCCCAAAATGACTTTTTTTCTATTGATTACTCACGCCATGGAGAATTGAGTTCAATAATATGTTTTGGCTTTTGTCACATTCCTAAGACAAAAATGTGATTACAATAAATGTACCCCCATTCGTACCGAATGGGGACCCGAATCCATTTGGGTCCCCATCCGGAATCAATGGGGGTAAATGATTACACCTTTTCCTATGCAAACTTCTAATAAAGTCTTCAATCAATCAATCAATCAATCAATCAATCAATCAATCAATCAATCAATCAATGTGGTTCCATTTGACTTGTATGGGTCTAAATTGACCCATACAAGTCTGTAACTCTGACAGTGTACACATGGAACCAAATGAACCCTATCGGGTCCATTTGGTTCCGTACTGTCAGAGTTAAGGGGGAGACCTTGAAATGTGAAAGTTTGAGAAACACTGGCTTTTAGGGGCTTCTTTCTTCCATCACTGAGCGACATTCAGTGGGCGTGGCAGCTTTTGGTATATTTGCTTCCACGCGCACAAAAGAACGCACACACACACACACACACACACACACACACACACACACACACGCACGCACACACACACACACACGCACGCACGCGCGCACACACACGCAAACACTAAACAATGCAATGAAAGTGTTCAAAGAGCGACAATTACGACGTGCTGCGTTTATCAAACGACTCGCGTGGGATTTAATTCACTTGCACTTTCACCCTCTCTCTCTCTCTCTCTCTCTCTCTTATTCAACACTACACAGTATGTCTACTATGGGACTACATCCATCATCAACCCACTTTCTGTTTCATTTATGCTAAAAACGCCATCATCAGAAAAACACTCCCAATGACACATTAGACATTATAGCCTATTATGAGCTCTTGTTGTCGGCAGCATTGAAGTGGCACCGCGTCTTAAGGATGACATATAAATAATGTAGCGGTTTAAATCCATGGGCTTATAGTGCGGAAATGGAGTTACCACGGCGGATCAAAGCCACACAAATAAACAGCCTTCTTCTCAAGTTGTTTTCAATGCATAATAACAGGCTCATCATTTCATATTCCACAGCTGGATCGCATCTGCACTAATAACAAACAACATCCCCAAGAAAGAGCGAGGCTATTATGATTGTTCAGCATCATCAACCGTCCCCAAAACAGCACCGCACGTTAAATCATTTCAAACGGTCCATGCAAGCCTAAAGAAAACGCAATAAATCACACAACATAACGTTAAACGCTGGAAATGACTGGTTGATAATAAAGGTCCTGATATGAAGCCATATAACCACGGAGTAGCGGATCTGTCTTTAATTAATTGACTGTTCCCTATAATAATAACAGCCTCTAATAATAAGAATAAGAAGAATCGTGCGTTTGTCTAGCCTATTACTGTCCAATATCTGGAAACATTACAACGACTGGAAATCCATATCCATACTCAAAGTTGCCAATTGTTACACTAGCCAATTATTAGACCATAGTCTAAATGGCTACTTTATAGGCGGTCAACTTTATATTATAGTATATATATTTTGTTGTTTTTAAACACACATTTATGTAACAAGAAGAAAAGATGCTGGGTTTTATTTACCTGTCTGGTTTACTTTTTTAATTTAGTGGCTTGTCTGTTGTTCCTTTTGTAAGCAGGCAGGTAGGTGTGTACTGTGCTGTGTGCGGTGATTGCTGAGTGAAATAATTGCATGGAGATTATTTTCTCTCTCTGTGTGCGCGTGTATGTGTGAGTGTGGAGCGTTTCTATGAGCGGCTGTGTGTGTGTGTGTGTGTGTGTGTGTGTGTGTGTGTGTGTGTGTGTGTGTGTGTTTTAATATCAGTTTGAGTGGAAAATCACCAGCTTCTTCTGCCGTGCAACAGGAGACCTATTTCTTAAAGCGACAGGTTCCCCCATGCTTCATCTCTCCAACCGTCGCTCGCTACACACACCCATTTATACTGCCTCCGTACGACCGTGCGTCGCCTTGCCAAAAAAGACTAAACAAAGAACGGATCTACAAGCAGACAACTATCTGTCATCAGCTTGTAGATCAGTTCTTTCTTTGGTTAGGTTTTCTTTGGCAAAGCCAAGAGACAATTTATTCCAAACGGCTAAAACTGAGTCACCAGATACAGTACCAGATGTAGCAGACAGTGGAACACCATGGCAACCAATATAAATAACCTTGCCATTTTTGCAGAACTATTATTTCATCTATATTCATTCATAACTCATAAGCCAGCTTTCTTCTGCAAAAAAAAAAAAAAAAAGTAATTGCGACCGTCAGGTCGCACTTACTATCAAAAACCTCCACCGGCTGTCTGTCTGTCCGTCTGTCTGTCTGTCCGTTTGTCACACGTCACACTTTTGCCCTGCTCATATCTCCGCAACCGTTGCCCCGATCCAAGACAAATTTTGCACACACACTCCTTGCCTGCCAAACCACAACCTCAATTCTCACATGGCCCTCTTCTAGCGCCACCATGAGGACGATTCTTGCAAAACACATTTTTGGACACTGCTCCTACAATTTCTGCCCTAAAATCACGCAAATCGGTACACAGTATGTCTACACTCATCTCATCAACATGGATCTGTCCCATTTAGCGCCACCTTCAGGCCGATTTTTTAAAACACATTTTTGGACACTACTCCTACAGATTTTGCCCTAAAATCATGCAAATCGCTACACAGTATGTCTACACTCATGTCATCAACATGGATATGTCCCATATAGCGCCACCTTCAGGCCGATTTTTTAAAACACATTTTTGAACACTACTCCTACAGATTTTGCCCTAAAATCACGCAAATCGCTACACAGTATGTCTACACTCATGTCATCAACATGGATCTGTCCCATATAGCGCCACCGTCAGGCCGATTTTTTCAAACACATTTTTGGACACTGCTCCTACACATTTTGGCCTAAAATCACGCTGTGACCTGATGGTCGCTTATCTCCCGATTAGGGAGTCTTACTGGTAATAATACTAGTAACACGCCTCAGGGCGACATGCGACCTCACCCTAAAGGGCGAGGACAATAATTCGGCGAGGACATCAAGGGCGAGGAGGACATCAATTCTTGGTCATCTGGCCAGTGATGTATATCGGACCAGTTGCACCAGACCCCTGCATGATAGTCAACAATGTGATGTCAGAACATGCCCATATATGGGCATTCCCAGATATGCGCTTAATATTGATGACATCGGGACAGGGATCTCCATGTATGGGCATAAAACAGACAAGGACGTAATTTGCAAGTGTGACTCGTGGTGACATCAGCGATCTCCATATATGGGCATGAAAGGGACATCAAGCCAGAGCGTGATGTCAGAGCCGCAAACCCATTCTGTTAAGAGTGGTTCCCCTGACATCACAGTGACGTCAGAGCATGACGTCAGAGCGACAAACCCATAGAACCACAGACAAACTCATAGAACCACAGTGTCAGGTGTGACAGACAGAGATTCACACATGCTGTGACCGTTTTCATAGTAAACTTGCGACGGAAAAAGCACCACAGTGTTAAAGGCTAGGCTTGTTGTTGTTGTTGACTTTGGTCCAGGTTTGATTCAAAGTAAAATAATAATAAAATTGCATTTATATAGCACCTTTGTCCAAGGAGCTTTACAATGAATGTGCATTATATTCACCCATTCACACACACATTCATACACCGATGGCCAAGGAAACCATGCAAGGCACCAACCTGCTCATCGGGAGCAATTAGGGTTTCAGGGTTCAGCAGTGTCTCGAGGAGTTGGACTCTTCGACACCAACTCTGGGGGAGCCCGGGATCGAACTGGGAACGCCACTCTATACCCCTGAGCCATGCACTGCCACCCGAAGTCTTACATAACGTGTTCAAAGGTGGCATTCATTACAATTAGGGCACTACAAACTGCCGATGGTGTCATCATGTCAATTTGAGACTGCAATCACAAGGTGACTAAGCCACTCAAATCTAATTAATTGGTTAGCAGGACATCTGGGGTCCTTGAGAGAACTGGGCCCCGTTCCAGAAAACAGCATAGTGAGTGTATTTCTGTGCAGGCCCTGTTTATTTTCTCCCCAATTTAGTCATTATATGCCAAAGAAGTCCTGCCCCCCTGCACACCCTTCTGTGTCTGTTGTTAGCTGTTTTTTTTCCACCCATATACTGGCTCACCTGCCATTGGCCCCACCACCACCTTTCGTTTGTCAACTGGTCTGAGCTGCGTCTATCTATTCTGCATCTAGCTTAAGGCAAGACCCAAATTCAGAGTGAACGTTTTGTTCAAATCTTTGCTAGTGGGGGTCCCTGGAACAAAATATTTTGAGATGGGGCTCCTCGACCAAATACAGAGTTTGAGAACAACTGATAAAGGCCGATTCTACAAATGTCTTCTAAATCCTACAGTTTTCTGAAAAAAAACGTATGTTGCTATATCAGTGGTTCTCAAACTTTGTAATGTCAAGGACCCCCAAAATGATATGTATTTGGCCCAAAAATAAATTGGCCCAATTGTCAAATAATATGAGAAAGAGGCAAACATTTAGAAAATAGCTGATCTATAAGCTCGCTGATCTACAAGCCCCTCACATTGCAAGGTGTTGTGAGCTTGTAGATCTGCTAATTTCACAATATTTATGGACCCGAGTCAAACAAAAGTGAACACCTGAACTCCTAAAATCCGAAGTGCTTGTCGGGGTGCGGGATCCCCAGTTGAAATATTATTTTAGGGGGTCACAAGTTGAGAGTAGACCACTGTGCCCATTTTTCTAAGGTCCATGGGTTCCACAGATAAATATTGTGAAAATAGCGACAAAGCCGGATGCACCACAGAGGATTTCAAACCACTAGACTCTGCACAATTTGACTGAAAATATTTGACTGACAAATATGCTAAGTTTCGGTAGGCAGGTTATGTAAGAAACCAAATTATTCTCATTACACATTATGCACAATCAATGTATTGTTGGCTTTGTGTTTTTGTCTTAAACATGGAAAGCACACAGAAGCAATGGACCATCTTTAATACCTTAATAAGTCATATAGGCTACAATTATACTTTAAGATACTTATAGTTAATTAATTAATGTCCATTAATTAATGTTCATATGCCTGGTTGTCAGGTGGGTGGTGACCCAGATGGAGTTAGCCACACCTACAGTGTTTCTGTATGGTAAAAGGGGGAGGGGATGATTTTATGATGCCGTTAAAGCGGTGTATTTCAATTGGGCCTTTCTCAGAGACTTTCAGCTTTCAGGAAGTAAACAAAAATACACAGGGAAGATACACAGATATAAAAAGCAAGATGCCTCATTCGCCTCTGCAGTTCATTGGAGCAACAATTGTAGTCCGGACTTCCTGGAAAAACTAAAGGACTGCTGCCAGTCAAGTGACTACTGGCAAATCACAGCGTGTCTTTTCCGGGTCTTACCTTGGTCTTATCCAAGGACTACACTTCATTTCAACAGAGCCAGTTCCGATGTTGCCTGGCTCAGCTGTTCTTACAGGCTGCGTACTTAAAGAACCGCCCCACCTGCCTCTGATTGGCCTAGCAACAACTTCTGTATGTGTGACGCACGTGAAAGCGATGCTCACGGATTCCCTTTGTCCTTCGACGCATAATTGCACCAGAGGGTTACACCCCGCCACTCCGATGTCGCCACTCCGACAATAAGGAGTCAATTTCGGAGTGGCGACATGTCGGAATGGAGAGCGACACCCGCACCAGAGCCGAAGTTCTATGTCTATGGGGAAGACATATCTGCATAATGCATTTTATAACCACACCTTGGGTTCTATTAGAGTAATGTTAACTCCATAGACACATACAAAACAGAAAAAGTACAACACTATGGAACCACCTCTTTAAGAGGTTAACATGTCCATTTGCATGCAACCCAGGACACACACACACACACACACACACACACACACACACACACACACACACACACCATGGCTCTTTCGAAACTGACATCTCTAACCGCTTGCAAATCAAGTTGCCCCCCTCTCAGCAGTACCACCCAGTACCCTGTTGCCCCCTCTCAGCAGTACCACCCAGTACCCTGTTGCCCCCCTCTCAGCAGTACCACCCAGTACCCTGTTGCCCCCCTCTCAGCAGTACCACCCAGTACCCTGTTGCCCCCCTCTCAACAGTACCACCCAGTACCCTGTTGCCCCCCTCTCAACAGTACCACCCAGTACCCTGTTGCCCCCCTCTCAACAGTACCACCCAGTACCCTGTTGCCCCCCTCTCAACAGTACCACCCAGTACCCTGTTGCCCCCTCTCAGCAGTACCACCCAGTACCCTGTTGCCCCCCTCTCAGCAGTACCACCCAGTACCCTGTTGCCCCCCTCTCAGCAGTACCACCCAGTACCCTGTTGCCCCCCTCTCAGCAGTACCACCCAGTACCCTGTTGCCCCCCTCTCAGCAGTACCACCCAGTACCCTGTTGCCCCCCTCTCAACAGTACCACCCAGTACCCTGTTGCCCCCCTCTCAACAGTACCACCCAGTACCCTGTTGCCCCCTCTCAGCAGTACCACCCAGTACCCTGTTGCCCCCCTCTCAACAGTACCACCCAGTACCCTGTTGCCCCCCTCTCAGCAGTACCACCCAGTACCCTGCAAGTCAGCGATGGCTTCCCCTGCAGAGAACAAAGGCTCTGTCAGCATGCATGCACCGCCAAACGTAGTCTGACACCCGAGAGGTGGGAGAAGAAGAAAAAAAGAAGCCAGGAAACAGGAAGTTAAGTGAAACGAAGCGACGACAAAACACGTTAGAATGGAAACTCTTTGACTGAGACAAAAACCTAAGCTGAATCTAAAGTAGCTCAACATGTCTTGACTTTATGAAGCCAGCTCAGCAAGCCTGTCAGGACCTGGACCAATCAGTGACGTCTCGTTGGGGCCTGATTACAGCCAGACAGATGATCAGGACGTCATATGGACTTTTTTGTTTGACAGGATTATTGTTATTGTTTGTAATGTTAGATGAAATATGAGCATATAAGGTTACATTCTGGGACATATCTAACTAGTTATGATATGTGTCTGGCCTAGAATATCACCTGATTTCAACCAACATAAATCCTGTCAAACAAAAAAGTCCTTATGACGTCCTGTTAATGACGTCAAAGATTCAGTTCCAGTGGTGGGCAAAGTACTCAAACCCCTCAGTACTTGAGTCAAAGTACATCAGGTACTCTTGGTCAAATATTACTCAAAGACTCAGGTGAAAGTTGCACAGTGCAATTTTGCACTTGATTTAAAGTACTAGAGTAGCCTACTTGCTTTGAAAAATAATCAAGTGTATTCAAAAGTACATGCTTTTTTTAAATACTCAAGTATGCAAAAGTAAAAAAAAAAGAACTAAAACAGTTACAGTTTATTTTGGTTAAGGTTAGTGGTTTAACCGTTTAGGCATAGTTTACTGAGGTTACGTTTAGGAACACCAGGCAGAGACCGTTCTACCACTCCGCCGGGGAGACGCCCGGGGCGACTGTGTTTTAGGGCGAGTCTTCTGGTATTGGTGGTTTGTTGTGGTCATCAGGAGGACGCCGGGACCACAAGCCGTCTCAGTTTTTGTCTGAAAACGAACCTCCATAGAAAAAAGGTTAACGGGACCCACTGAGTTCCTGGTCCAGGCAGTGTTATTCATTTTGTTGAATACAACTATGACGAGAAAGGTCGCAGTTTACCATGATAAATATCACAGCTTGTCCGCGTCCGTCTACACACTTTTATGGGTTTCTATGGGTTTGCCGCTCTGACATCACGCTCTGGCTTCATGCTCTGGCTTCATTGTGATGTCACACTAACAGAATCCCTTTTATGCCCATATATGGAGTTCCCTGATGTCATCAATAGTAATGATGCCCTGTTAGAGAGATCCCCGTGATGCCAGGGGAACAAATCCCTTTTATGCTCATATATGGAGATCCCTGACGTACACATCTGTGATGTCCACATCACTGTGGCGCGAGCCCTGAGTCGTCTTACTAGTACCTACAATTCCAAGTGCTTGTCAGGGTGGGGGTCCCCAGTTCATATATTATGTTTATTTTGGGGGTCACAGCCTAAAAAGGTTTTGAGAACCCCTGCTCTAGACTGTATAAGAGCAGTCACATGCTAGCAGCAGTGTAATCCTGTCTCCCATCAAGCAGAACGAGTCTTCCTGCACGACCCCATGTTCTGACAGAACCTTGTGACTCACCTCAAACAGAGCGTTATATTATCACACCATAACCCAAACACAGAAATAGATATGAGGCGCATAATGGGCCTCATTGTGACCGACGGGCTAAATATGAAACACAGCGATGACAGTGTGAGACCAAACACACTAATGCAGCAGCGCCAATTAGTTCCGCACAGCACAACTGTGCACTGCTGTGGGTCGGTTATATTATGCCATGGCAAGGCAAGGGCAAGGGCAATGCAATGCAAGGCAGGGAAAGGCAAAGACAAAGGCCAAGTCTAGGCTCTTGAAGTGCAAGGACAAGGCAAGGTTTATATTATACTAGTAAGACGCCTCAGGCAACAAGCGCCTCAGTGAGGTGGACATCAGGGATGAGGATATCAGGGATGTGGACATCAGGGATCTCCATATATGGGCATAAAAGGGATTTGTTCCCCCTGGCATCACAGGGTTCTCTCTAACAGGGCATCATTAATGTTGATCAGGCAACGCCATATATGGGCATGAAAGGGATTCTGTTAGTGTGACATCACAGCGAAGCCAGAGCGGCAAACCCATAGACCGTAAAGATGTGTACACGTCTACACGTCCAGGCAGACGGACACGGACAGGCTGTGACGTTTCTCATAGTAAACTGCGACCTTCAATCGCAATTATATTTAGTTCTAAGCAAACAACTTTTTTCTTTTTCTTTTGTCGCCCCGAACAACTAACTTCACCAAACGCGCTGCTGCTGTCCTAATAAAAGGAATCTCTCTCTCTCTCTCTGTCTCTCTGTGTCTCTCTCTCTCTGTCTCTCTGTCTGTCTCTCTCTCTCTCTCTCCCTGTCTCTCTCTCTCTCTCTCTCTCTCTCTCTCTCTCTCTCTCTCTCTCTCTCTCTCTCCCCCTCCCTCTCTCTCTGTGTGTCTGTGTTTTGGCAGCTAATACTTTAAGTGAGCCTGAAAGGTTTAATCCCATATTACTGGAGCTGCAGGGTCATGTGGAGCGTAAGCATCTGACTGTCACACACTGGCAGCGCAGCACGCAAATAAACAGCATTCCTACCAGAGAGGCCAGTCTGTCCTCCTGTCTTCCTCCTGCACTCAATGACGACCACCATGATGATGATGATGATGATGATGATGATGATGTCATCCTCTGACTGGCATCAGTTGTAACATGACCCTGGAAAAATACAGAGCACCGTTTTACGTTTTTTTATTTCAAGGACCCCCAGTTTGGTGTGCATTACGAGGACCCCCTCCCCCTGGATCCAGGATTGTGTTAACAATCAATCATTTAGATGGGGACCCCATGGAACCCCCTCAAGGCTGGGGACCCCCAGCTAAATGATTGACTTTTCGTCGTCATATATTTTATGTTTTGGCAGTGCTCAGGTGTTGTGTTCTGAAAATAGCAGATCGACAAGCTTGTAGACCGGTAATTTTCAGCATGCAAAAAAGTTAAAAAATCTGCCATTACGACGCCACCAAGGTCAAAATAGATTTTTGTCTGCAAAATCAACTGTAGATTTAGTTGACTAAAATCTTATATTTAGTCGACTAAAACTAGACTAAAACGTAACCTTTTTCAGACGACTAATATATGACCAAAACAAAATGCTTTTTTTTATTCAAAAGACTATGTCTAAACTAAATGTGAGAAAGCTTGATGTAGGGCAGGGTAAAAGTGAGTTGCTTGCCTGACTGTTGGGCCTAAATCCCTGTCCTTTCAGGACAATCCTGTAAAGAGATCTTCTTGGTACTGCAGCAACTTACAGTTACAGCAGCATTTACGTAATTGCAGGTTAAGCTTTATTTACACTTAGTTGTGCGCTGGTGTCACGCACCAAAACTAGCCCATCTACAAGCCCATCTACAAAACCTTTCAGGCCACGCTGCAATGCGCTGTGTGAGCTTGTAGATCGTTAGAGTACTATCAAGTTCTATCAAGTGTCAATATTTCATTACAAGTTTTTCTTTTTAGTAGTTTAAAATAATTTCTTAAATTTGATGGTAGAAGTAACGAATCTAGGGCATTAACGACTTGTGATTTTTGCGAGTCGACTCGACTCAGTAAAAGTTGAGTTGAAGTCGACTTTATCGTTTGATGACGTCATAATAATTGGGGGGTCGTTGTGTGATGCGATGACGTCGTCATCGCATCACACACGACCCTCCAATTATTTTGGGGGGTCCCCAGATGATTAACTTAATGTAAACATTGATTTCTCACTCAACTGTAAACAAAACAACATAAAGTTTAAGTGTATAGAGGGTATCTTCACATTTCTATAGTGCCAATTTAAAGACTTTTTAATACCTCTAAAATGGCAAATTAAACATTGTCCAAATTGTCAAATATATAGAGGCAGAAATTTTGAAAATAGCAGATCTACGTTGCGAGGCGTTGTGAGCATGTAGATCTGCTATTTTCACAATAGAACGTTTTTTTTTTTCAACTTCGACTTTCAACATTCTCTGGTGGGAGTCGACTTATGTAATGAAGTCGACTGAGTCGACTTGTCGACTTTTTTTCGTTAATGCCCTAAACGGAGCGCAGACATTTCCGCCATTGACCACAAACAGATAGTGAGTGCATTGATATTAGCTTGCTATTATATTTGGCTAACTCCCGGCAAACTCCCGCTGAACTTGGACAGATGTTCAGATCTCAGTTACAACATTAATGCGTTTATGTCATATTTACATGCCGGGTTAAGCTCTGACATTTAAGTGAAATGTGACCGGGTATTAACGGATTGCTACTGTGGCTTTAGCACAGACATTTTAGATGAAAAATCAACAAGGTTTTCAAGATGACATTGGATACATTTAACAAAAGGCATACCGGTATATATATATATATATATTTTTGCATCGCCTGTAACTATGCTTTAGAAACACTGTCACGTCGCAGTTCTCTGGGACTTTAACTGATTCATTTTGATTAATTGATTACAGAAAAATAACACGATTAAATAAAACGACGCATTTTAATCACGCTTATACTTTTTGCATCACAGAACCCTTCTTCCTGGACGAGTTGCAGGCATATCGATCAAACCGGTGCACCCAACAACAGACACCAAACCCCAGCTCACGCATTGGGAGAAGACGACGATCAGACCGCTTTGCATGGCCCAGTGGACGGGACATTTATAATTTGATTTAAGAAATTCACTCAGATTCACTAGTATACCAAAATGAATAAGAAAATAAAAGCTTCTCAGGTATTCTCAGGTATGACAGTATACAAATGAAACCAAATGTACCCGTACTGCCAGCGTTACATACTTGTAAGGGCCAATTTAGAACTCCCAAAAGGAACCCAGAGAGTCCCTGGACCCCACTTTGAGGACCACTGGTCTAAATGGTCTGTTGCTCCTTTTTCTTTTAGTTTGTGTTACCTTATAGGTGGTTGTACTGTTAGGTAACTTGAAAAATAACCAGGTCAAATATTTATAAGTGATTACACGTGCGATTAATTCCGATTAATTAATTACTATAAGCCTCTAATCAGATCAATATTTTTAATCGAGTCCCAGCCCTAATGTGTTTACTAAAGTGAATTATGTATAAAGTGCAGTATGATTTTCAAGTAGAACTGAATGCTGATGCATGAATAAAGACTGTGGGTTTCCGGTGGTAATGAGATTTGGATCAATGATATCAGTAATACCACAGGGCAGCTAGTCTGACTGACCCTCAGCCCACCCAGATGATCCCTCAGCACGGCAGCCAGCTGTTGGGCTGCCGCGACCGCCGTGTGTTAATCTTTGTGTGATAGAAAGAAATAAAGAAAATCTCCTTTTTAGCCAGATTCTTAACCAGATTCTGAGAACTTTGGCCAAAAATAGCAGATCTACAAGCTCACAACGCCTCGCGCTGCGAGGCGTTGTGAGCTTGTATATCGGCTATTTTTGACAAAGAGGTTTGGTGTAGAGGGGAGAAGTATTGACAGTTCAAGTGGTTAAATATCTGAAAACACAAATTGACATGAATCCAAAATACCCTAATGATTGTGCTGTCAAACAATGAAACTATATGGAACCTTTGACAAGGTTGTGGGGGTCCCTGCTTCATCTCCTTATCAGCTAAGGGGTCCTTGGCCTGAAAACATTGAAGACCCCTGTTTTAGATTGTAATTAAAGAAAAGAAAGGATGAGTGTTAAAATGTTTTCATTTACTGCTTTCTATTGTTTTTGAGATTTTAATGACTTTGATTTCAATGGGAGAGGGCATGGATGCAAGTGTCAAATGCAAATATGTCTTTTTAGACACAATAAACCCATTCCCAAGATGCACCACAATCTCTCATGGGCAGATGTGACTTATGGAGGCTAGTAGTGTTACTGTAAATAGTAATAAAGACATTGCCGGCTTATTGTGTCTAAAAATACATATTTAGCCACTTGCACGCATGCCCCCAACCACTGAAATCAAAATCATTAAAATGGCTAAAACGATAGAAAGCAGTAGCCTAAATGAAAACATTTTAACACTCTTCATCTTTTCTTTTTCAATCTTAAATATGAACCCTTGTTGTAAAAAAAAAAGTTGTCCTTTAAGGGTCAGATGGGAGGGCTGCGTGCCTTTTCAGAGCACCTTCATTTTTAATGATCAATCAATTGGTGTTGTTCTGGCTTGGATCAATGGAACTGATAGGTAAATTCAGTATGCTTTAAGTGCCTATTCAACGTTTTCCAAGTCTTTTTCTTTTTGACTTTTTGTCCATAAATCTTGGTGTTTTGCCAATTATTTGGGGCCTGCGTACAACACCTTCACCACGGCCCACCGGCGGTCCCCAGCCCACAGGTTGGGGACCATATTGGGTATATAAAAGCAAAGGGTTTCTATATAAAATTAGGAAGAACAAAAGATACGGTGAGAAGATAGTTTTTGACACTTTTGCTTCGGCAATGTAAACATAATAATGCTTTCCCGTGCCAATTAAAGCTCCATTGAATCGAACTGAATTGAGAGAGAGAGAGAGAGAGAGAGAGAGAGAGAGAGAGAGAGAGAGAGAGAGAGAGAGAGAGACAGACAGACAGACAGACAGACAGAGCTTTTCAGGTCACTGGTCTTTCAGCTAAGCATGCATGGAGGGCTTAGCACTCTCTCTCTCTCTCTCTCAGTGGTAATCCTCAACTTAATAGCAAATTAGGATATTGGCAGTGACAGCAGCAGTGAATTATGTCTAGCGTCTCTGTGTGCTGCGAGGAAGCAAAATAACCCCTCGCTCCAGGACAAGGTCAACGTTCGACAACAGCGTTTGCAACAGTGGGTTCTCGAGGAGGGGTCCCCTAAAACTGTGAAAAGTGAAAATTTCTTGATGACTCATCACTTTTTACAATTTTGGGGGACAACATTTTGCCCAAGGAATGTTTTTCATGCAAAACAAATGCTTGCAATGGATTCAGAATCATGAAGAACCCCTAGTTTGACCCCTCACATGCTACTTAAAGCACATTTATTTTTGTATTCTTTTCCTGTATAATGAAGTCGATGGGACAATGAATATACAAATGGCCATACAAAGAATTCGCAATGTTTCCGGCAGAGCAGGCCTCTCATTATGTGGACCTTAATGACCAAACTAATAGATAAAACTGAAATAAAAAGTACGGCAGAACATCACAGGTCCTCTCCCATTATCAGGGACTGGGTCCCTGACTAATACTTGTAAGGGTCAATTTAGACCTCCCAAAAGGAACCCAGAGTCCCTGGACCCCACTTTGTGGACCACTGGTCTAAATGGTCTGTTACTCCTTTTTCTTTTAGTTTTTGTACAAGCTTGCAGCGCGGCACTAAGTGACACGCTGTGAGCTTGTAGATCTGCTGTTTTTGAATAGCCAACATAGAACTGGAGAAAGCGGTTAAAAATGACTGTGACGCTACGTTAATTACTTTTGCTAGGGGACCCCCTGCCTACCAACCTCAAGATCCACTGGGGGTCCCCGGACACCACTTTGAGAACCAATACTTTACCCCACACGGTTCTATGCACGCATGCATGCAGATTTGATGAACCGCGAACAATTATAGCTTTATTTTTATTTTTTTATTTAACGAAGAATCAACGCTTCAGTTTCCACATCAATCTTAACATGACCAGAGTTAGTTGATCTAAGAGCTCATTTTCTTCTGTAGTCCCTAAGAAAGATATCAAAACTAGTGGTCCAATAGTTATCAGTAAAAAACAATACGTGAAGAAAGGTGACAACAGTGGAAATTGTGATTATACTATCCACGATTGTAGGTTTGGTTTGCTTGGATTTGAAAGTCAAATCGTTGTGCTCTCTCTTAATTCGGTAGGGAAGACAAGGCATGCATCTCAGTCCTACCTTTGCATGCACATTTGACTATGCATGTGCCTCATGGTAGACTAGTACCTCACTGTCACTAACATTACAAAACTACAGACCTCTCAAAACTAGCTAAAGTATTCAATATGGTATACATCTATTGTAGAAATAGCCTGTTCCAAGTACAAGTACGGTATTCAAAATTACTTACTTAATTACCCAACTTCATCTCTCTCTACAAGCACACAATCGCGAGGCGTTGTGTGCTTGTAGATCTGCTATTTCACTACTAGTGTGACACTTTTGTAAAGTAGGGCTTTTATAAAAAAAAAGAAAAAAAAGAAACATACACATTTGAAACTTGGAGATACAAGGTTTTTGCCTGACAGTGACGATATTCATAATTTTCACTCCCAGCAACTTATATTTATAGCATATTTTAGCGATTATGTTGTGAGGAAAACATTGAGCTATTAGCCATTTTGGTTAGAACTGACTGAAAATAACTTTGTATTTCAAGTTTAAAATGAAGTGTCCAAATAAATTCCAAATATGATCAAATTATCTCACGGCACCCCTGGACTGCCATCACGGCAGCGGCGGCGGACCGTACACGCAGACTACGCATGCTGCGTAGGGCCCCGCCGACCAAAAAGGCCCCCCACCGCCCCTTCCTCAGCAGAAAAGAACTACTGCTGCATGGTTAATCGTTTTCAAACCGAAATCGCGATGCGAAATCCCGCGATTAGCGAATCGCAAAGGCCACGGTTCCTCTGCGAAGTAGACTTCCCAAGCAATATGGAGACGTTTTAATTTTTGAAATCCCTTCATAATTGACTAAGGAATGATCAAATCAAACTGTGGTGACTTTCTTTGCTTCCGAGCATCCACACCTCTGAAAGTGAAAGTGAATTTGGCACAGTGGCCACTGTGCAGGACTCTGCCAGTGCGTGGGAACTAGGGGTGCTGCAGGTGTTCCAGCACCCCATGGGGAAGTTTTCATTTTTTTATTTAAATAAGAAAAGAACAAATCAAACATAGCAAAAATACGTTGCCTGTTGTTGTCGTTTTTTATTTATTCATTTATATATATATTTGTATTTATATATATATATTTCCATTATAAAATGGATTAAAAAATTATAAAAAATATTAGGCCTATTATTTTTCAAACATAGCAAAAATACGTTGCCTGTTGTTGTCGTTTTTTTATTTATTCATTTATATATATATTTTATATATATATATATTTCCATTATAAAATGGATTAAAAAATGATAAAAAATATTAGGCCTATTATTTTTTCGCGGGCGCGAGCGTGCCCCATAGCAGAATCACGCTTAGGGCCCCCATGGGCCCAGAAACGGCTCTGACGGCACCCCAGGGTGCCCCGTCACCCACTTTGAAAACGCCTGGTCCAAAGCACGGTTCAAGCAGAAACATAGTCTGTTAGAAAGGATAACCGGCCTTCACTTTCACGCTGTGGAAGGCCTGAGGGCCGAAACGTCCCTGGTGTTATCTGCTGCTGCTGGGGCTTATCTTATGATTTCAATTTAAACAATACATTTTGTTAACCCATTTAGGCCTAGAATTATTGAATGCTTTAACCAGTGAAAAATAGCAGATATACAAGCTCACAGCGAACTTGTAGATTTGCTATTTTTGAAAAAGTCGTGAAAATGTGTGCAAATCTTTGGTCTTTTCAAACCAAACGTTTGTAACTCAAATTTTGCTCCTGGCTGGTCCCTGGAACTAAATGTTTTGAGATGGGGGGTCCGTGGCCAAATAAATATCATTTTGGGGGTCCTTCACTTGAAAAGGTTTGAGAACCACTGACACAGTAGTCTCTGAAGAACAGACTAACTGTTAAGTTAAGTGAAAAGGACCTTTCCTTTGACGATGGCTGGCCAGATTGCTGACATGGAAACATAGGGTTTTTCAAAGAAATCTTAGAAAGATTCAAAAGACACTTATAGAATCGGTAGATCTATAGAATAGCAGATCTACAAGCTCGCAGCGCGGCACTCGGTGCCGCGCTGTGAGCTTATATCTGCTATTTTTCAATAGTTAAAGCATAAAAAAATTTAACACAATAATGTGTACCTGTTTTAAACAATACTTTTTTTTAAGCATCAAAGTGAGTATAGTCAGGGGCGTTAGGGATATTGCGCACTAATCAGTCTAAAAGTGCAAAATTTTGCACAGATGTAGCCCAGGGCATGCTCTAATGATTTAGCTAGGGCGCCCGAGTCTGTGACATTCGGGGTCGCCACAGCGGCCTAATCAAGTTGGGCTCCCATTGACTTTCTATACAGGAGGAAAATACCCAGAAAAACATTTTTTTCCTGGGTATTTAAGTAGGATGTGAGGGGTCTAACTAGGGGTTTGTCATGATGCTGAATCCATTGCAAGCATGTTTTGCACAAAAAACATTCCTTGGGCTAGAAATGGCCTCAGAAAACGATGCATGTATGGGTGAGCATTCATGTTAGTCGGAGGCCTAAGGGTTTTTTTTCTCGCACTAATCAGTCTAAAAGTGCACAATTTTGCACAGATGTAGCTCAGCATGCTCTAATGATTTAGCTAGGGCGCCCGAGTTGGCGACCTTCGGGGTCACCACAGTTCCAGAAAACACCCACAAAACTCTGAAAAGTGATGACTCATCACTTTTCATCACTAAACCATCGTTTTCTGGGGGCATTTCTAGCCCATGGAATGTTTTTTGTGCAAAACAAACGCTTGCAATGGATTCAGCATCATGACAAACCCCTAGTTAGACCCCTCACATCCTACTTAAATACCCAGAAAAAAAGTGTTTTTCTGGGTATTTTCCTCCTGTATTGAAAGTCGATGGGAGCCCAACTTGATTTGGCCGCTGTGGCGACCCCGAATGTCACAGACTCGGGCACCCTAGCTAAATCATTAGAGCATGCCCTGGGCTACATCTGTGCAAAATTCGGCGCTTTTAGACTAATTAGCACGAAATTACCATGTCATCTCCCTAACGCCCCCGACTAGTACTGGTTATCCTTTCTGACAGAGGAGCTAGAGGTCACAGACATCTTGAATGAAGATCCTGAACCTGCATACACTATAAGAGATTCTGCAAATTCCAAATATTATAACGTATCCAAATGGGGTGGTTGTATTTGGTCTCCTTGCTCTTCTAGTGAGACATTTTACATCTAGGTGGGACACACACAACCTTTGACCCGAGGGGCAACATTCAATTTCTCACCAGAGTAGGCAGGCAGGCTAGGCTATATTCAATTACATTTTTTCGATTCAATTTTCAGAGCGAGGGACAAATCAGGTTCAAATCCGGCGCTAGAGCCGGAAAGTTACATGCAGAATGTTTTGAGAGGTGTTCTCTCCTCCACGTCATCAGTGCCCAATCCTGCCCATACCCCAGGTGGGGTTGGCGAAAGGGCCTTTCTGTGTGGAGTTTCCATGTTCTCCCCGTGTCCCCTAGGGTAGATACCCTCACAAAAAACAAGCAGTAATCCTGGTCTCTATAATGCCTCCCCCTGGCCAGCCGGGGCGCCTGTCTGATGGAGGGGAAAGGAACTGTTTGGAATAACGTGTTCCTTCCATGTGCTACGTCCAACCGGGGAAACTCCCTCCTATCAGGTGATAAGAAGCGGCCTGCTCACTCCTCATGCACTGAAGGAAGCATGAGCTCAGTTCAGGGCTCTCCTCAGGTTGGCAGAGGGAGAGCAGCGCCCAGGATTACAGCTTAGGCAATTGGCACCGGGTGAAAATGGGTTACAAAATCGTGCTACACCCCCAGCCCTCAACTCATGTTCATCAAAGAAATGGCGAATACAGTAGGCTACTATGATGCATGCATCCATTCCACGGTACCTGATCTTAGATAGATTACATTGGTTCTCTGGCTGGCGGCTTCAGCTAATTGATATTGAAAGCGGAAAAAAAGACAGAACGTTACAAAAACAACAGACAAAATCTCCACAGTCCACACCCACACTGGTCATGGTAGCCAGACAGACAGACAGACAGACAGACAGACAGACAGACAGACAGACAGACAGGCAGACAGACAGACAGACAGACAGAGACAGGCAGACATAGGGTTAAGGGTAAGAGTACAGTTTTTACTTAAATAAAAGTATCAATACCGCAATGTAGAAATTAACTTTGTTGCAAGTAAAGGTCCGGTAATAAAAATGTACTTGAGTAAAAGTACAAAAGTATTGGCATCAAAATATACTTCAGGAAGTAAAAGTACTCATTATGCAGAAGCTCCCATTTCACAAGTTTTCAAATGTATAAAAATGTATGTTTTCGTTGGTAGTAGTGGAAGTAAAAGTACAGAAAACAGAAAATACTCCAGTAAAGTAAAAAAAATTATAATAATAATAAGAAAAAATCTAAATGAAGTAGGCCTACAGTACTTGAGTAAATATACTTGTTTACTTAACACCACTGCAGACAGACAGACAGACAGACAGACAGACAGACAGACAGACAGACAGACAGACAGACAGACAGAAATACGACTCAAGGAAAGAAAAAATTCAAATAAAAGAGGGAGAGAGAGAGAGAGAGAGAGAGAGAGAGAGAGAGAGAGAGAGAGAGAGAGAGAGAGAAGAGGGTGGTAAATTTCCATGAGCCACCCTCTCTGGCAGTACAGTGGTTTTAAGAGCTTGTTATTGCAAACCAAAAAAAACAGCCTCGCCACAAACTGGTACAGCTTATTGTCAGCGAGCCACCACGCCGAGCCACCATTACAACTTGAGCTCTCTGGTTTGTTATGTCCAATTTTAATATTTTATGCCGCGAGCGGTTCGTGCAAAAAACCCCCCAAAAAAACAGAATTGCCTGTGTGGAAAAACACACTTTGTGCTGGCAGAATCCTTCCTTTTTCCCCTCGCAGGCGTCAGACAGAAGAAACACTTTACATTAGCTATTTTAAATCAAACAAATCGAAAATAACAACACTTTTGTCCCCGATATCAATTAGGCTCTTTAACTCCATGACCAAATGCTAGACGGCTAGGCCTATATTTATGTAATGCATTACATAAATAACATTGCATATTTGTGCACCAGCAAATGATTATTATTATTCCCAGTCGTGACACCTTTTGAATGAGTTATGTGATATATAATGTGCATTTTATATAAATGTGTCTCTCAGTTTTAACCTGTGCACCTTTTGTGTTTTTAACTAGCCTTACTGTGCTGTATGCCTGTATGATCTATGGTGGGATGTCTGAAATTGGGAGAGTGTTTTCAGCTGGTGTTTCAGTCCGAGTGTATCAAAGGGTGCATTCGGAAATGCGCACCGGGTGTGTGCTCAGTGTAGTGAGTGCCTAAACCCAACCCTTATCCTAACCCTAACCTCAGTAAAACTATGCCTAAACTCAGCCCTAACCCTAACCTTAACCTCAGTAAAACTATGCCTAAACCTAACCCTAACCCCTAACCCTAACCACACCCGGTGCGTGTCTCCTAGGGTTGATACTCTCACAAAAACATGCACGTAATCCTGGTCTCAATAATGCCTCCCCCTGGCCAGCCGGGGCGCCTGATAGAGGGGAAAGGAAATGGTTGGAATAACGTGTTCCTTCCACTTCCACGCGCTACGTCCAAACCAGGGAAATCTCCACTGTCAGGTGAAAAGAAGCAACTTGGACTCCTCATGCATAGAAGGAAGCATGAGGTCAGTCCGTTGTCTCCCCAGGCGCGGCAGAGGGAGTGCAGAGCCCAGGATTACATAGGCAATTGGCACTGGGTGAAAAAATGGGTTACAAAATTGTGGGATAAAAAATTTCGAAAATATGTGGTTAATTGATTCGTGAATTAATCGATTCAATAGGATAATAGTGGTCAATAGTCAGTATTATGTTCAGTGTTCTTTTTCAAATGTCTTTCTTCCTGTTTTTTTATCATATATAATACTCTGTGCATGCATTTATTATTTATTCTCTTAACCCATTAAAAGTGCTAAAGCATCTGTCATTTGATGTTTTTCTTTGGGGCGGCATAGCTCAGGGGTAGAGAAACCGTTATTAGAGCACGAAGGGTTCCCGAAGGGTTCCCAGTTCGAATCCGGGCTCCCCCTGAGTTAATGTCGAAGAGTCCTTGGGCAAGACTCTGAACCCCTAATTGCTCCCGGTGAGCAGGTTGGTGCCTTGCATGGTTTCCTCCACCACCGGTGTATGAATGTGTGTGTGAATGGGTGAATGTAATGCACAATCTCTGTAAAGTCCTTTGGATAAAACCGCTATATAAATGCACCATTTACCATTTTCTTTGCATATATTATGTGGACATACAGTATATAAGCTATATGAGACATATTTCTTATATATTTACATAATTATACAGTATGAGTATTCAACATACCGGTATATGAACCTGAATATGGCATATATGTAGCATATATTCTGCATATACTTGCCATATATTGGCAAAAAACAAACAAACGGGGGGGTTAATTCCCCCCAAACCGTTTCATGCAAGTTAATAGACATTTCCCCCAGGCCACTCATAAAGCGTTATTTTCGACTTCACAATGCGTGAAGCTGATGGGAGATAATGGCATCATTGTGGAGGTCCATGTGCTTTAAATATTTTATTATTTTTGGGTTCCATAAGACATTGTTCTGCCTGTTACCACGGCAACACATTCACGCCCACTGAGATTGTACAGTGTGTGAGGGGAGGGGCTAACAGTAGACCTTTATTTACTGCTTTATTAGATTTGTGAGCGAGAGCGGGAATAAAATCCAATAGGTTCATTTATGAATGAAAGAACAAGAAACGGTAAATCAAAGAACAAGATTTGGGGGCAGAATTTCCTCTCTTGTCAACAAAAGTGCTCTCACAAGACTCTTCTTCCCGGAGCCCTCTTTTATTCAATGCCACTCTCACTATGCTTCCACCCCTTGGTTCTACAACATTTCAATATCTCTAAAGCAGGGGTGCCCACACTTTTGTGACTTGAGAGCTACTTTTAAAATCACCAGCTCAACATGATCTACCTTCCCAAAAACAATGTATCTTAAGGGGGCTTTGGAATAGTGGCACTGGCGTTACATATAAGACAAACACACTGTAAATAGTAGGGGAAATAATAAGGGGAAAAGTCTTCATCCCATTCTGTATGGAAGTGGTAGGTTTTCGGGTTCTTTACTGACTCTTGAAAACAAATCATTGCATTTGGGATTTGCCTACTGTACTTTAAAAGCCATGAAGGTAGCTGAGAGGTCCTTCTTGAACTTAATTCAAGTGATAGATACACAAAAATGGGTTTGTGGATTTTTGCTTATAAATATTTGTGTTTATATTTAAATGTTTAGGGGCATGTCATGTGGTCTACCTGCACAGATCTACTGGTAGATCACTACCCTTTGGGCACCCCTGCAAAAAGACTATAGGCTTCAGACCTTCCAAAACAAACTGAGTCGACTACTTCATGGCCCACCTAATTGTAATTCACACACACACTTTGCTGGTCTGGGATATATTGTAGCTCAGGGTAGAAGACAGGGTTAATCAAATAGAAATGGGATTGGTATTTAAGATAGTCAAAGGGGCAGTGCCCTCAATTCCCTCATCACTGACTAGCCACAATACTAGAGGGAGCAACCACTCAAATATAGAACAAGCATGGGACAAGTCTCATTCTATTACTCCAAAATGTGCCACCCGTTAGAATATGTCTCTCTCGGTCGTCCTCAATCACTGGTTTCTTTCAGAACTAGCCTGAAAAGCATCTAGGAGACCACAAGAGCAGATAAATGCATATTCCCATAGAAAGGAGATGTCATTCAATGCCAAAGTTTTTCCCCTTTCTCAATTTTTTGCATCCGTTGATGGTCCACATAAAGTATTAAATTGATAAAAAAGTGGAAAGCGTTTTATAAACTAGAACATTAATACTAACATGGTGCATGTAAAAGATATATCAACCCGAACATTAAAGGGATGGTTCACCCCAAAATGACTTTCTTTCTATCGATTACTCACCTCATGGAGACTTGAATTCATGGATTTAATTTAGTTTTTGTCACATTCCTAAGCCAATAATTTGAGGAGACTTCTTGTGTCTCCATAGAACCACTGCTGGTCATCAAGTTATTGGCTTAGGAATGCGACAAAAACTAAAAAACGATCGATAGGGGGACAAAAAAAGGATTTTAAAACTATCCCTTTAAGCAGACATTCAAATCTCAAAACTTGAATCTAACTCCAAAGAGTAGGTTATTATTCTGTCAAATATTCCATGTCTCTCACTTTTCAGTGTCAGGACAACAGGAAACACTGTGATCTCATCTCTGTGTGAGTGAAGAGGTGACGCTGTGTGACTCAACATTTCTGTCTTTAAGAGGAGATTCTTCTAAAGCGGCCCAATGGAAATGTTATAAATATGCATAATACTGTTTATACAGTAGTATCCCTACCCGGGAGCAGTATAGGCAAAGATTTTTGTGTAGCTGAAAAAAGCCACTTTAGTATGACAAATGTGTTAATATTATGTGGCTTGTGACGATTGGGTCCAATATTTAGTTCAGTGACCATGGAGCAACTAAGTACATTTACTTAAGTACTGTACTTAAGTACAATTTTGAGGTAATTGTACTTTACTTGAGTATTTCCAATTTCCAATACTTTTACTTCTACTCCACTACATCTCGGATCCAAATATTGTACTTTTACTCCACTACATTTATTTGAAAACTTTAGTTACTAAGTTACTTTGCAGATATAAATTATAATATTATAAAACATATATAAACCACTTTAGCCCTATTCTATACCTTGGCTATTTGAAAATAGCCGATCTACAAGCTCACAACGTGTCGCGATGCGACGCGATGTGAGCTTGTAGATCTGCTATTTTCAAACATTTGGTACTTTTACTTTTGGTACTTTAAGTACATTTTGATGCCAATACTTTCATACTTTTACTCAAGTACAAGTTGAATACTGGACTTTTACTTGTAATGGAGTATTTAATTGCTGTATTGATACTTTTACTTAAGTATAAAATGTGAGTACTTTTTACAACACTGGGCAAAATAATAGATCAGAAGCTGTGTTCACGTTAGCTCTCTCATTGGAAATGAATAGACTCCAAACATGCTTCCGCCTCCTAAAAAGGTATCCACCTAGATCACGCGCAGAAACGGGAAGTAAGGGGCCCAAGAAATCCATAGTGAGGCCTTTAGGAGGGCCATTCAAGCCGCAAGCGGAGCCTGCAGCACCACCTTTGCCCAAGTGGAGCTTGCCTTGCAGTAGTACTACCATGGCCCAACCACCTGCAGCAGCTGAATGAAATGTCTGGATCGGGAGTCTGGTGCAACACACAGGTCCTGGACCTGGTGAGAGTGTGTGGTTTCGGTCCCTGTTCAGGACAAAAACTATGATAATACTGTTATATTGCACAAAACAAGGTAAAAGTATCTACTAGGGCATTAACGACTTGTGATTTTTGCAAGTCGACTCGACTCAGTAAAAAGTTGAGTTGAAGTCGACTTTATCGTTTGATGACGTCATCAGATCACACACGACCCTCCCAATTATTTTGGGGGGTCCGCAGATTAATAACTTAATGTGCAACAGTGTTTTCTCACTCAACAGTAAACAAACCAACATAAAGTTTAAGTATATAGAGGGTATATTCACATTTCTAAAGTGACAATTTAAGGACTTTTTAATACCTCTAAAATGACAAATAGAATATTGGTCAAATGGTCAAATATTAGAGGCAGAAACTGTGAAAATAGCCGATCTACATGCTCACAACGCCGTGAGCATGTAGATCTGCTATTTTCACAATAAAACCATGTTATACCAAATGTAACGTAGCACAGTAATATTGGATAATTCCGTCCTTGACAATAAGCAATCCTACTGTTTGAATGCTGTACAGACGAACACATGGAGCAAAAATAATGATAGAAAAAAATACAAAGGATTTTTTTTTTCAACTTCGACTTTCTCTGGTGGGAGTCGACTTATGTAATGAAGTCGTTGTCGACTTTTTCGTTAATGCCCTAGTATCTACAGTGCTTACAGAACTCCTAAGTATTTCAACTGTCCGAGTAGGGAAGAAGGGGTCTGACTTATTAATAAACTGAACTTTCCCTGCACCCTGCACCTAAACAACGCTTTGAGTTGCTTGGGAACAAAGAGAGAAAACATTTAAGTGCATTCTGCTCCGCTGACGTTGTAACAAACTATGTCGTTTAAACGACCGCTGTCTTTTCAACATGTTGTTGGCTAAAAGCCTCACGAGTCACTGGGCACTGAGCAAGGGCTTTTGTCTTCTAATGGACGCCTTTTGTTACCCCGGTTGAATCTTTGCTTTAATGTGATTTTTTACAGGAGTTTTCCACCACAACTGTTCTTTTCTTTCTCGTTTCCTTTTGTGAATTAGCCCTGTCCACTATTCTGAAGCTGGAGGCGCCGTTACAGTGACATATAGCTCTCTCCTTAAAGACACAGTTCCCTTTCAAAGAGAATGATAAAATATGGGAAAAGGCTACACACACACACACACACACACACACGCGCACGCGCACACACACACAGACACACAAAGACACACACACACACACACACACACACACACACACACACACACACACACACACACACACACACACACACACACACACACACACACACACACACACACACACACACAGAGGGTCGGAGGCTCCCCACAAAGTAGAATTTGTGTGTGTGTGTGTGTGTGTGTGTGTGTGTGTGTGTGTGTGTGTGTGTGTGTGTGTGTGTGTGTGTGTGTGTGTGTGTGTGTGTGTGTGTGTGTGTGTGTGTGTGTGTGTGTGTGGTGGTCCATATCGTCAGGTAGGAGCTGTGATGTTCTGGCTGTTCTGCATATTCTGTCGTCTCCTCTCCATCGCCTGACGTTTCTTCAGTTCGATCTCCTCCGCCGAGCACTTCCCGCCGGCTGGAACGCAAGGGGTCAGAGGTCAAAGGTGATTGGGCAGCACAGCCCAAAGGTCACAGGGTTATTACGAACATACTGTAAACGGAAGGGACTGATTTTGGGTGACGGGCTAAAAGGTTTGGGAAACCACCGCTCTGGATGAAACAACAAAGCTGGAGAAGAACTATTACTGCGGTTGACATGTAGTCAACCACAATAATGGTTGCCGTGTTATTAGTGTTATCATAATCTCGCGTAGCCAGACAACTATTCCACAATCTCCCAATGCTATATAGAGTCTATATAGAGTCTGGAACTACACCTCCTAAATGCTATATAGAGTCTGGAACTACACCTCCTGAATGCTATATAGAGTCTGGAACTACACCTCCTGAATGCCATATAGAGTCTGGAACTACACCTCCTGAATGCTATATAGAGTCTGGAACTACACCTCCTGAATGCTATATAGAGTCTGGAACTACACCTCCTGAATGCCATATAGAGTCTGGAACTACACCTCCTGAATGCCATATAGAGTCTGGAACTACACCTCCTGAATGCTATATAGAGTCTGGAACTACACCTCCTGAATGCCATATAGAGTCTGGAACTACACCTCCTAAATGCTATATAGAGTCTGGAACTACACCTCCTGAATGCTATATAGAGTCTGGAACTACACCTCCTGAATGCCATATAGAGTCTGGAACTACACCTCCTGAATGCTATAGACTCTGGAACTACACCTCCTGAATGCTATATAGAGTCTGGAACTACACCTCCTGAATGCTATATAGAGTCTGGAACTACACCTCCTGAATGCTATAGACTCTGGAACTACACCTCCTGAATGCTATATAGAGTCTGGAACTACACCTCCTGAATGCTATATAGAGTCTGGAACTACACCTCCTGAATGCCATATAGAGTCTGGAACTACACCTCCTAAATGCTATATAGAGTCTGGAACTACACCTCCTGAATGCTATATAGAGTCTGGAACTACACCTCCTGAATGCCATATAGAGTCTGGAACTACACCTCCTGAATGCTATAGACTCTGGAACTACACCTCCTGAATGCTATATAGAGTCTGGAACTACACCTCCTGAATGCTATATAGAGTCTGGAACTACACCTCCGGGAATCTGAGTAACAGAAGCTGGCATTTCCGTTCATGAAAATATGTTTTAAAATGTAATTTTTGCTAAGCAGCAAAGTTTATGATTAGATGATTTAGATTTATGTTAGGATAAATGTGCGCGACTGTAAAAAACAAATGGAAGTGGAGAGGAGACTTCACTTCCACTTTATGCTGTACTCACGATCAGAACTTCCGTCTTCCAGACTGTATGACAGGAAGCATTTGCAAATTGAGGGAGGCAACAGTCTGGTCACACGAGAGTTGGGAACTATGGGTTATCGGTTTAAAAAAAGCCAATATGGTCCATCCCTGTGTTTGTGTCATCATGACTTGCATTGAACTGAATGAAGCTCACCTGTGTTGGTTGTGGCGGGGGCGGGGCCAGCCGGCTTCTTAAAGGTGTACCGACCGGTGTTGTTGTTGTTAACGGCGGTCAGAATCCTCGGCGGTTCCACCAGGTGCGGATGCGATGCATTTCTGGGGAAGAGATCGGACACAGAGCCCGCCTCTAGTGCCACCTAGAGGAGCAGAGGTGTCACTGCTGGTTGACATGAACTCATTGCAGGTAAATTGTAAAATAATAGTGATGATTATGAGGCTTACCGCTGGTAGAGCCAGACATAGGGGCGTGTCCATATATAGACATAGAGGCGTGTCCACTCAGGGAGTTGGCCGGTGTGGGGTGGTTGTGGGAGGCGGCCTGGCTGTGATTGGCCGGCGTGGGGCGGTTGTGGGAGGCGGCCTGGCTGTGATTGGCCGGCGTTGGGCGGTTGTGGGAGCCGGCCTGGCTGTGATTGGCCGGCGTGGGGCGGTTGTGACAGCCGGCCTGGCTGTGATTGGTCAGTGTGGGGCGGTTGTGGGAGGCGGCCTGGATGTGGGGTAGATTTTGAGTATATTTTGAGTTATTTAGCACCCCCGATACTACCAGAATCCATTGAAAAAGCTTTTGGGGGTTAAACCTTATATTGACTCACCTAGTCAGCCAACACCCGTTTAAAAGTCAAAATATATGGTTGATTGTGTTACCTCAGGGTCAGTAGCGCTTTGGGGGCCGGACGCGACCGGACGCCGTGTGGCCGGAAATATTTCCCCACATGCACGCGCACGGACGGCACCGAACGGTGCACGAGCGTGTAAACGCGTGCATACCCCCCCCGCGAGAGCCGCGACAACCCCCCACCCCGCGAATCCGCGATAACTACAATCAATACTTTAATCAGTGGCTACTACTATGCATAACAGGTTTCTAGTGGTGAATGTGTGAGCGTCCTCAAGCCTCAATTCATAATATGGATATAGCCTACTTTAATACCTAGGTTTCCAGCTGTGACTGCATGTGCGTGTGTCGATGTGTGTGTGTCCTCATACTAGTGTGGTATTTAGTGTTTGAGATTTGTTCAAGGCAAACTTTGTTTCTCTAGCCTACTGCAGCGCTGTATTTTCGAAATGAATCTAATTAGCCTCTAGAAGCGCGTGCAGTCGTGCACGCGTGTGCACGTGACGTCAATAAATGACCGTCCGCCCGGGGAAAAAAAATCCCAAAGCACCACTGCTCAGGGTGGCCCAGGCCACCTGAACATCAAACCATAATCAAACATAACCTATGCTGAACTTTCACCATATAGAAATGACCCAACTCTACTTAGCTAAAGAAACATGGACAAACTAAAAGGCCACCCTGCACCACTATGCTACCATGATGACCATGTAACTCATGCTAACTCATTAGTTTAAGCACATATAACACTGTCATTACGGTAATCTAGTTGAATCTGTGTGTGTGTCTCTCTCTCTCTCTCTCTCTCTCTCTCTCTCTCTCTCTCTAACATACTGGAACATCAGACTCTGCCAATGATTGCGTTATGCGTTGTCTGTCTGTCTGTCTGTCTGTCTGTCTGTCTGTCTGTTTCTCTCTCTCTGTCTCTCTCTCTCTCTCTCTCTCTCTCTCTCTCTCTCTCTCTCTCTCTCTCTCTCTCAGAGCATACTGGAGCATACCAGAATCTGAGGCCAATGATTGCGTTATAATGTTGTTGATCAAAAACATGCAGCCACCACCACTCACACACTCACACTCTCTCACACACACACACACACACACACACACACACACACACACACACACACACACACACACACACACACACACACACACACACACACACACACACACAAAACTCCTCCCTCCAGGCAGTGAGAACAGCAGATCATATCAAACTGCTCAGAGTTGACTACTTGACTTTGGTCTGTGCCTCCAGTGATCATGAAGAAGTGTGGAGCGTTGCTGCTCTTTATGCTGTGTTTGTGTGAATGTGGGGTTCAGGGAGAGAGAGAGTGGGTCCCCACCATGGAACAGGTAAGGTACTAAAATCTGGCTTCAGAGAGTCCTATTCCATAGACCAGGGGTCTTCAACAGGGGGTCCGCGACCCCTAGGGGGTCCGCAGGGATACTGCAGGGGGTCCCCGAAATTGTTTGAGAAAAAGAAAAAAAGAAAAAAAGATATATTAATTTGTCTTTAAATAATAAAAAAACATTATTCTGTCTCTTTTGAATAACTTGTATACATGATTATTGTCCAATTGACAAGATTGTTAGTGATAGATTTATAGTATTGACACTGGTTCTCAGTTAATAAGGTATGTTTATAAATGGCAGTGGTACGGCCACTTGTACATGCATGTTTAAAATAAAAGCATGAATATATTAATCTATTCTTTTAATAGCATAGTATTGAATGCACACTAACATGGTATGTTTGCAAATGAAACACAATGTTATACATAAATATGCAATATATGTTGTAGCCCCACCCCACAGAGGTAGGGGGTCCCTGCTCCATCTCCCCATCAGTTTGGGAGTCCCTGGCCTGAAAACGTTGAAGACCCCTGCCATAGACACATGCCTCATCTATTTGAATGATTACATTAAATGTGTGATTCACAATGGCAAATATTGCGGCATGGTCATGCTGGACCTCCAGAAGGCATTTGACACCGTTGATCACTCTATTCTGATAGATAAACTTAAAGCTATCGTTCTTGACAGCACAGCAGTGAAATGGATGCACTCTTACTTGGTGGGGAGGGAACAGATGGTGGAAGTCAACGGAACCCCAAGGAAGCATACTAGGACCACTGTTGTTCTTAATATATGTAAACAACATGTCATCTGCTTGTGACTGCAATCTGTTTCTGTTCGAGGATGACTCGGCTCTCCCAGTGGCGTCAGTTCAGAAAAAGCTGCAAAAAGACTGGTGTCGTGCAAGACACCAGTCATGTTGCCATACCTTAGCAACAGGCATGATACATTTATTTTAAGAAGAAGTACACATAATATATAATTATATACTTTTACTTTTGGTACTTTAAGTACCTTTTGATGCCAATCCCTTCATACTTTTACTCAAGTACATTTTGAATTCCAGACTTTTACTTGTAAAAGTCTGGAGTATTTCTATATTGCAGTAATGATACTTTTACTTAAGTAAAACTTCTGAGTACTTTTTTCCACCACTGATGGCAAATAAAGGAATCTGACATCTGACAAGCTTAATAGGATCTCCTGTTAGTTGAACTTGTACCAGTGATTTGTGCTGTCATGAAAGTGTACTTTGATTCTATTACAAACTGCTAATAAACTCTTCAACCAACCAACCAGAGGCTGACGCGCTTGGAGGCCAGACTGAGCGCTGTGGTCAGCAGCATGGACCATGAAGCAGAAGCTGACTTGAGGGAGTACTATGAAAAAAGGTTGGACGGACTGGCCAAACAAAATGAGGGTTAGTGTTTACACACACACACACACACACACACACACACACACACACACACACACACACACACACACACACACACACAGAGGGTCGGAGGCTCCCCACAAAGTAGAATTTGTGTGTGTGTGTGTGTGTGTGTGTGTGTGTGTGTGTGTGTGTGTGTGTGTGTGTGTGTGTGTGTGTGTGTGTGTGTGTGTGCGTGCGTACGTGCGTGCCTGCGTGCGTGCGTGCCTGCGTGCGTGCGCGTGGGTGGGTGGGAGCGAGAGAGAGAGAGAGGGACTGAGGGAGAGATGCAGCTTTCACAGAGTGACGTTGTGTTTACAGACAGACTGAAACTTATTTTTTACGGGAAGTTCAGGGGGGAGGCCTCGTCTGCCTCGGGCTCTAAAGCCCCTTTTCCACTGCAGCTTTAGCACCACACTACTCGACACCACACCACACCACACCACACCACACCACATAAAAATATCTACATTTTCCATTATACAAAAGTACAAATTGACCCTTTAAACTGTGATTATAACACAATATAAAATTCTATTACAACTATGCTAATTATAATACACTATAATGGCTTATAACTGTGATTTACACTATAAAGTATTAATGTATAACTATGATAATTATAATATACTATAATAGATTATAATAGTGGTTATAACACTATAGAATCTATTATCATGTATTACAACTAAATGAAAATTCAGTGAGTGATCAGTCATTATGAAGTGTTTGGCCCTGTTTGGCCTAGCTCAGACCTACTCTGGATTGGATATTTTTTAGTATCAGGTTTAGTACCACTTTCACACCACTCTACCCAAGTCCTTGTAGTGGAACACCTGGCACAAGTGAGTGGTGTGGAGTGGTGTAGTGTTGGCCATGGTCAGTGGAAAAGGGTCTTAAATGATTACTTCACCACTTTTCAACCTATCTTCATATAATAGGTCCTCACTAATGTTCATAATAAAATTGCAAAAAGAAATTAAATATATATATATATATATATATATATATATATATATATATATATATTAGAGATGCACCGATCAGGTTTTTTGGGGCCGATACCGATCACCGATCAGCTGGAATCAATATCTGCCGATACCGATATTACCGATCGATCAAAGCACCGATATTACCACCGATATTACCGATCGATCACAGCGTGAAATCCATAAATTCTTCTATTGTGTCACTGTCGGAGCATTTATATATTTAATGATTCCTCTTACACAACATTGACATTGTATATATTAATTCAATTCAACTTTATATTTTAAGGTCATGATTTGATTCGATTCTCAATATGATATATTATCGTAAATCATTTTAGTCCTAGGAAAATTCCTCCTCAAGAAAAACAAAACAAAAAGGTTTTCTCATAAAGACAGTGGCAATATTGTCTATCCTTCATTATTTTCAAGGTTATTTGGCTATAATGGTTAATAGCAACAATAATAGGCCAAATAGGCCCTTAAGATTTTCTGTACACTATATACATATTTGGGGTCCTTGCTCTTGGCATGAAAATGTTTGAGAACCACTGTTCTTAAACAATATCAGACAACAACATTTCTGTTTGACTGACCTTCCCAGTTTTTTATTTTTATAGACCTGTTTGCTGGAAAAAACAGGATATGGCAACACTTTTTATAGACCTGTTTGCTTGTTTCTGTCGCAGAAACTAAATGGCAACGCGTCATCCTCCTTACATCTAGTGCTAACGGTTAGCACCTGTGGAAATGACTGTTTTAAACTATATAAGGGAACTACAAACGTTATCCTTAGATCGACAACAACTACCTCCAACTGTTGTCCTCCAATGACTTTGGAATTATGTTTTTTGGAATTAAGTTTAACATCAACGTTACAGCCTCTCTCTCTTCTCTCACGTCGCAGAGAGAGAGAGAGAGAGAGAGAGAGAGAGAGAGAGAGAGAGAGAGAGAGACGAGCGGAGCCTCGTTAACCCAAAGAGAGAGAGAGAGAGAGAGACACGAGCGGAGCCTCGTTAACCCAAAGAGAGAGAGAGAGAGAGAGAGAGAGACACGAGCGGAGCCTCGTTAACCCAAAGAGAGAGAGAGAGAGAGAGACACGAGCGGAGCCTCGTTAACCCAACACAGCTGAAAACGCATTCATCTGATCACTCAAATCGTGGATTTTACTTTGAGAAGTCAACACCTACAAAGGTAGAAGTAGGCTACTATTCCAATGGTGTATCCAATATGTTTAAAACAAACAACTTTCATCTCACTCTGTCCCCCTTTCTTCGGTGCATGTCTGTGTGTGGTGTGGGAGGAGGGGGGGGATTAAGTGGCTCACAGACAGAAGTGAACATGGAGCCGCACGCACGCACGCACACACACACACACACACACACACACACACACACACACACACACACACACACACAAGAGAAGAGAGGAGAACAGAGCTCTCCTTCGTCAGAAGCACGCATGCACAACGCGCACGTGAATCGAACGTCAACGTCCCTTTTGCTTCAATCCCTTGATCGGCTCGCTTTGATCCAATTATGGAAACACCGATCAAAACCGATATGGCCTTGATCGGCCGATCTGATATCGGAACCGATCAATCGGTTCACCTCTAATATATATATATATATATATATATATATACACACACACACACACACACACACACACACACACACACACACACACACACACACACACACACACACACACACACACATATATATATATATATATATATATATATATATATATATATATATATATATATATATATATATATATATTTTCTTTTTTTTTTTTTTTTTTTTTGCAATTTTATTATGAACATTAGTGAGGACCTGGTGAAGTCAGCCAGAGCTCTTAATTGCTCCCTTTGAACTTCAAAGGGGTTGTGCAATTGGGCCATACAAGTGGCAAGACCTTGTTAGTGTTCTCTCTAATCAATGAAACCATACAATAAAACTACCTGTTTGAGGCCTGTCATAGAGGGGAGGGGGGAATGTTTTTGTGTCCACACAGCCTACAGCCCTGATTGGCTAACCCTTTCTGGTGGCTGGTGGAAATGGATTCTCAATCGTGAGGGTCCAGACCACACTACACCACCACTACCGCCAGGGGGTGTTGTTGTGCGGTCTGGTTTATTAACCAGGCTAGGGGTTGGCAAAAGGGCCTTTCTGTGTGGAGTTTGCATGTTCTCCCTGTATCCCCTAGGGTAGGTACAGCATTAATCCTGGTCTCTATACTGTCTCAGCCGGGGAGCCTGATGGAGGGGAAAGGAACTGGTTGGAATAACGTGTTCCTTCAACACGCTATACCCTGCATTTTCCATATTTGCCTTTTATAGCGCCACCAGCCGACTTATATAAAAAAAAAGTTATTCCGATTATTCCATGAGATTTTATCCAAAGATTATGCAAATCAGTACACAGTATCTCTAATATACTCATGTGATCAAGACAGATCTGTCCAATATTTCATATTCCATCCTAATTATGGCTAACATTGGTATCCAAAGTTTGCAGGATTGGATTTTGAACAAAATTACTTAAATTATGAACGCAGCTTGTGATTACAGAGAAATTCTGCACACACATTCCCACTAGGTCAAGGAACAAATGCCACTCTTTTCACATTGGCCTGTTATAGCGCCACCAGCAGGTCGGCTTTTGCCAAACTAATTTTTGGAACAAAAAATGTCTCAAATCATGTGTGGCAGAGAGAGTCGCAGCCCCAGCCTGAAGCCTCAAAAGTCTAGTATCTGCTCTCATTCCATAGGGATATCCCTTTGGAGTGATGGTTAAGATATTGGACTTTCACGCGGGAGACCCAGGTTCGAAACCGGGTAGGGAGGTTCGGATCACCTCCGTTACACATGCATGCAGCGTCACATTGCCGTTAATGGCCAAAGAAGATATGGTACCCTTTTCACATTTAGCGCCACCAGGACCTACCTGGCCTGGTGGAGACCTGTGCTCGGATGAGCACTGCTTCTAGTTACAATATTTGTTCACTAATGCTTATTTGTCCTATGATGTATAGTGTCTATACATCATAGGACAATTGGGGCGGCATAGCTCAGGGGTAGAGAAACTGTTATTACAGCACGAAGGGTTCCTGAAGGGTTCCTAGTTCGAATCCGGGCTCCCCCTGAGTTAATGTCGAAGGGTCCTTGGGCAAGACTCTGAACCCCACATTGCTTCCGGTGAGCAGGTTGGTACCTTGCATGGTTTCCTCCACCACTGGTGTATGAATGTGTGTGTGAATGGGTGAATGTAATGCAAAATCTCTGTTAAGCGTTTTGGATAAATGCACCATTGTGGGGCGACATAGCTCAGGGGTAGAGAAACCGTTATTAGAGCACGAAGGGTTCCCAGTTAGAATCCGGGCTCCCCCTGAGTTAATGTCGAAGGGTCCTTGGGCAAGACTCTGAACCCCACATTGCTCCCGGTGAGCAGGTTGGTGCCTTGCATGGTTTCCTCCGCCACCGGTGTATGAATGTGTGCATGAATGGGTGAATGTAATGCACAATCTCTGTAAAGCGCTTTGGATAAAAGCGCTATATAAATGCACCATTTACCATTTGTCTACCCTGGCTTGCTGGCTCTGCTGCTCTGCTTCTCTGCAGAGTGAATGGGAGCTGTGGTGGGTCGGCTGGCTCACCCAGCTCCCCTCTTTTGTTCCTGGCCTGTTAGGATTTTAGTTATGGTCTCAGTTATGTACACTTACAGTTATGTACACTACACTATGCACTATTTTGTATCTAAAATAAACATTCAATGCTTTTTTGAGACCTGACTTCCGTTTATTATGTTATTATGTTATAGCCCTTGGTATTTGAGCCGTATTTAAAGGGCCGTAACATAATTACTATTGTATCCCTATGGGGATTTTGCTTCAAGTTCACTGATTTTGCATGCAAGCATGCATGTTCACAATTCAAGAAACATCTCAGAACGCGGAGCCATTTAACACCAAGTTTAACTGTATTTTATTTGTTGCAATAAATGGTTACATGTTCTTTGACGTGAATGTTCCTGACTAAACCCGCACACGCACACGCACACGCACACGCACACACACACACACACACACACACACACACTTATTTATTTTGAGCTATATGTACTGTATATGCAGGTGAAGTACAACATATTATTTGGGTCTTTAAAGAAAGGTGGAAATGCTGAAAATGGCTGGCAGAAGCTAAATCAGTCAAAATCTGTCAGTAAGTTAGTTTTAACGAACAACTTGACATATGTTTTAATATTTCACATATTTCACATTTAGAGCTTCAGAGCAGACTGGAAACCAGTGAGAACATCACCCAAGTCCTTCAGAGCAGACTGGATACCAGTGAGAACATCACCCAAGTCCTTCAGAGCAACGTGGAAACTTTGAAGAAGCAGATTGAAGGTAAAATTAGAACAGACGGATGTTCAGTAGATTATGTAGGTTGGAGAGGACAAAGTCTTGATGCTTGGTCATTATGGCGTATATGGACACGACAGGCTGATAATTCCCCCAGGCGGAGTCGAGGGGAATTATCCGGCTACTCAATAAAATTAATAATTTGACTCAAAACTAAAAACAAAACAAAGTATTTCCTTGTTTACAGACGGCTGAAAGTGTTCCACAAGTGTTGAGCTGGGCGGGCGCCCCACCCCCCCCCCCCCCCCCCCCCCCCCCCAGCGCAACACGGTCGCCTTGGAAAACAAGGAAGTGCTGATCAAACAGAATCTATTTTCTGATACTGCGTTGTCTATTTCTCGCCTCAAATGTTTTGAAAAACATTCTTGAGAGCAACGTTTAGTTGTAAATGACACTGTGTGTTTGTTTACATGGCTGACATGTTGGATACGGCGCTACATTCACACAGTGCCGCCTGAGTGCAGCAGGTGTTCTGAGCCTTTGATTAGGCAGCGGTGGTCATTATACGCCTATAATTGACCGCTGATTTCAACGCTTGACCAATCAGAATCAAGCATTCAATCAAGCCCGGTAATGATAGGCTATAGGCTAAAGATCGATTAAACTCACCATGGTTGCTCACGTGTCCATCAATGCCAAGGTTTTCTTAAAACGTCCTACTCGAAAAAGGCCATTAACTAATTTGCTGCTATTTTAAACATAGGCTGAACTGTTTTCCTGCCAAATTGTCCTTACCTTTTAACGTGGGCACGTGCACGCATAGTGCATGATCTGTGCGCGACTCATGTAGTAGACCGGTAGACTTGATGACAGCTTTCGAATAAAAAAAAAACATTGGAATAGACAAATCCGTTGCCAGGCTGTATCCGCCAGTGTTTACATGAAAAAATATTGGAAACAGCCAGCTGTGCGCTATGGTAACACGTGGACACGTTCGCGCACATAGCAGACGATATGTGCGCGGATCATATGCCAGGCGGGCACAAGAATCAAACAGCTATCAAATAAATAAATAAAAACGCGTAGCTATGATTGGCTCACAGACCGGATATGGAAACCTATCCGGTCTAAACAGGAAATACGACCGGATACAGTTAGGAGGCGGGCCTAAAGTCTCCGAAGCGGCTATATACAGTGACCATACTTTTAATTGTTTCATAATGATTAAAGCTAATTAAATCTTCGGGCTCCTCGGGCATCGCAGAGTGGTACAGCGGGAAATCTCCGGTTTCGACGGGGATCGCAGGAAATGAGTTAATCTCCAAATCTGTTTCTTCTCCTCCTTCAGCCATTTCTCGCTATGTGTGCATTTGTTTGTGAGTTAATTTAGCAAACTCATCAGCTCAGAGGAGATGGAAGAAAATGAAACAAAAGTTTATATGAAGCGGTTCCCTTTTCTCATTGGACAATTCTTTTCAAGGATGGGATCTATAGACTGTAGGGCTATGGGATGCTAGCAGGGTCGGAGTGGGACTCATTTTCAGCCCTGGAGTTTCATCAGACCAGCCCGCGAGCAAAATATTTTTTAGCATTATTTATTAATATAAACAGTAACAAACACCTATTGTTATTTAAATGAGTGGTGGGATTTTCTATTTTTGCAACTGCTCCTGTACTGTAGGAAGTGAGCGACAGTTCAATGTAGGGATGCAAAGGGAAATTATTGGTCGGAGCCGCCGCCGTATGTCCCGGTCCTGGGTATCTGATAGTGAAATCGCCAGTTCCTGATACCCGAGGGGAACCGAGTCAGCCGAAATTGAAAATAATATGTGCACAGGTGCACTACAACGATTTCGCCACCAGATGGCCCTAAATGATACAGCATGTAATCTTAAGCCTAGATAGTGAAATGAAGTTGTTTAGAACTCAGGAGGAGACACTGTCTGCCGTGTCTGGGGCAGTTATATTATTATTATCAAAGATTTGATAACGTGTTGGTTAGTTGTTCACAATGGAGTTGTCATCACGTTTTGTCATGCTCTGCAAAGCATAATGGAAACTTCAAAGCAGACTATAATCAACAACAACACATGCGACAGAAAATGATAGCATTAGCATTGGCTAGCCAGAGAAAAAGGAATAAAGAAAACATGGATTTATTTGTATTTACAAACTGTCCGCAATTATTGACTTACTGGTCTGGGAAAACATCTTGTTGTGAGGAGAGGCGCGCAGCATGGCTGAACGCAGCCATTACCATGGCGACGTTTAGGTAAGGAAGTAGTCTCATACAACTCTTAATATAATAACGTTGGCATTCGGGGCCACAGATTCTGGTCTCGGACCTCTCGTTCTGCGCGGGTATCGGATCTAATTTGCCTAATAACAGTACGGGGCCGTCGGACCGGGTCCATCACGTTTTGGGGCTCCTCGGGTAACGGTTCTCAAAATCCAAACAATAGACAGGGCCATTTGGGTCCGGTTCCATTTTCCCCGGGTCCATTTGGGTTCGGGTAGTTAAAATTGGACCCGTGAAGACCTCTACTGTGCTACCTGAAAGAATACGCCCAGCATCATCCCCTTGAACAGCGGCTGGATTCAATGGGCATTATGAAGGCTCACAGTGGAGAGTTTTACCCGGAGACAACACAACAAAAATATCTGATATTTATATATTTTATATATATATATATATATATATATATATATATATATACATATACATATACATATACATATATATATATATATATATCATATACATATACATATACATACAATGCACCAACCAAGAAGAGACAACAAACAAAAAGGGAGAAGTAGCTCATAAGAAGGCTTTGCTTGGCCCAGTATGCGAAATTAGATTAAAAAAAAAACTCACTCGTTGATTCACTCGTACAACAAAATGCTTCTTGGGTCAAATATTAATATGCAATTAAAATCTGATTAATCGATCAATCACGGAGGCCGCGCCCCCACCTCTCCGCCTAGACCTCCGACCAGAATCACAGCCGCACCAGATTTTACACATTAAATATTAATTCCGTTTTGGACCCAGAGCTTTGAAATCTCGTCCAATCCGTCAACAAGGCCTGGATATGCATTGGAAAAATATGTAGACCTTTAAACGTTTAAAACAATACGACAAAGGAATATATAAGGACGCAACAGCAGAATGAGGAAATCACCTGTCTGCTGGACCTACAGAGCCGTTTTCACTGATTTGTTTAGAGGCTATTACTCTCCATTACCAGAGATGCCCACTCGAGTTAAAAACTCGCACTCGAGTCGACTCGAGTGGCAGTTTTGGCGACTCGTCACTCGACTCGGACTCGCCCCTCAAAGACTCGAGACTCCACTCGACTCGTGATCATAAGACTCGTGAAGTTCACGAGTCTTAAAATATTTTAAGCACTATAATGCATGACAAGCCCGACAAATATTGTCCTTTCCTTCTCCTTTCTTCTTTCTTTCTTCTCTGGTGCGCGGCTGAGCGCCGCTGTGCGGCTGAGCGCTGCGCAAGGACACAGGGGCGACCGGGTTGTTTTTCCCAACGTACTTAAGCGCAACGGTGGGGGCCAGGAGCGCTTCGCTGTGTTCACTTGGACCGCGCAGATCGGCCCGTTGGGAAAACCGCAGTCTGTCTCGCAAAGCGTGGCAGACACAGCCGTCTGCATGGACCTTTCATCGTAAGATTTAAATATTAAAACGGCGAAATAAAACACACATGTTTAGCTCATCATCAGCTATTTTACTTCAGCTAACTTGGCATTTGTTTAATAATTTGATAAAATGATAGGGTTTCTCTCCGGCGAGCGCATCCTCCTCTCGTCTTAATGTTCCACCAGCTGCAGGCAGCTATAATAGCTGAGCTCATTAACCCTCGTACTTATTGTTTAAAGCATTAACGTGAGGTTACGCCCCATGCCCAGTAAGCCCTACTGTTACACAGCTAGAGGATTATTAAATTGTTTTTGTATCTGTTGCGCTCGCGCGTATATAGTGCGTCTTTTCAAAAGAGAAGATCTATATCTAGACGCGCCATGACACGGTGGATTAATGGCTTGCAACTCTGATTTTTTGGGAGCCTTATAGGCTAAACAATATAAGCCATCTAGTTGATTTTGTTAGGCTTATAGGCTGAACAATAAACCTATAGGCTATTACTGTAGTTCATATAGGTTGTTGTCACTAAATTGCTATTGAACATTATGGTGTATCAATGACTAAGTAATGTAATCAATCCTGACATACTGTCTGTTTATATTAATACAGTAAAAGAGTGATCATGAATGAAACAATCAGAGGGACAGCGAATGCATTCCCGGCAGCGGCGTCTGCCGCGGCGTCGTCGGACTTGCCGACAACAGCCGCGGCAATGATTCCTATGCCGTGGCAATTATACCTAATCCGTGGCAACGCCGGACAGACCGTCAATGTGCAGCAATGGAACTGCATCTGCCGCTGTTGCCGAACCCCCCCCCCCCCCCCCCCACACACACACACACACACACACACACACGCACGCAGGCACGCACACGCACGAATGCACACCCACGCACACAAGCACCATGATCAGCATGCTCATATCAATAATGTAGGCTATAAATAAATGAATAAAGTATTAAAACAGTCACGTCTGCTCCGGTGGTCGCCTCCGCCTCCGCCGGCCGCCGGACCAGCCGCCGGAGGCCACCGGTGCCTCCGCCGCCGCCGCCGCCAGCCTCCGCCTCCGCCGGCCGCCGGACCAGCCACCGGAGGCCGCCGGTACCTCTGCCGCCGCCGGTGCCTCCGCCGCCGCCGGTGCCTCCGCCGGAGCCTCCGCCGCCTCCGCCGGTGCCTCCGCCGCCGCCGGTGCCGCCGCCGGAGCCGGTGCCTCCGCCGGAGCCTCCGCCGCCGCCGGTGACTCCTGACCCACCGCCGGTTCAGAACCGGAGCCGCCGCCGACAGTGTTGCGCTGACGGAGATGGATCTGTCTGTCTGTTTTGCGTGCTGCTGGCATCTACCCCCCCCCCCTCCCCCTCACGGCCCGGCCTGGCCGTTTAATTATCCATTTCCTTCTCATATCAGTCATATTCCATTTTACCCCCTCACCCCGAATATATAGCCTATAACCTTCATTTTTCTTTGCAGCTAAATTAACTAAAGGTTCTCCTTAATCGAATTCATCATATGTTTGTTTCAACACATGTTCTTCATTATTATTATTTAAGCATATGGTTTCTCTGCGCTTGTCATGCGTAAATCTTTGGATTCAGGGTTCAGGGCTGACCATGCAGCATTGTTCTACCTGGAAGGCTTATCACCAGCTACTAGCGACGTTTACTTTAAGCTTCATGGTTTGATGGAGGGACAATTAAAACATGATTTATATACAGTACACTGAATGAATACAGACACTTCACAGATATACAGTACTTAAAATTAGAACAATCCTTTGAGAATTGACCGACCTATAAGGCTTTGAGCGCCCACCGAGGCAGCGCCGTATGTTGCTGGCTTAATTTATTAATTATTAGGATCAATAAATATAGTCTATATGTCCATAACGGCTATTTTTCGCTGTTTGTGACCAATCCCGATCCTCCGCGGGTCGTTCTGGCTGCAGGGGGTCTGTCATGTTATCAAATGATATCGCCGGCCCAAAACTAAAGTACATGGAATATATAGGCTACTGACAAGGCGCACATTCGCACAACGCTATAGGCTCTTATTAATCAGAGGACATAATAGAGAAAGGTGCGTGTGGGGACTGAACTGGACCCTCCTGTCTATATACTTTCCTGTGCGTCTTTGACCTACTGTACCAACCACAACAGCACCGCACCAGTGCTTATTACTGCCAATTTTGCTTATACGCACGCACGCACGCACCATGATCAGCAGTGGACCAGCGTGCTCATATAGTCGATAATGTACAAATTGGCGGCGGCCGCAGTGTTGCAGCTGCCGGAGATGGGTCTGTCTGTCTGTCTGTCTGTCTGTCTGTCTGCCTGTCTGTCTGTCTGTCTGTCTGTCTGTCTGTCTGTCTGTCTGTCTGTCTGTCTGTCTGTCTGTCTGTCTGTCTGTCTGTCTGTCTGTCTGTCTGTCTGTCTGTCTGTCTGTCTGTCTGTCTGTACAACCCTTTCCTTAGTAGCCGCGCTGCGCGCGTCTAACCCGCCCCACAAACACTCTATCTCTCTCACACACACACACACACACACACACACACACACACACCACACACACACACACACACACACACACACACACACACACACACACACACACACACACACACACACACAGACAAGCGCTCTGGGATTACTTGATTATTTTTACACCAACACCACTTTCTATGGGTTATCTGTTCTTTTGTTACAACTTTTCCCCCCAATGCCCATATTTTCCCTTCGTTTTTATCCCCCCCAGCCTAGTCCCAAATATACAGTATAGGCCTATGCCTTATTGTATTCATTTTAATTGTAGGCTATAATAGTTTACGGACGGACAGATCGCGAGGCGGGCAACAGAGTGTCTCCTTTATAAAATAAATGTAAAGTTTTCATCTGTCTCATATGTGCAGGCCTATTCGAAACCAAACAGCACTGCTTTCTTTTTTTGTCTCCAATTAATTATGTGCATTTGGATTCGGTTTTAACCCAGTCCCAGCACTCAAGCAATTTCAATAGTTCAACTAGAAGTTATGATTTGATAACCCACTCAATAAAATGCTATAACTTATGCTGAAATGTGGTATGTACTTCTCACTTCTACAATCTATCTATCTATCTATCTATCTATCTATCTATCTATCTATCTATCTATCTATCTCTTCTGCCTTGATCTATCGCAAAAAAATAAGAAAAACAAATGGAGAGTGCTGTCCATGGTGCTGAAACGCTTTGGTCAATGTAAAGGGCCCATTTGGGTTAAATGAACGTTGATTTTGATATGGATTACAGGTCCCAGAGATAGAAATGCCATTAAATTGGGGTCCGTAGCTTCATGCATGTCAAACTGGGGGTCCTAGAAATGAAAACGTTTGCTATAGCAAATGGTGGTTCCTGGCATAAGCACTGTTCTACAGAATGGAAACATATGCAGTAACGACTCAACACTCAACAACAGAGGCTTAAGATCCAGACAAAAACGATCTGATCATTTAATTGACAGCGCCAGCATCACATTTTGTTAACTGCTGCTGCTTATTTATTTAGGAAATAGAAACAAATGAGAGAGAGAGAGAGAGAGAGAGAGAGAGAGAGAGAGAGAGAGAGAGAGAGAGAGAGAGAGAGAGAGAGAGAGAGAGAGAGAGAGAGTTTGTGGGGCGGGTTAGACGCGCGCAGCGCGCAAAACAGGTGTGCGTAAAATGGATAGATAGAAGTGGAGAGAGGCGAGGTTGAGGGAGGGACATTGATTATTATTATTATTAGGTCTACTACTAGGCTACTAAGGAAAGGGTTGTACAGACAGACAGACAGACAGACAGACAGACAGACAGACAGACAGACAGACAGACAGACAGACAGACAGACAGACAGAGTGGCCAAATTGGCCACTTAATTATCTGCGGTGGATCCCGTCATGCACTCCTTTGAAGTCAAAATTGGGCCATTATAGGTTTTTGTAACCTAATTGTTTGTTTGAACGCCCAGCAGGGAGTCCTTGCAGCTGTCAATGGTGATATAGGCAGACAATAGCCTACCCTTCATATTCACTTTATATATTTATTTTATTAACTGTAGGCCTGGTCCTATAGAGCTAGTAGGCTATTGTATGTCTTATTAAACATAAAAAAAAAAACGCGGAGGCGCCGTGGGCCGCTAAAAAAAGAATACGAAATAGATAGATAGATCCAGTCAGCATCATGTCCCAATCCTATACCTAGTAGCAGACATGTCAGTGTTTTGGCCAGGTCAGACGATTGCCTGGAATATAATGGACCCTTATGGACATTTTAATTCTTGTGCGGGTAGGCCTAAAATGAAACCAAATGGACCCGTAAGGGGGGGAACGTTTGGTTTCATTTTACACTCTCTCACTGTGGAAAACACTGCGGGGGGTCGGCCAAAACATAGGCTGCACGACACGCGCGCGCGCACGCACACACACACACACACACACACACACACACACACACACACACACACACACACACACACACACACACACACACACACACACACACACACACACACACACACACACACAGAATGAATCCAAATATTTTACGCATGACAAGCGCGGAGAAACCGTATGCCTAAATAATAATAATGAAGAACATGTGTTGAAACACAAACATATCTATGATGAATTCGATTAAGGAGAACCTTTAGTTAATTTAGCTGCAAAGAAAAATGAAGGTTATATTTATATTCGGGGTGAGGGGGTCGGTAAAATGTGCGTACAATGGAATATGGCTGATATGAGAAGGTAGAAATGGATAATTAAACGGCCAGGCCGGGCGAAAGAAATACAAATAACAGACTATTAAGCTATGGTCAATAACTATTATAGCCTACAATAAAATGAATAGCCTACAATAAGGCATAAGCCTATATACAGTATATAATATACTGTATATTTGGGACTAGGGAGGGGTAAAAACGAAGGGGAAAATGGGCACAGGTAATCCCACAGCGCTTGTCAGTGTGTGTGTGTGTGTGTGTGTGTGTGTGTGTGTGTGTGTGTGTGTGTGTGTGTGTGTGTGTGTGTGTGTGTGTGTGTGTGTGTGTGAGAGAGAGATAGAGTGTTTGTGGGGCGGGTTAGACGCGCGCAGCGCGCAAAACAGGTGTGCGTAAAATAGGTCTACTACTAGGCTACTAAGGAAAGGGTTGTACAGACAGACAGACAGACAGACAGACAGACAGACAGACAGACAGACAGACAGACAGGCAGGCAGACAGGCAGACAGACAGACAGACAGACAGACAGACAGACAGACCCATCTCCGGCAGCTGCAACACTGCGGCCGCCGCCAATTTGTACATTATCGACTATATGAGCACGCTGGTCCACTGCTGATCATGGTGCGTGCGTGCGTGCGTAAATAAGCAAAATTGGCAGTAATAAGCACTGGTGCGGTGCTGTTGTGGTTGGTACAGTAGGTCAAAGACGCACAGGAAAGTATATAGACAGGAGGGTCCAGTTCAGTCCCCACACGCACCTTTCTCTATTATGTCCTCTGATTAATAAGAGCCTATAGCGTTGTGCGAATGTGCGCCTTGTCAGTAGCCTATATATTCCATGTACTTTAGTTTTGGGCCGGCGATATCATTTGATAACATGACAGACCCCCTGCAGCCAGAACGACCCGCGGAGGATCGGGATTGGTCACAAACAGCGAAAAATAGCCGTTATGGACATATAGACTATATTTATTGATCCTAATAATTAATAAATTAAGCCAGCAACATACGGCGCTGCCTCGGTGGGCGCTCAAAGCCTTATAGGTCGGTCAATTCTCAAAGGATTGTTCTAATTTTAAGTACTGTATATCTGTGAAGTGTCTGTATTCATTCAGTGTACTGTATATAAATCATGTTTTAATTGTCCCTCCATCAAACCATGAAGCTTAAAGTAAACGTCGCTAGTAGCTGGTGATAAGCCTTCCAGGTAGAACAATGCTGCATGGTCAGCCCTGAACCCTGAATCCAAAGATTTACGCATGACAAGCGCAGAGAAACCATATGCTTAAATAATAATAATGAAGAACATGTGTTGAAACAAACATATGATGAATTCGATTAAGGAGAACCTTTAGTTAATTTAGCTGCAAAGAAAAATGAAGGTTATATATATTCGGGGTGAGGGGGTAAAATGGAATATGACTGATATGAGAAGGAAATGGATAATTAAACGGCCAGGCCGGGCCGTGAGGGGGAGGGGGGGGGGGTAGATGCCAGCAGCACGCAAAACAGACAGACAGATCCATCTCCGTCAGCGCAACACTGTCGGCGGCGGCTCCGGTTCTGAACCGGCGGTGGGTCAGGAGTCACCGGCGGCGGCGGAGGCTCCGGCGGAGGCACCGGCTCCGGCGGCGGCACCGGCGGCGGCGGAGGCACCGGCGGAGGCGGCGGAGGCTCCGGCGGAGGCACCGGCGGCGGCGGAGGCACCGGCGGCGGCAGAGGTACCGGCGGCGGCAGAGGTACCGGCGGCCTCCGGTGGCTGGTCCGGCGGCCGGCGGAGGCGGAGGCGGCGGCGGCGGCGGCGGAGGCACCGGTGGCCTCCGGCGGCTGGTCCGGCGGCCGGCGGAGGCGGAGGCGACCACCGGAGCAGACGTGACTGTTTTAATACTTTATTCATTTATTTATAGCCTACATTATTGATATGAGCATGCTGATCATGGTGCTTGTGTGCGTGGGTGTGCATTCGTGCGTGTGCGTGCCTGCGTGCGTGTGTGTGTGTGTGTGTGTGTGTGTGTGTGTGTGTGTGTGTGTGTGGGGGGGGGGGGGGGGGGTTCGGCAACAGCGGCAGATGCAGTTCCATTGCTGCACATTGACGGTCTGTCCGGCGTTGCCACGGATTAGGTATAATTGCCACGGCATAGGAATCATTGCCGCGGCTGTTGTCGGCAAGTCCGACGACGCCGCGGCAGACGCCGCTGCCGGGAAGTGTATTCGCTCCTTCTGAACAATCATGCAGTTGCCAGTACATAATTTAATTAATATACGCCGGTAACAAACGTCAGTGATGTAAAATGTATTCCCACTAAGAGTACACGTCGCTATGGTAACCCGTATCGATACGTTTTACATAACTGCCATAAAGTGTTATGTTGCATACTGTCCAGCTGGCGGCTGCTTCAAATAGAGAAATTGTGATTGCTTTGCAATTCATTGAGGTCCTTTCGTACTGCATTCAAAAAAGTGTCAAGCAACTGAAGCAAGTGTGGCTGGCTTTGGGATTATTTTATTAACAAAGAAAGTCGTTGGATGATGATCGGGATTCGGGACGGGGACCCTACTATTGGACATAACTGCGTTGCTTCCAAGGAACTTTCACCGAGGATGGAGGCAGGAGGTCTACTTCAGAGATGTTTCCTGGGGGAAATGGATCCATTATTATTAATCGTGGAACTTTTAACTGCCTCCGTAGCATGACTGTGAGTACATACATTCATGTGTCTTTCCTAATTTAGCCTGCCATGGCTGCTGCTGTAGCTGTATCTGTGAGTACCGGGTGATCATGATGCGACTCGGACTCGTCCCCCAAAGACTCGACACTCGACTCGGACTCGTCCCCCAAAGACTCTTGACTCGACTCGACTCGTGATCACGAGACTCGTGGGCATCTCTGTCCATTACACAAACAACCAACCAGAATAAACTGCTTCAAATGTAGGCTACATGTTTCTTATCATGCCGATTGCTTATAAATCTATAACATTTGATATCTCTGGCATGAAATGTTCGCGATTCCTGACAAGTTTAGCTGCCGAGCCGCAGAGGGAGAGGCAAGGGTGTCGCACCAAATTCTGGGCCCTGGGTACAAGGATTCGCTGTGGGCCCACATGAATGTTCTTCATCGTGGGTAGGGGTGGCTCGGTATCAACATTTTGTTATCGCGGTTACCGTCCTCCCATTTACCGCCGGTATTGCGGTAATTACCGCACCCCCGTATCTATTAATTAAGGTTCGGCGATAAGACAAAATATTCCTATCATCTGCCCAAAATTCGTCTCTCCACGGTCCTATAAGCCCGACTGCTCGAGTTCCCCGTACAGCACAGTGGGTCTGGCTTTTGAAAGTAGCAGATCTACAAGCTCACAACGCGTCGCGTTCGCAACGCGTTCTGAGCTTGTAGATCTTTGCAGTGTCGGGTTACTATAGTAACGTAGGCTACAGAGGCGTCAATTGGGTATGGCAAGCTATGGCACCTGCCATACCTAGGCTACAGGGGGAAATAATAAAATGTACTTTCATCGTGCCTGTTGCTAAGGTATGGCAACATGACTGGTGTCTGTCATGTTGCCATACCTTAGCTTTTGCTGAACTGACGCCACTGGTAGACTACTGGGGCTTCAGACACTGCACGCTGTTTGTGAACAAACCAGATGAGACGGGTATAGTGATTGTGTATGGTCTGTGATTATGCAAACTCACGTCTCAAATCGCATTGATTGAGTGGTGATATAAACATAGTAAACAGGTTTTAGTTACCAGACTTGACAGAAAAGGTTGTAATGTAGTCGAACAACGACGGGCACACGCACTACTGTAAAAGTACTCACGTCTAGCTAGCGCTGGTATCATTTTCGGTTTTAGTCCTCGCGCTCCGCCCGTATGAATAAAAAAGAAACGGCCACGAGGTATGTATAAACATACTTGTGTGAGTTGTGTCGTGTGGATTATGGAGAAAGTTTAACGCTGCTGAGGCTACGAGGCTACTGCACTGCTCCAGTGTCTACTGTGTCTCACTCTCTGTCGGAGACTGTGACGGGCCAAGCTTCCAATTGTTCCAAACATGTGGTGCGCGGCCCAGAGCAGAGCGGCATGAAGCGCATGCGGTCCTCGCTTCTCCCCCGTTTTAAAACTCGCTCGTTCTCAATAGAGGATGACATTTTATTCCCGTTCCCGTGGGTCCCGTGGGTCCCGCGGGATTCCCGTGGGACAGGAGTCAAATTTGTATTAATGCCAGGATTGGGACGGGAAAGGATTGAAAATCAACAGGAGTGGGCAGGAGCGGGAATCATCCCAGACCAGTTCATCAAATCGCAGAAATAAATTGCACAGGAAAGTGAGGTCTTTGAACTGCGAACATTATAAAATGATACATTATATAATAATAAACATGATATCAAATATAATATGGATCAAAATAGAAAAACATCTGCGCGATTTTATTTTTTTATTTTTTTTTCGGGAGCGGGATGTGAACGGGAGTGATTTTGACCAGGAGCGGGATGGGACCAGGAGTCATTGTACAGGAGTGGGACAGGACGGGATTAGTTTTTTTACTCTGGCCCAGGATTGGGATGGGACAGGATTTTTTCTGCGGGAGTGGGACAGGACAGGAGTGAAAATTCATCAAAATGTCATCCTCTAAAATAAAAATAGCCTATTTTTTGTCTTTTTTGACCACGGTAAGGACCCTGACACCGCGGTAGGCCGCGGTATACCTCGATACGGCGGTACGGCGGTTACCGAACCCAGCCCTAATCGTGGGATTTCAAAAATAGAAAATCTATAAGCTCGCAGCGCGGCACCGAGCTTGTATATCTGCTATTTTTCAATAGATAAAGTCTAAAATAATTAAGGCCCTTCCACCTTGGGCCCTGGCAAGTCAGTCCCACTTTTCCCCTCCTTGTGACTCCCCTGTCCACAGCCTGCAGTCGAAAGCAGAGTTGAAATACAACACTTTGCATCGCTACCCCTGTTCATTCAGACATTCACAGACGTACATTACTTAATCAGTTGCTATTTAACAAAACAAATAAGGTGTTTGTAGTCATGGGTTATTGTCGTTTAGGCCAATACAGTCCATTCATATTTAAATTGCTTTGAAACGGCTTTCTGTGGTCCAGCAACCATGGACATGTTCCTTATTCCTCTGCTGCGACCTTATATATTCCTAAGTCGTATTGTTTTAAAAGTTTAAAAGTCTACATATTTTTTCCAATGCAGATACAAGCCTTGTTGATGGATTGGAAGAGATTTCAAAGCTCTGGGTCCAAAACGGAATTAATATTTAATGTGTAAAAATCCGCTGGATGTCCATTCAAGTTCCATTAGAGGCGGCTGTGATTCTGGTCGGAGTTCTAGGCGGAGACAGCGTTTGGAGGGGCGGAGTTGTGATTGGTGAATTGCGATTAATTAATTACAAAGCCTGTAATTAATTTGATTATTTTTTTAATCGCATCACAGCCCTAATATTTATATATACCGGTATATATATATATATATATATATATATATATATATATATATATATATAAACAAGCACTGTTTTTGGACTTGAACTAATAGTGGAAGCAGCACAACCAGCCTGACTGAGTGAGCTAGAGACAAATAAATACAATATGTTCGTAAAAAAAATATATATATATATATTACGAATTAAATGTCTTTATGAGGAGTGCAGGGCAAGCAGAGAAGGCCTTTCTTCACCACTGGGTTTATGATTGTTCTCCTTCTTACAGATGTTGAATTGGTGAAAGACGACCTGGCCAAACTGACTGACCGTTACAATCAACGGTCCAGTCTTCCCAGGCCGCGCTGTGGTCAGTGAGACATCAGTGTTTTTATTCTCTGTTACATCATGTTAATCATTTATCATTAATCTGAGCAAATGGAGAGAAGAAAACGCTGGCGTGACTAAACTTTATTCTTTTTGTTTTTAGAGACTGATGGTTTCACATGGGATGGTGGAGTGTGTTACTACCTCTCTACTGAGAAGAAATCCTGGGATGAAAGCAGACGATTCTGTAAAGCCAGACTAGCTGACCTGATGATCATCAACAGCCAAGAGAAACAGGTTAGTGTGTGTGTGTGTGTGTGTGTGTGTGTGTGTGTGTGTGTGTGTGTGGCTGTGCGTGCGTGCGTGCGTGCGTGCGTGGCTGTGCGTGCGTGCGCGCGCGCATGCGTGTGTGTGTGTAGTTTTAGTCATTCTTTTGAGTAAAATTCCATTTAGTTTTAGCCATATTTTAGTCATCTGAAATATTTTAGTTGACCAAAGACTAAAATGTATTTTGGCGGGCCTTGATGGCATCGTCATGGCAGATTACACTTGGTTAAAGAGGAAAACCACTCATTTTCAATGAGTGATGACATCACACCGGTGTGATTTATAATACAAACCTCAAAATCAATCCTCAGTTCTAGGCAACACAGAAAGGGGGGAACTTTTTTTTTATTTCCACACAACTCCTCTAAGGTATATTAATGACAGTTCAATATTGAAAATTAGTGGTTTTCCCCTAAAATGGCCAATCTACAAATTCACTGCAGCACGTTGTGAGCTTGTAGATCTGCTATTTTCAGAGTGCAACAACCGAGTGCCGCCAAACATAAAATAACTTGTCTTTTAGTTCTACTGGATCTCTTCTCTACTAGTCCCTCCCTAACATTTTAGATTAGTTTTTAATTGAAAAGTCTTAGTTTTAGTCATCCTAGCTTGGTTTTTAGTCTTTTAGTTTTCGTCAATGAAAAACGCATTTGGACATTTGTCTCCCTAGTTTTATTCGACAAATTTAACACTGCAAAAAATGTCATGGGTAAAATCTTGTTATAATTTAGCTGTATGGAAGAATCAATCCAACAATCAAATCTGTATGGTACAGTATGTTACAGTACATGTACAGTAATGTGTATGGTACAGTATGTTATGTACAGTAATATGTATGGTACAGTATGTTACAGTACATGTACAGTAATGTACAGTAATGTGTATGGTACAGTATGTTACAGTACATGTACAGTAATATGTATGGTACAGTATGTTACAGTACATGTACAGTAATGTACAGTAATGTGTATGGTACAGTATGTTACAGTACATGTACAGTAATGTGTATGGTACAGTATGTTACAGTACATGTACAGTAATATGTATGGTACAGTATGTTACAGTACATGTACAGTAATGTACAGTAATGTGTATGGTACAGTATGTTACAGTACAGTAATGTGTATGGTACAGTATGTTACAGTACAGTAATGTGTATGGTACAGTATGTTACAGTACATGTACAGTAATGTGTATGGTACAGTATGTTACAGTACATGTACAGTAATGTGTATGGTACAGTATGTTACAGTACATGTACAGTAAAGTGTATGGTACAGTATGTTACAGTACATGTACAGTAATGTGTATGGTACAGTATGTTACAGTACATGTACAGTAATGTGTATGGTACAGTATGTTACAGTACATGTACAGTAAAGTGTATGGTACAGTATGTTACAGTACATGTACAGTAATGTGTATGGTACAGTATGTTACAGTACAGTGGTTGGAGGTGGTCTCACTACACTACCTACTCAACCTACTGGTTGACAAGTAGCCCTGTCTGAAGCTCTTCAGTTCAGTATCTCCTACTAAAGAGCAGATTCCCTCTTGGTTGAGCGGCTAAGGTTTGGTTACCCACACGGCAGACCTGGGTTCAAATCCTGTGTTCTAGTTGAGACCTCTGTCTGGAGAAGACATGAAACTTACTGATTGTAGCTTTAAGTAACCAGAAGCTTTTCTTCCAGGACCTTCTTGTCAGAGTTGTTCCCAGAAGCACCGGTGTATGGATTGGTTTGAGTGACAGACACACAGAAGGATCCTTTAAATGGGTCGATGGAACACCTCTGAGCTCACCAAGGTAAGGCTTTACCTTCATTAATAATAATTATAATAATAGTACCAATACTACTAATTACTGCTAGTAATAATAATACTGTGAGTTACAGACAGTAAGTCGCGCGCACACACACACACACACACACACACACACACACACACACACACACACACACACACACACACACACACACACACACACACACACACACACACACACACACACATTTATTACATGTAATATTGTCACAATATGTTCATCTATAGTAACAGACTCCAGGGTTTAAGGGGTTAAACAACTAAACATTTAGAGATCAAATAAATCATTGTAAATGTATTGACATGTACAGTAATGACATGTTGTTTATTTCTACAGGTTCTGGAAGCCTGATGAGCCTAATAACGTTGGAGGAGACGAGGACTGTGTTTACTATTATAATGATGGAGGGTCTCATAATGGATGGTATGACGGTTCATGTTCTGGCACTTCCCGTTGGATGTGTGAAAGAGTTGTTCAGTGAGATCCTCATGGTCACTGTATCACCTCTGTACTGAAACATGTTAATAACATTACAGTACTTAATACAGAACTTTGAACAATGTTCATTTGGTCACATCATGGACCCCCCAACCCCCCCCCCCCCTCCCCTCTCTCTCTCCCTATCCCCCCCTCTCTATCTCTATCCCCCCCTCTCTCTCTCTACCCCCCCCTCTCTCTCTCTACCCCCCCCCCCCCCCCCCTCTCTCTCTACCCCCCCCCCCCCTCTCTCTGTTAACAACACAGTGTTATTATTTAGGAGAAGCCTAAATTTAAGGGCCCTTCAGATTAGCAGTGGTTGCCGTGGGGGCTGCCGCTAGGATCAGCGGCGGCAGCGCCGCAGTGAGACACAAACACACTCGCTCAGTGAATAAACGCTGCTCGGTATTTCACAAAGATGAACACAATCCATCTCTCACACGCTTGTAGATCTGCTGTTTTCACTAGTTTTGTGCGACGGTCTTGTACGATGAAGCAGGGCAAAAGACAGGAGGAGATACGAGGTTTCTGCCCGATAGTGACGCATGCACAAACGAGCACGCTCGATTTCAGAGGACCGTGCCCGCTCACCTCACCACCCCTAAACTTCTCCTCACAGCCAAAATAGCCGCCCGCCTCTCATTGAAAATGAATTACTAGGACGCGCTGACCGTGTATCGTCTGAAGGGCCCTTAACACCTTTAATCTTTAAATACTTTAGAAGAGAGAGAGAGAGGGAGAGAGACAGAGAGAGAGAGAGAGACAGAGAGAGCCATGTCACCATCCATTAACCCATTAAGACCTGAACACCTTTTTTTAAGATTCTTCAAAAACAGCAGATCTACAAGCTCATGTCCGTGAACTTGTAGATCTGCTAGTTTTGAAAGATCGTGAAAATCCACCAATCAGGAGACCACAAGGGCGGCAGTGGCTCAGGGCTTGACGGCCGGGCTACACCAAGGCTTTTCTCGCGTGTCAGTGCGTATGCGGGGCGTGCACGCGTTTGGAAAGATCCAATGTGTAGTCTGACCGTTAGCAAGACTCTGAACCCCTAACTGCTCCTGATGAGCAGGTTGGTGCCTTGCATGGTTTCCTCTGACATCGGTGTATGATGGGTGTGTGAATGGGTGAATGTAATGAATGTGTAAAAAAAAGGAGACCACAATGGGAGGTACTGTAAACTCACATCTCCTATAGAAAGTTTTTTTCTTATATTGTTTTATATCGTTGATGACATTGTATTTTGGTGTTATGTTTTATGCTATGTTGGTGAATTGAATACATAGAACCTCAATGGAAACAAGTACGCAGGATATGTTTTGGGTTATAATTTTAGCCTTAATATCTGACTTCTGTTTACATTTATGACTAATAAAGTATTGTGTTATCCTTTTAGTCTTAATGTATGACTGTACTTCTGTATACATTTATGACTAAGAAAGTATTCAACCAGTCAATATATATCAGACCACAATACTTCCAAATACAAATACCAAAGCTATGATTGAATATGTTTATATCACACTTGTTATTTTACTTTTATTTTTTTTCATATTTACAATTTTTACAGCAACAGTAAAAACAGCACATTATAGGTAAACAGTGCTCTTATTTTACATTCCACAGACCAGAAGACAGAGCGCTCTGGCCACGTTCAGGTGTTAAGACAGATATATGGTGTTGTGTTTATAGACGGTTGCGTCCCCTCTCAAATGAGCAGTTGCCCGGTCGGGCAACCTGAAAGCAAACTTCACCGGCCTGAAAGTTTCATTTACCTGCCGGGGGGCAGGTGGGCAAGCCTTGGTGTCACTGTCAATGCCTGGCCTACCCATCCACTTCATATCAAGTCCACTCCACTGAGAAGTCCAGTTTGCATTCAGTTTGTAAAGGTTTTCATCCCTTCCCTGCTCCTAATTGACAAAGAGACCCATGGGGTCCAGAGTCATCATGTCTGGGGTCTCACAACACACGGTTGGTTCTACAGACTCCAACTGAACTTACGCACACGGATAGCTCAGATTGTTGCCTACGATCTTAGCTATACTTCAAAAGCTAGGGTATGGCAAAGATGGCAGTCCTCATGGAAAAGAGGAATTACATTTTGTACAGTATAACACGGTTCTATTGTGAAAATAGCAGATCTACATGCATGTAGATCGGCTATTTTCACAATGTCTGAAAAGTGCAGCTAAACTTGGCATGTTAGTAAACGTGCCACAATTAACAATAATGCATTGCACCTGCAGCAGCTGACCTGCGGAACCTGGGAATATACCATTCTGTCAAAATGGGGAGAATAAAAGTGTGGAGAATATAATTATAATACCTTGTTAAAGTGGCATTTTGTTACATTTTGCATTTGTAGTTATTTTAATTACTGTATATGTAACAACATAATAACCAGCACAGATAGACAAAAAGACATCCATTGATTTATTTTTATTTATAACTTGTATCTCCCCCCCCCTGGACCCAGGGTATGGCAGCTGCATACCCCTGCCATACCCAATTGACGCCCCTGCCTGACGCTACTGTACTTGCACGACATTGCATAACATTTTTCAGCAGAACCGCCGATCCAACCAACATGCCCATGAAAGGAGACAAGGACTGAGAGATACATAGATCTCCATGGAGTGATTTACGATTTAATGCGAATTACGTCACACTGACACCATAGACTGTAAAAGAAATATGGATGATGCGAAGCCATTGGTTTCTATGTGGCGAAAATGACGCTTTTTTGTCCCTTGTGTGGGTGTCGCCATCATTGTTTGAATGGTACCCCGCAGGAATCATAAGGAATGCTATTGGCTGCCAACGGTCACGTGCAACCGCAGGGATACATGGGACAATGTGGTCGGAGTCTCCCGAAATAAAGCACACGAAGAAGAACACGCGCGGCTGGTATCAGTTTAGTTGGCCACGCCCCCGCAACTTTATCATAAATTTTAACATGAATGGGACCATATTTGCACAACACGCATATCATGGTAATTGAAAGGCAGTTTTTCACAAGCGACGGGAACCATAAAGTATTTAAGACAATGTTTATTAAGGTTAGAAAATCAAAGAGAGAAATGAATGTGGAGAACAAATCTTGTTGGTACCTCGCGGGGGGAAAACAGCGCAACTAGTGGCCAATCATGGGATCTTTCTCTTCCAGGAAAGCTTCATGAATAATCCAGCCAACAACACCCCTGACTGACACGCACTGACTTAGTCCTGCTGATGTCATCAGGGATCTCCATATATGGGCATTAAAGGGACAAGGACTGACTTTCACATAAATCTACAATCATACGGTGGACATGACGGACACAAGTCAGGATTTATTGCGGACTGTCCAAGGGACCACACACAAAAAAAACATCGCTGAGCATTAGGACATGCAATGTCAAAAAAACATGTTTGCAAAAGACTCCAACTTCTGCACATGGAACGCTCAGATTTTTGCCTAAGTTCTTACAGTAGCTGCTTACTGTACTGTACACGATGTACGGTTGTACGAAACAACATTTTTTAGATGATCCAGGGGTTTTCTAACAGACATAATGCACCACCATCTCCACACCGACCTCAGTGGCTTAGCTTTCTAATCACTAGACTCCCAATCCACACCTCCTGGTTTGCATCCTGCTTTTTTCTATTTTTCTGCGCACCGCAGACAACATAAAAAAAATGTTTGCAACAATGTTGTAACCATTTTTTTCACTCTGTACTTAGTCTGTTCTTTTTTCCCCTCTACACCAAACCTCTTTGCCGAAAATAGCCGATCTACAAGCTCACAACGCCTCGCAGTAGATCTGCTAACTCTGAGGACCCCTATAGGGGTCCCGGACTCCCAGTTGAAGACCCCTGGACTGGTGGGTTGGGCTGCTGCATGCAAGGCTGGGTGGCTGCCCTTGTTTTTCACATGGTACCGTGACATCAACGATAAAAAAATAGCTCAGCATCCTAGCAACTCCAGACCAGATCCTATACTCGTCACACTTTTTATTTATCAGCCCTGTTTGGTAAGAACAGATTAGGCTACAGCAGGGTTCAAGCCTTATAATATATTATACCTCTATGGTTCAATCATTATAATATATTATACCTCTATGGTTCAATCATTATAATACAGGTATATTATACCTCTATGGTTCAATCATTATAATATATTATACCTCTATGGTTGAAGTCTTATAATATACTAGAAAATGTGCAATTTGTGAAATTGCGAGTGTGGTTGCCCGCCCCGCCCCGGCGCGAGCGGTGGGGATGCGCCTCCGGGACCCAGAGGAAAACGCCGGGGCCTGAGGGAGAGGACGTAGGGACGGATACCGGCGGGGCCGTGCGACGCGCGATTCGAAAAACTGCCGTTGGGATCCTGCGTTCTTGATATAAGGATACGGTTTCTCGTTTTAGAGAAATAGGCTCCTCCCACGAGTTTCACAAGACGATTATTTTGTCGCGTCGCTCCCGAGATCGTTTGTGTTTCGTTTTGAGAGGGTCGTTCTCCCCGAAAAACGCGTTTTGGCACGAAACGGTTACGTTTTGCGTGTTTGTGGCGCCCCCTAGGGGTCGAAGTGGAAATGCTTTTGGGGATTTGTTGAGTATATCACCTGCGAATTGTGGTTAAAATTTGGTGTTGGACGGATGTTTCATTTGTGATTTATGGCTATTTATTGCGAAACGGGCCCCTCTCGCTAAGTTTGGAAGCCTGTTACGGACGAACGGTTTGGACTATCGAAATATCGCTTGAGTATGTTTATCGCATGGGTCCATAGATCATGTGTACCGACTTTTGTGACATTTGGAGAAAATATGTAGGAAAAGGAGCAAAAAGTGTGTTTTGAAGAAAATTCAAAATGGCGGAAAATCTATCCTGACGCAAATGGGCGTGGCCTATATAGGGAGATGCGTCATGACCCAAGGAATCCAGGGAAAAAAAATTTTATTTTTTCGACCTACGGTTCAAGAGTTATAAGCCAAAACGTAAAGTGAGTTGTTATAGCGCCACCATGAGGCCGAATGATGTAATCATTTTTCAGTTAATCCTTGCATGCATTATGAACCTCCTCTCCAAGTTTTGAAACTGTAGCCCCAATGGTTTGTGAGAGAAAAATTATTGAATGTGAGTTTTTGCGATTCCCATTATAAGTCAATGGGGAAAATTAATTCACTAATAAATTAATATCAATTAAACGATACAACCTTTCTCTTAGCAAAATGATAGCACACGATTCCCGATGAAGCCGGTCGATTTGACATATGGCGCGAGTGTGTGGCGCAAAAACTGTGGGCCGTGAAACGCGCCGAAAAAAAGTTTATCTAGGAGAAAAAGGAATAAAGTTTCCCTAGAACTATAGTGTGTTGCCCTGTTAGGGCAACCACACTAATTATACCTCTATGGTTCAATCATTATAATATATTATACCTCTATGGTTCAAGTCTTATAATATATTATACCTCTATGGTTCAATCATTGTGGGCTCGCTGAAGGCGAGTCCACCTTGTTATACCCCAGTTTATATTTATTAGTGTGGTTGCCCTAACAGGGCAACACACTATAGTCCTAGGGAAACTTTATTCCGGTAGATAAACTTTATTTTGACGCGTTTCACAGCCCACAGTTTTTGCGTCACACACTCGCGCCATATGTCAAATCGACCGGCTTCATCGGGAATCGTGTGCTATCATTTTGCTAAGAGAAAGGTTGTATAGTTTAATTGATATTAATGTATTAGTGAATTAAATTTCCCCATTGACTTATAATGGGAATTGCAAAAACTCACGTTCAATTATTTTTCTCTCGCAAACCATAGGGGCTACAGTTTCAAATCTTGGAGGGAAGGTTCATAATGCATACAAGGATTAACTGAAAAATAATTACATCATTTGGCCTCATGGTGGTGCTATAACAGCTCACTTTACCTTTTGGCTAATAACTCTTGAACCGTAGGTCGGAAAATTAAAATTATTTTTTCCCTGGATTCCTTGGGTCATGACGCATCTCTCCATATAGGCCACGCCCATTTGCGTCAGGATAGATTTTCTGCCATTTTGAATTTTCTTCAAAACACACTTTTTGCTCCTTTTCCTACATATTTTCTCCAAATGTCACAAAAATCGGTACACATGATCTATGGACCATGCGATAAACATACTCAAGCGATATTTCGATAGTCTAAAACCGTTCGTCCGTAACAGGCTTCCAAACTTAGCAAGAGGGGCCCATTTCGCAATAAATAGCCATAAATCACAAATGAAACATCCGGTCAACACCAAATTTTAACCACAATTCGCAGGTGATATACTCAACAAATCCCCAAAAGCATTTCCACTTCGACCCTTAGGGGGCGCCACAAACACACAAAACGTAACCGTTTCAGGCCAAAACGCGTTTTTCAGGGGGAACGACCCTCTCAAAACGAAACACAAACGATCTCGGGAGCGACGCGACAACATAATCGTCTTGCGAAACTCGTGGGAGGAGCCTATTTCTCTAAAACAAGAAACCGTATCCTTATATCAAGAACGCAGGATCCCAACGGCAGCTTTTCGAATCGCGCGTCGCACGGCACCGCCGGTATCCGTCCCTACGTCCTCTCCCTCGGGCCCCGGCGTTTTCCTCGGGGTCCCGAAGGGGCAGCCCCGCTGCTCGGGCCGTGGCGGGGCGGGCAACCACACTCGCAATTTCACAAATTGCAAATTTTCTAGTTCTCTCCAACTTCCAAGGTTCCGTACACTTTCTTCGGCATCTAACTACTTCAACACACTTTGTGCTAGAAACTTTGTTCCAACTTCAACATGTTTCATATTTTTTAAAATATTTAACTTTTAAACTTTTATTTTTCCTCCTTATAATGGGAGTCTATGTAGAAAAGTGCCCACTTTACTGGCGCACATTCTTTGTGCTCTTATATCTCTTTCATACTTTCACATAAAAACCTCGTTCCAACTTTGAAATGTTCAGCGAGGTTTGAAGTTTCATTGTTGTTTTAGAAATTTTTTAAAAGTTTATACTGTTTGAAATATTTAACTTTATTCATAAATCTTTCATCCCATAGAGAATGAATGGGATCTGACTTTCAAATTTTCACTTTTTCACTAAACTTTATAGCCTCATTACTCTGGCATACATTTACGTAGGAACATGATTTAAAGTTGAAAAACGCTCACACGCTATTGGACTTCTCCCTGGTTCAAACGGTATTCGAAAATGTTGTACGGTTTATTCACAATCGCAGCTCAAAGGTAGAGTGGTTTGGGGTATTTTGGGGGTATTTTTGGCGGGAAAACCAGTCCTAGAGTGTAGCTAGAGTGTGGGAGACTTGTTCTTAAAGTCATGAAGTTCTCTGAACGAATCGTCCTCACGGCCAAAATATTCAACATTTATACATGTTTTTTGGCACGTTTGTAGCCACGCTCGTCGTGTTCGTACAGTGCGACTAAAATAAAACAGAGACTTACAAAATTTCATCTATGGCCCTCTGAGTGCCGGGTCGCGCCTCAGACGCCCCATTAACCTCCATTCATTTTTTTCTGGTTCTCAGAATTTTTTTATTTTCCCCCAAACATTTCTAGCTTGCTCTCATGCGCACATTAGTGATCGTTTTAACATCAAAATCGCAAAGTTCGTAGAGCAATATCTAAAGCCACTCACCGAGCAAAGACTATGTGTTTTCAACTTTTCGTGTTTCCGGGAGAGCGATCAGTTCGTACACTTGCGCTCCCTATTCAAACCAATGGATATGGCCCATATCTTGAACAAACAGTTCTACAGCTCAGAAGCAAAGGTGCTCCTTATTAACTTTAATTACAGTGCTGAGTCAGTGGTCTCACATGATTTACAAGCTCACAATAAGTTGCACTGTGTAACTTTGTGAGCTTGTAGATCGGCTATTTATTTGGTTCTCAAAGTGTGGTCCAGGGAACACATGGACGCACGCACGCATGTATGCACACATACACATGCATACTCACACGCACGCACGCGCACACACACGCACACACACACACACACACACACACACACACACACACACACACACACACACACACACACACACACACACACACACAATATGCAACAATATTAAGGGTCACCTAACCAGTGTTACAATGCCAAGACTGTCAAAACTCTAACTGTTTCCATGAGGTATGGTGTACCAAGAACCAAGTCTATTTATTTTGGCTTGTTTTCATGCAGCAGTCCTTTACCACCATTTTCCTGATGAGTAGCAAGCAAGTATAGGCATGAATTATACGCTTAGAAATGGCGCCACCCTCTGGGACTGCCTAAACATGACACCGTCTGTGTCAGGTGAAAACCTCAAAACTGTTCCTTTTGATGCCTGCTTTTGATGATTTTGTGTGATGCTGTGTAGTTATGATCAAATAAAGCCCTTTGCACACAGGACAGTTGCGTTTTTTTTCGTTTACTGCATGAATAAAACGCATAGGATTTGGTGTGCAATGCTGTGCGGAATCGGCGCTGCGGATCCCAAAAGGAGTCATAAAAGGAGTGATGAGTTTTTTTTACCGCATGCGACAAGACGCACAAATTGAACTGGGTTCGATTGATTGATTGATTGATTGAAGACTTTATTAGAAGTTTGCATAGGAAAAGGTACAGTTTCATGACGGTACAGTTCACTAGCTGGTACAAGGTCTACTAAAAGGAGATCCATGAAAAGACTAAGCTTATTTCCACTGGAAACCATTGAAGTATCTCATATAACATTGAATGACAGACAAATAGAACACAGTACTATGCAGTAGATATGTAAAGAAAAACAAAAAAGAAAACAGTAAAGCCCTTTGCACACAGGCGCGTTTAACCGCACGGAGAAAAAACAAACAGTATACAAAGAAGGGGCAGGGGAGGGTAGGGTTGGGCTAAAATCGAGATCGAGATCGAGAAAAAAACGAAAAAAAACGCACGGCCGCAGCCACTCGTCGCACGGCTAATTCGGATCCGGTGTGCACTGTGCATGAGGTCGTAAAGAATCATTGTTTTCTTTTAAAAAAATGAAATCGCCTGTGTGCACAGGGCTTTAGGCGTTCATTTACGGGAAAAAAACACAACAAGTTATAAGGTTACTGCCCGACAGCAAAGACATATAAATTCCTTAGGCCAAAATCCTTATGTTGCTGTCGTGCAGAAACCTTGTATATCCATGTTTCACTGCACTCATGCCCCGTAAATGAATGCCCTACTTGTCTAACAACAGTGGTTCTCAACCTTTTTTCAGGACGTGACCCCCAAAATAATCATATTTTAAAGCAGAAATAAGCAGTTTTCTGCTGACATAAGCAGGAATCATGCAATTGCTTATTTTAAAAATGTATTTTAATTTTTATCATTCGCCCTGACCTACACCACAGCTCTCTTGAAACTGTATGGGTCGAGATAATTTTTGAACATGCTAAAAATATACTAATATGCGCAGTCTATAGACCCCCTGACCAGAATGACTTCTTTGAGCTGTTTGAGGAGAGCTTAGCAAAGGTGGACGGTATTGAGTATTATGCTTTGGGCGACTGGAATGTTTGTGCTTTGCGTAAAGAAGCACCCCTGTTCAAGTCCTTTAATGGGTTATGTAATCAATATGGTCTCACTCAGCTCGTTACCGTACCTACCAGGGTGACGGAGCACTCCCAAACCCTCATAGATCTCATCGTAACCACAGACAAATCCAAAGTCACCGCTAGCGGGGCTATTGTATGCGGTCTTAGTGATCATTACATGATCTACTGTACGCGTAAAATACACAAACCCAAGGCTAGTGGTCACAAAACAGTGGTAGCTAGAAGCCTCAAAAACTACTCCAGTGAGGCATTAAATCACACACTAGCGAATACTGACTTTTCTTCTGAACTGAATTGTACAAATGTCGAAGGAGCATGGTGTGGTTTTAAAACCAAATTGACCAATGCTCTAGACGACGTGGCCCCCTTGCAAACCACCAGGGTTAAAGCCCGCCAAGAGCCATGGTATAACTCAGATATAGCCGAATCAGCTAAACTCAGAGACAAAAAGTACGATGAAAAACGTAAGTGTTGCAAAAAGCTTAGGAAAAAATTCAACCCTGACCTCAAGATCCAAATCAAACATCTTACTGCTCAGTGCAAGAAACTCAGAAACCAGACGATCGCACTATGTAGATCCGCCCAAAAAGACTACATCGACACCAAAATCGACGAATACAAAAATAAACCACGAGACCTATGGAAGTTGCTTAACAACCAATTAGGCTTAAAATCTAAAAACATATGCCACAGCATAAACATCAAAACGGACGCCGCTCTCATTTCTGACAAATGTGAAGTAGCTACCCATCTTAACAAAACCTTTACCACCATGGCCCATTCACTGGTTGAAAGACTGGTCGCCCCATCTGGGCGGTATGGTATAAATTTTGTTAAGAAATACTACAATAAACTGGGTGTCATAAAAGACAGTTTTAAACTTGCCACAGTGACAACTGATGAAGTGTTTAAAAAACTGAGCGCCCTACCTCAGCACAAGGCCACTGGCCTTGATAAAATTCCAGCTAGATTTCTCAGAGATTCAGCCGCCACCATTGCTCCAATCATTACCCACATAATTAACCTTTCCATCGAACAGGGTCATGTCCCACAGGACTTCAAACTAGCAAAAGTAACCCCCCTGCATAAAAAAGGTAGCAAACTAGACCCTGGAAACTACCGTCCCGTTTCCATTCTCAGCTCCATATCCAAAGTCATGGAGAAAATAGTCTACGAACAGATTGCAAGATATCTCGATGAGAATAATCTGATTTACGAGTTCCAATCTGGATTCAGAAAATCTCATTCCACCGACACATGCCTTCTCTATTTGACTGACCAAATCAAACGCGAAGCGGATGACGGCAAATATAGCGGCATGGTCATGATGGACCTCCAGAAGGCATTTGATACTGTAAATCATTCTATTCTGATTGAGAAACTAAAAGCCATCGGTCTTGACAGCGCAGCAGTGAGTTGGATGCAATCTTACCTGGTGGGGAGGGAACAGGTGGTGGAGATTAACGGTACCATGTCCCCCCCCCTCCCAGTAAGCTGTGGTGTTCCTCAAGGTAGCATACTGGGGCCTCTGTTGTTCCTAATATACGTGAACGACATGGCATCTGCTTGTGACTGCAACCTGTTCCTGTTCGCGGATGACTCGGCTCTCCTAGTCTCGGGCAAGGACCACTTGCAGGTTGAGAAGACACTTAACTCTGAACTAAGTAAGATCTGCACATGGCTTAACGACAACAAATTATCAATTCACCTGGGAAAAACGGAGTCCATCCTCTTTGGAACAAATCATAACCTCAAAAAGGTCGATAACTTCACAATCAAAGTGGGTGACAAGGTCATAACACGAAAAAACGAAATCTCTTACTTAGGATGTATCCTGGAAGCTAATCTTTCCAGTGAAAAGATGACTTCTAAAGTAATAAATAAAATCAACCAACGAACTCGTTTCCTACAGAGGATAGCCCCGATGGTCAATTTTAACACACTGAAGACCATAGCTGGTGCAATAATCCAGCCCCTCTTTGACTACGGAGTCCACGTATGGTATCGTGACGCCCCACAAGCCCTGAAAACTAAACTCCAAACAGCCCAAAATAAACTAATTAGGGTCCTGCTTAGCCTTCCCTATCAGACTCACCTCACCGCTACTCACCAATTAAGAGTGGGGTGGCTCAGAGTAGATGACAGAGTACAGCAGCTTGCAATGGGCCTGGTGTACAAGATACACTACACCACTATGATACCCAAGTACCTGTCAAAATACTTTATAAACATTAAGGATGTCCATAATTACAACACCAGAGGCAGCGCCACAGATCACTTTCAACCCAGAGTCAAAACCAACAAAGGGTCAAACTCTTTTTTCTGCTATACCACCAAAATGTGGAAAGCCTTACCGAAGGCCATAAAGGAGTGTGGATCACTTGCATCCTTTAAAATTGCCCTGAAAAGCCACTTACAGGCAGCAGCCGTTCGCAACTGGTAATAATGAACCTAGCCCCAACCCTACCCTCCCCTGCCCCTTCTTTGTATATACTGTTTGTTTAAGAATTACTGTCTTTGTTTTGTTTTTCTTTACATATCTACTGCATAGTACTGTGTTCTATCTGTCTGTCATTCAATGTTATATGAGATACTTAAATGGTTTCCAGTGGAAATAAGCTTAGTCTTTTCATGGATCTCCTTTTAGTAGACCTTGTACCAGTGAACTGTACCGTCATGAAACTGTACCTTTTCCTATGCAAACTTCTAATAAAGTCTTCAATCAATCAAAGACGGCTAACCATACCAAAGATATTTAATTAATGAAGATAGCTCATCCTCATTGGATCCACTAGAGTGCGACATGGTACACAAATCCTACAAATAGACTCCTAAGTGGGCGCCGGCTCTGGCAAATCTCGCGCACGTCCTGTTTACTGGTGCTATAGATCCCCGCGAGTGTGTGTTGCTGGGACAGCTAAAGATCAATAATAAAGTTGATTTTCTCAGTTGTTGTGTCGCTGAAAAAAAGCCACTTTAGTATGACAATTTTGTTAATATTATGTGGCTTGTGATGATCTGGTCCAATATTTAGTTCAGTGACTATAGCTTCTGAACTATTATTTTGCTCTGTGTTCACGTTAGCTCTCCCATTGTAAATGAATAGACTCCAAACATGCTTCCGCCTCCTAAAAAGGTATCTACCTACGTCACACAGAAACTGGAAGAACAGGTCTTTTGCACCCTCTTGCTATCGCCCTCTTGGACCATACTTCCTAAAGAAATGTTGTGTGTGTGACACTTCCTGGGGCTACAATCTGCCTCCAAAACTATTATTCTTATATGTGAGAAGGTCTGTCATTGGTCGATTAAACTGGGTGCCCATCCAAAATAACCGACCAATCAGGACCGCCTCTTGTTCTTGTTCAGATTGGTTGACCTGTCTGTCAATCCTTTTAGCCCCGGTCGGCTGGTTCATGCACCAATGAGCTGCTTCTTACAGATAAAATATCAGTTTTCGAGGTAGACTGCGGCTCCTAGAAGTGCCACAGAGACTAGATTATTTTAGGGAGCATTGTTAGCCGCCTGAATATAATAAAATAAAAATAAAAAATAAAAATAAGCAATTGCATGATTCCTGCTTATGTCAGCAGAAAACTGCTTATTTCTGCTTTAATTGGGGTTGGTCACCCTGACAAGCACTAAGAGATGAGTCATAACATTTTGTATAACACCGGTTCTATTGTGAAAACAGCAGATCTACATGCCCACGACGAGTTGTGAGCATGTAGATCGGCTATTTTCACAATTTCTGCCTCTAATATTTGACAATTTGTCCAATGTTTAATTTGTCATTTTAGAGGTAAAAGTCCTTAAATTGTCACTTTAGAAATACCCTCTATACACTTAAACTCTATAGTGGTTTGTTTTACTGTTGAGAGAGAAAACCAAGTTGCACATTAAGTTCATCATCTGGGGACCCCCCAAAATAATTTGGAGCCCCCCCTAAGGTTCCCGACCCACTTGTCTTACAAGAGCATCACACAAAAGTAGTGAAAACAGCTGATCTACAAGCTCACAATGGGTGCGTTTATATGCACAGATGTATTCCACTTATATTCGGAATGACTGCTCATTCAGAATAGAAATGCTCATATAAACGTTTAGGAATGACCCGAATTAATTTTCATTCTGGTCTGAAGAGGTGGTTTATGCCGTTTCAATCGGGATACATTTGTCATATAAACGCTCCATTCGGAATGAACTGCTGTCTGAACTGCCCCTCCCCCCCCCCTTCTCCGACCTGAAGTAGGCCTACTTTGCGCATGCCCAAAGTTCTATTCCGAATGAATCCTTTGGTCATGTAAACGACAGTGGAATGAGGGATACTTGTAATCAGGTCCCATGTAAACGTTTGGGTATGAAGCTCTATTCAGAATAAGTTCATTCTGAATGCCATTCTGAATGTGCATATAAACGCACCCTGTGTGTCTTATAATAATTATAGAACCAACAAAGTATTAACAAAGAGCTTGTGACTAAATAATAACTACTGCGCATGACCGTTGTTGCCCCTCAGTGTGGCATTATGCCCCTCAAAAAAATGGCATGCCCTGGGGCCAAAGTGGCTTAATGCCCCAGCTGACTGTACCACTGTCCCCTCTGCCTCTTTATTGTCAATATGTACACACCAGTGTCTCTTTCTCTTTCTCTTTCTGTCTTTTATTTTTTCTATTATAATTTTTTCATCCTACGATTTGTGTAACCCATTTTTTCACCCAGTGCCAATTGCCTAAGATGTAATCCTGCGCACTGCTCTCCCTCTGCCAACCTGGGGAGAGCCCCAAACCGAGCTCATGCTTCCTTCAGTGCATGAGGAGTGATCATGCCGCTTCTTATCACCTGACAGGGGGGAGCTTCCCCGGTTGGACGTAGCTTGTGGAAGGAACACATTATTCCAACCAGTTCCTTTCCCCTCCATCAGGTGCCCTATAGTGCATTATAGAGACCAGGATTACTGCATGCTTTTGTGAGGGTATCTACCCTAGGAGACACAGGGAGAGCATGCAAACTCCACACAGAAAGGCCCTTTTGCCAACCCCACCTACAACCCGGAAATAAGAATAGTAAACAGTGGCGGTCGAATTGGATGCATTTTATTTCGGGTGGGGTCATGAGAGTTTTCCCACCGTGGAGAATAGACTTTCAACAACACCAAACTAGCTTTGTTTAGGTGAGTAGTGAAGTAGTTTTGTTTATTTTGATTGGTCCTGTCTGTGAGTCAGCCACCTGTCAGAGCGTTAGTGCAGTGGTTCTCAGCCTTTTCAGGCCGCGGCCCCCAAAATAATCATATTTGAACTAGGGACCCTCCACCCTGCACAAGCACTTGGAATTGTAGGAGTTGGCATTACATTTAGTTTGACTCAATCTATTGTGAAAATAGCCGATCTACATGCTTACAACGACAATTTTACCAATGTTTGACCAGAGGTACCACACAGGTCATTAAATTCCGTAAGTTGTCACTTTAGAAATGTGCAGATACCCTGTACACACTTATACTGTAGTGTATGTTGGTCTAAATGTTAACATTTAGCTAAACATCTGGGGATCCCTCTGGAGGTCCTGACCCACAGGTTGAGAACCACTACAGTACGTTAGTGAGAACTCGCTGACGCTCTGGACCAGAGCTAAAAACACCCCAAGGATTTGGAACTATTCTACTGCACCCTGCCCGTAGGCCAAAGACGTACCAGCGAATATTTGAGCGGCGGTAAACCGCTCCATAGAGTGGCTGTGTGTGTGTCTGTAGCCATTTCTCCTCATGTTTTTGCCATAGCAATGTGTGTGTGTGTGTGTGTGTCTGTAGCCTGTACATCCTAGACTTATATCCTAGTCTGAAGACGTTATGCAAGCACGACCACCGCTCACTTCACATTGGGTGTGACTTTTTTTTTTAAATATCTAACTTGACTAATAATTCCATAATGGAAGCCAATGGCAGTCGGATCTGGTTCAAACCTTCCCTATATGGAGTCGTTACATCATAGATATGTCACGGACGACCAACGCCAGAGGCATGCCCACATACTCAAAACCTCTGTCTGACGTGATGCCCCGCTAGTTAGTACTGCTTTCATCATCACCACCAGTAGTTTTTGCAAGGCAAACAGCTATTTTCAATGCCCGCTGCTCCGCCATCATGGAGTCATACTCGCTGACGAGCAGAGAGCGCAGATCTTCGGTCTGAGAGAGCGAAAGAGAGAGAGAGAACAATGAGGGAACACAAGGGAGGCTTCGCCACAACCCTCATCTCGGACATGGAAGAGGCTGGCGCCCTCCTCAGGGACCGAGGAGGGTCGTCGGACGCGGAGAACAGCGGGCTCTTCCTGAAGGCCGCGGGACCGCCGGGGATCCTGCGCGGGCGCGAGCTGCGCAACGTGCTGCTGCTGCTCTTCCTCTACGTGCTGCAGGGCATCCCGCTGGGGCTGGCGGGCAGCGTCCCACTCATCCTGCAGAGCAAGAACGTCAGCTACACGGACCAGGCCTTCTTCAGCCTGGTGTTCTGGCCCTTCAGCCTCAAGCTGCTGTGGGCGCCGCTGGTGGACGCGCTCTACGTGGCCCGCGTGGGCCGGAGGAAGACGTGGCTGGTGCCCACGCAGTACCTGCTGGGCCTGTTCATGCTCTACCTGTCCTACACGGCCGAGACGCTGCTGCAGAGCGGCGACGGGCGGCGGCCCGACGTGGGCACGCTGACCGCCGTCTTCTTCGCGCTGGCGTTCCTGGCGGCCACGCAGGACATCGCCGTGGACGGCTGGGCGCTCACCATGCTGTCGCGGGAGAACGTGGGCTACGCGTCCACGTGCAACTCGGTGGGCCAGACGGCCGGCTACTTCCTGGGCAACGTGCTCTTCCTGGTGCTGGAGTCGGCCGACTTCTGCAACAAGTACCTCCGGAGGGCGCCGCAGGCCAGGGGCATCATCACCATGTCGGGCTTCTTGTTCTTCTGGGGCGTGGCGTTCCTGTTCTCCACCACGCTGCTGGCGCTCTTCAAGAAGGAGAAGGGGTCGCGAAGCGCGCCGGGGAAGAAGCGCGGCGGCGTCCCCGCGGAGGAGACGAAGGGAGTCCGGGAGACGTACCAGCTGCTGTTCTCCATCGTCAGGATGCCCCCCGTGGCCACGCTGTGCGGCCTGCTGCTCACCGCCAAGGTGGGCTTCTCGGCGGCCGAGGCGGTGACGGGGCTGAAGCTCATTGAGGCGGGCGTGCCCAAGGAGCAGCTGGCCTTCCTGGCCATCACCATGGTGCCGCTGCAGATCACGCTGCCCCTCTTCCTCAGCAGGTACACGGCGGGGCCGCGGCCCCTGGATGTCTACCACAGGGCCTTCCCCTTCCGGCTGGTCATGGGCCTGGTGTACGCCCTGCTGGTGTGGTGGACCCCCCGCCTGAGAGACCCCCACGGCGGGGGGTTCCCCGCGTACTACTACGCCATACTGCTGCTCAGCTACGGGCTCCAGCAGGGCGCGCTCTATGCCATGTACGTGTCCAGCATGGCCTTCTACACGCAGGTGAGCGACCCGCTGATCGGCGGCACGTACATGACCCTGCTGAACACCGTCACCAACCTGGGGGGGAACTGGCCCTCCACGCTGGCCCTGTGGCTGGTGGACCCGCTCACTGTCAAGGAGTGCCGGGGGGTCGCCGCCGCGGCGGGTGGAGTCGTCGCGGGGCAGAGCTGCGGTTCGGCGGAGAGCGCGGAGCTGTGCGTCAAGGCGGGCGGAGCGTGCGCCACGGCGTTGGACGGGTACTACGTAGAGGTGGTGGTTTGCTTCGCCGTGGGCCTGGCCTGGTGGATGTGGCTGGGCAAGAGGATGAGACACCTCCAGGATCAGAGCCCCGCGGCGTGGAGGTGCAAAATGAAAAAACAAGTGGAAAAGGAAAGGCTTTAAACTGCTCCGGTGCTCCTTGTGCAGATCGAGGACCTCGTCGTCAATGACTTTGTTGTGGAAATCCAAAAAGAGTTTTCTTCTAATTGTGCATTTGTATCCAAAATGTGTGATGAATTGATTGAAAGGTGATAAACAACTTTGTCTTTTGTTTTTCTTTTTTTTGAGCGGTGCTCCTGGAAGGAGCTAAACTCTAACATCTTGCTTTGTCCAAAGCTTGTTGTACGCCCAGGGTCACAAAGATGTAGGACAGATGTAGGCCAAACTTCGTGCCCTGCGAAGCTTGGCCTACATCTGGCCAACATCTCTGCACAAAGCGTTCAAAGTGTGTTGTACGCGCAGGGTCACATCAGCCAAGTTTCGGGAATTAACTCATATAAATAGCACCGCTCACTTCACACCGGGTGTGATCTTTAATTTAATTTTCCTCTTTTTTGTAGCTATGGCTATCTAAAGCACATCCAATAGGAAATCGGCAATTACAGCTCATCCCTAATGGTAGTCTAGGTAGTAGGTACACAAATCAAAATTCACAACATGCTCTTGAACAATGGGCTCCTTTCCCCAAAGACTCTCATTATAATGAAATGTAATGTATACTGTGTAATAGCCTCTAACATGTGTTCTTAATTGGCCTGATTCAATATTTAGATATTTGACATTCATTTTTATCAGACCCTTCCTAATTATGCTAGACTCATTGAAAACGATTAAATTACTTTATTCATTATTTCTTTTTGAGCAGTGCTAACCGCTCCTAGGTCTGGCTTTGTGTGTACTGTTAAAGATGGCACCCCATCTTTAACAGTCAGCAGTCTAGTGTGTTATGATGTATTGTGGTGTTTATCCATAAATGCCGTAGTCCTGGGGTGGTTGCCACTGGTGTCACTGTGTCAGACAGACTTTAGGATAACCAGCTCTGACTAGTACAATTTTTAGTTACTTTAGTTAGTACAAGGGCTCCCAAACGTTTCAGGTTGTGACCTCTCAAAATAATCATATTTGAACTGGGGACCCCCCACCGCGACGAGTACTTGGAACCGTAGGCATTACATTTAGTTTGACTCAGTTCCACAGATGAAATACCCAAGCTCATAACGCTTGTAGACTGGCTATTTTCACAATGTTTGCCTCTTTCTTACGTAATATTTGACAATTTGGTATTAAAAAGGTCTTAAATTGTAACTTAGGAAATGTGCAGATACCCTATAGGCCTACACTTATAATGTTGAGAGCTAATCACCCAGGGACCCCCCAAAATAATCCCCTCCTCCTGTGGTTGACAAACCCCCAGTTTGGGAACCACTGCTTTAGTATAAAGCCAATTCGAACCTGCCATGATGAAACAAACAGAAAGTGCATTGTATTGTTCTTGTTGTTTTAAAACCTTCTTTTGAGTGGACTCACCTCGCCTCAAACCCACAGCCACAGGTCAAGTCCACACCACAGCACACCAGCATTGCACGAGGCTGGCGATGAATGGATGCATGGCGCCCCCGTGTGGCAGGTAGAACCGCTGTCCTTCAGTCGGAGTAGTAGTAGTGTGTTTTGGCCTGGGGTGGTCAGTTGCTGAGAGTCACTCACTCTGAACAGCAAAAACAGACAAACAACGCACTTTTTTCTCCCCTATTCAATAATTACATAACGTTAACATGATAAATTGGCTTTCCTAAACGTACCATAGCAGCACCATGTGTTGTGTGTGTAGGCATTAATCCTCCGGGCTCTGAGTTGGCACTTGGCAGGCATATCATTTCAGGCTTTTGGAAAATAAGGGGGGAAATAGGTTTTGTTACACCCCTAACTTTAATTATTTTACAGGTTATTATTAATTGTGTATGTGCAGCTCATTCACAGAATGGATAAGCTGGGCATAACGTGTTTTTTTTCTCCCAACAAAACTGGATAACGTCCTCACCTTTGCAACTCAGTCAACATAAACAAAACAAGCAGATTAGCAGAAGGAGGCGGTACCAGGACGGAAGGAGCCTGCTGGTTGGTCGGTAGTGACGTCGGTCAAAGGGCACTTTTCACAAACCTTGTGCCAGTCTTCCTCTTGGCCACTAGATGGAGACATCGGAGCACCCTGCAGTGCTTTAATTGTCTCCACCAGCCGAAGGCATGGGGGAGAGTATGTTTTCCCCTCCGTCCGTCCGTGTGTCCGTCCGTCCGTGCGTCCGTCCGTGCGTGCGTCCTCGCAGTTTGTGAGCACCTAATCTCAGTCGCCGTTGGCCCGGACGCTGCCAAACTGAGCACACACACTCCCTGGATGCCAATCTAGAACCACATTTTTCAAATCAGCCTCATGGTGGCGCTATAACAGGCCGATTTGTGTGGCCTGGTTGTTACCAGCTAATCTCCGGCGCCGTTGGCCCGATCGCTGCCAAACTGAGCACACACACTCCCTGGATGCTAATTCAGAACCTCTGCCCCACATTTTTTAAATCAGCCTCATGGTGGCGCTATAACAGGCCGATTTGTGTGGCCTGGTGGAGACCTGTGCTCGGAAGAGCACTGCTTCTAGTTGCTTTTACTTTTACAAAACACACCAAACAAATTTAACAAATTTCAGCCAGTTACCTGCATTACAGTTCCCCTATAGCTGTCCTCTACGTTGATATGAACACCTTTCTTTCTTTCTTTCTTTCTTTCTTTCTTTCTTTCTTTCTTTCTTTCTTTCTTTTTTCCCCTGGCACATGGTAATTGTTTGACCATACCTGCTGGCACATTTTACTGCCTTTTTTGTTTTTGTCTACTTGATGTAGAATTTGTTGTATGACTTATTGCTGTGAATTGCACAGAGACCCATAGGGGTGATGATTGCACCAAATAAACTGAACTGGTTATTTTCTAAAGCAGGGGTCAATTCAACGTTTTCAGGCCAAGGACCCCTTAGTTGAGAGAGAGAGATGAAGCAGGGACCCCAACAACCTTTTCAGAGATTCCATAAAGTTTCATTGTTTAACAGCACAATCGTCAGTTGGTGTTTTCAGATATTTAACCACATGTCAATACTTAATAAAGTTGACCTTTTACAGCTGTACTTAGTCTGCACTTTTTCCCGATCTACAAGCTCACAACGCCTTGCAGCGCGATCCAAAGATTTGGCAGACCCCCTATAGTAACTGAAGACCCTTGCTCTAAAGATTAAATGCACTGGAGAAAGAACATGTGGGCCTCACCGCCACTGACTGTGATTAGGGACGTGCTGGCCATTGGGAAAAGCGGGACAACTCCCGAACAGCCGGTTCATTCCCGGCCGGTCCAGGCCAGCCATTAGCAAAACAAATTAAAATAAAATGTCAGCCCTCGTTCCATTTTGGGGGCTGGGCGGCCAATAAAGTAAATCGTCACTGTCGGGCAGAAACCTCCAATCTCCAAGTTTCAAGTTTATAAAATTTTTCGCAAAGCAAAGCCCTGCTTCATCATATAAGGCTGTTGTGAAAACAGCAGATCTACAAGCACACAACGGCGTTGTGTAAAATGATTTTTAAAATGATAAATACAAAACAAACGGTTTTGGACATACAAGGTTTCCACCCGGCAACGACGAAATACAACTCATGTGTACAGTAATTGGCCCACTGGCTTGTCACTTGTCATGATCTGAAATGGCAAATCTTTGAGTAGCAGCAGCGCTATAGAGAGAGAGATCTCTCTATAGCACGCAATGAGGGCCTCTACAACTCTTTTTCCCGGGCTGAATCAGGGGCCCAGCATGTCCCTGACTGTGCTCCCCTTATCTCCTTATAGTGTGCATAAGACCTCTGTAGAATATGGTACAGCACCTGACCTCGGCAAGCAACCTGGAGAGGATCCAGTGAGTCACTCACAAGAGGTCGCAGGTGCTGTGGAACAGTGGTTCTCAACCTTTTCAGGCCGCGACCCCCAAAATAATCATATATTGTGAATATTACAGGGTTCCCACGGTCATGAAATTCCTGGAAATATTTTGAAATTAGAAAAATATTTTTCCAGTACTGGAAAAGTTTTGGAATTTATCAAGGGTCCTGGAAGGTCCTGGGAAAGATAGCTATGCATTGTCTTTGGTTATTGATATTGATAATACCTCTGAAATGACAAATTAAACATGGGCCAAATTGTCAAATATTAGAGGCAGAAATTGGGAAAATAGCCGATCTACATGCTCACAACGCCTCGAAACGCGAGGCGTTGTGAGCATGTAGATCTGCTATTTTCACAATAGAACCGTGTTATGCAAAATTCCTCAACTCTTAGTGCTCGTCAGGGTGCCGGGGTCCCCGGTTAAAACATGATTATTTCGGGGGTCACGGCCTGAAAAGGTTGAGAACCACTGGCATACACTACCTGTCTTTGGGCGTTTTGCATAGGAGTAAGCGACCTGTTATTGAGCTGAATTATTGTTATATAGTCCTGGAAATTGGGTTAAGTATTCTGGAAAGGTTTTGGAAAAGTTTTGGAAATGAATTGGTAAAAATGTGTGGGAACCCTGATATTAGCACCCTGTAGCCTGGGCTGGCTTCCAATTTCGGGCTTTTGATCCGGTCGGGAGCGGAAGGGCTCCTACGTTTTTCTGTAGTCCAAAACGGACTACACTTTGGCCGGAAACAACGACCGGAAACAGTTTTAACCCGTACTTGCGCATGCGCTAACTACTTGCGCATGCGCTAACTGGGTTGAAACTGTTTCCGGTCGTTGTTTCCGGCCAAAGTGTAGTCCGTTTTGGACTACAGAAAAACGTAGGAGCCCTTCCGCTCCCGACCGGATCAAACGGCCTGTTTAGTAAACGAAGACCAGGCTTTCCCCCAGCGGAAAGCCTGGTGATGCGAGGTTAAGCACCCTGGGACTGACGCCATCCGGCCCGCAGACTTGTCCTGGTGCAGCCTCCTCAACTCCTCAACTCGTTCTTTGCGCCTTGTGCACAAGTGGGCCATGTATGGCCTACTTGTGAGCCAGCAGAGTGCACCGGCTCACCACTGGCATCACCAGGAATGCTGGTCCCTCATTGGCTGGTAATGATGACGTTGCCAGAAATGCTGGTCCCTGATTGGGCTACTGGCTTAAACAAAGATCGGGAATCCATTAACTAAACAACGAGGCTTAGGCCTAAGTGGTTAATAAATACACCAGACGGTAAATGTATGTAGCCAGCGGAGTTAGTTCATTTAGAATACACTTGAGGGGTCACTGCGCACTATGTTGCTTTAAGTCTGTTACTACACTATTACGCCAGTCCTACGTCACAGGCGACGTGGCAGCCTGCCTGCCTGCGGCAGTCAGCTGATCTCTTGCCAAGCTATGTAACCCCCTCAGGCTGTCATTCTCTTGCTGCTGCCTTCCAGGTCTGCTGTGCTATGCGCTTGCTTGCTGCTTTAGCTTTGTTTGTTGGTTTTGTCGCCGCCATGTCCGCCGCTCACTCCGAGTCGGACGACGATGGCCCTGCGCACGATCTAATTGAAGTAGATCCAGATCCAGTCGAGGAGATTGAGATCCCAGCGACGGCGACCAGCGAGGTGGATCCTCCTCCCTCTCTCCCCAGCAGGAGACGTAGCTCCCGCCAGATTCAGAAGAAGCTGTCTGACTGGCCTGTACAGCGTATTTTGGAGAACCTGTATGCGCGCGGCTTGCAAGCAACGCCAGGTCTGAGCCATGAAGGTCTGTTTGACTTCATGATCAATTCAGAAGAGCCCGATCAAGATCAACAGAGCCCGTCCGGCGCTGGTAAAGGCAAAGGCCCAGCTAAGAAGCGCGGCCGCCCCGCCAGCATCACGGGGCCGTCAGGGGCAAAGAAGAGTAAAAGCAAGCCGTCGGAACCCGCTTCTAGCAGACCTAATGACGACGTCATCACAGCTACTCTGCTAAGCCTGAAATCGTCCATCGATCAAGTGAATATAAGGATCAACGCTCTCGAGAACTTCAGCGGCGGCCCAGGTCCTTCTAGCCGGTCTTCGCGTTTCTCAGCGCCAACTACAGGGCTTTTCCAGCTACCTACGACGGCGGCAGCAGCAGCAGCCGCGGGCCCCGCGCCAACTACAGGGCCTTTCCAGCTACCTACGGCGGCAGCCGCCGCGGGCTCCGCGCCAACTACAGGGTTTTTCCAGGCAGCAACGGCGGCAGCAGCAGCAGCCGCTGGCTGCGCGCCACCCCCGTTCCAGTTCGGCGGGCTCGCTGCGAGCTCGCCGTTTGTGGCCACGCAGAAAACCTGGGGAACAGCTGTTCCAGCCCCTGCTACGGGCTCTCCTTTTCTCTCTCCTGCGGCGGCCATCTCAGAGAACCTAAGAGGTCACATAGTAGCAGGTAAATAAGCTTTAAGTCTAAATTGTTATAGAAATTAGGCATTTAAATCGCTTACCAATTGTCCGCTTTTTCGACAGGACATGATATTAACCTGATCAAGATTCTGATTAACTCCGACGCTTCTGATAGGAGGATGCTGGATTGCGGGGATGTTTCCGTGATGCTTAAGGACTCAGACCCCAGGCTGTCCAAAACCTTAACTCTGGCTGAGTTTTTTGTTGCTTTTGGTGTATATAGAGACTGCGTCTGCGAGGCTTACCCCCAGCGCAGGCAGGAATTAGACACCTACATGTCCATCATAGCAGATCTGGCTTTGTCATATGGCGGCTCCCTTTTCTATGAGTATCACAAATCATTTTCCTCTAAAGCCGCTCTCCACATCCAAAGGTTCAACCAACGCCTGGACTGGTCGGTAGTTGACCTTTCTTTAATATCCAGGCATTTCACCGGGCATAAGATGTTGTCATGTGCAGTGTGCGGTTCTTTTAACCACACCGTTAATCTCTGCCCCAAAACCGCGCCTACGTTTAAGCGTGAGCAGCCCCAGTACCAGCAGCCTCAGCCAAGTGCCTCGGCCAACTTCGCCGCTCAACCCAAGAGACAGCAGGTGCGATACTCGCCTGGTGATAATACTCCCATTTGTTCCCAGTTCAATGAAAATGTATGCACATTCCAACCTTGTAAATTTATGCATATCTGCAGCTGGTGCGGGGACAGCCACCCGAGGTCCGTCTGCCCACGGAGAGTCCGTGCAAAACCAGCGAGAAAATAAAGGACCATCCATCCACTCCTGTGAATGTCCCTGCTTTGTCCAAGGCCCTCAAGAACCACCCGAATCGTTCTTTCGTTGACTATTTATTGACTGGGCTAGTTCAGGGGTTTCTGGCGGGTTTGTGCTGGCTACCGAAGGTTACTCATGTATGCAAAAATTTGCAGTCTGCAATTTTAGAACCCACTGCGGTAGATGAACTTCTTAAAAAAGAAATCTCTAAAGGCCACATGATCGGGCCTTTCAAAAAGTCCCCGTTCTCCCTTTTCAGAGTGAGCCCAATAGGAGTAGCTACGCGCAAATACTCAGGGAAAAAACGTATGATCATCGACCTGTCAGCGCCGCATAACGGCCCAGTTCCCAGCATTAACGAATTAATTCCGTTGTTCCCGTTCTCCCTGTATTACGCCACTGTTGATAACGCTATCCAAATGATCAAAGCGGCGGGCGTTGGCGCGTGGCTGGGGAAAGCGGATATTACGGATGCGTTCAAGGTTATGCCACTCCACCCTTCGCAATGGCCTTTCTTCGGGGTGAAATGGAAGGGCCTTTTCTATTTTGCAGTCAAGCTAACATTCGGGTGCCGTAGCAGCCCCCGCATTTTCGACTCACTATCAGAAGCGCTATGCTGGATTTTATCCAACACGTATAAACTGCCTTTCGTGTTGCATCTCCTCGATGATTTCCTAGTTGTAGATTTTCGCCACTCGCCTCCAGCCCGGTGCATCTCAGTTTTAAAAGACCTGTTTAAAGCTACCGGAGTTCCCCTGTCAGAGGAAAAAACAGTCGGCCCCAGGAAAAAGTTAGAGTTTCTTGGCATTCTATTAGACAGCGAGCGCATGCAGGCATCCTTGCCAGAGGATAAACTAACCCGCATTAGAGAATTTCTAAAGAACTGTCTAGAGGTTCCAGCTATGTCTAAACGTAATATTTTGTCGCTTCTAGGCCATCTCAACTTCGCCATGCGAATCATTCCCCAGGGCCGCTCATTCGTTTCACGGCTGTTAGACATGGCAAAATCCGTTCCTAATCTCAATGATACTATTGTTCTAGATGAGGGTTGCAAATCTGATATTCGGTTCTGGTCCGCATTGATAGATCAATGGAACGGGATATCCTTTTTCTATAACGATGTAATAGAAACTTCCTCTACTCTTAAATTTTTCACTGATGCCGCCCCGTCCATCGGGTTCGGAGGGATTTATGAAAACGAGTGGTTTGCTCATCTGTGGCCGATCGAAATGAGCGAAATGGCCGCTAACTGTAAATCCATTGCGCTGTATGAATTGTACCCGATCGTCATGGCATGCTTATTATGGGGGAAGGAGTGGGAAAGGAAACAAATAATGGTTTTCTGTGATAACGAGGCCACAGTTAACATTATTAATAAAGGTCGTTCTTCTATCCCGATTATTAACAGTTTAATGAGAAGGGTTTCATGGATCTGTATTAATAACAACTTCGTTCTTCGGGCCTCTCACATACCAGGCCTCGATAATTCAATAGCTGACGCTCTGTCCCGGTTTAAATTTCAGGACTTCAGAGCGCTGTGCCCCAACGCCAAGCCATCCAGCCTGCCCTGCCCTCCGTTTTCTCAAGCGATCCTCAATTAAATTCCAATAAGTTTCTGCAAGGTCTCTTGAACTCAGCTGCCATGACTATGAGGAAAGGCTTGTCAAATAATACATTAAAAGCATACGATTCAGCATGGGTTTTCTTTTCCTCTTTTTGCTCCTACTGTTCAATTAACCCAATCCCAGTCAATCTAGCTGTAGTCTGTGCCTTCATAGTGCACTCCTCAGAATCCCGCAAGCTCCATCCATCTTCAATTAAAGCCATGTTGGCGGGTATTCAATTTCATCTCCGGTGCCTAGACCCTTCAGCCTGTAGTATCCTCAGCCATCCCTCCATTCGTCTGCTGCTCAACGGCCTCAAAAGAGACCAACCTCAAGGCAAAGACAAAAGATTGCCTCTCACTATTAACTTGGTGCATCAGTTGGTGTGTAGACTGAGACTGGGCTCCTTTTCTTTTTATGAGGATAAAATGTTAGAAGCCACCATTCTCACAGCTTTTTATGGTTTCTTAAGGTGCGGGGAATTCACCACTAGTTCTCTCTCCTTTGACCCTGAGCATGATCTCACTGTTTCTGATGTCACCTTTGAAAAGGACCTATTCACTCTATTTTTGAAACATTCTAAATCTGACAAATCTAAAAAAGGTGTTCACGTGATCATATCTAAGACTAATACTGATTTCTGCCCCTTCTCTTCCATGTCCACCTACCTGCAATACCGAGCCTGTAACCACCCTCATGATCCCCTGTTTCTCCTCCCCGGTGGCAAGCCAATGACGAGATCCTGGTTCGTCGAAAAGCTAAAACTGCTGTGCCAGTACTGCGGACTGTCTCCTGAACTCTACTCTCCTCACTCCCTTCGTATCGGAGCAGCCACAACCGCAGCCATGAAAGTGCCGGTTGCCACCCTAAAGTCCCTGGGGCGGTGGTCCTCTTCCGCATATGAACGTTACGTACGCCTAAACCGGGGAGAGATTATGCTGGCGCAGAATCTCATGAGTTCAAGTGTTTGTAATTATCTCTGAATGGATTCAGTAATCTATGCATATATGGTGGTAGCTGGGAAAAAAAAAAAAAAAAAAAAAAAAAAAAAAAAAAAATGGTTGTATCAGACATTATAAAGGCTTAATAAAGTAATGTGTCTAGCCGATCCCAGATGGTTAATTGTCTCGTGTTGGGGAAGAAGATGGGATCGGCTAATCAAGGGGGAGCGCTCCCTCAGTGAATCTCACATAACGTTAGAATATCCTAGCAGGATCTAGAAATGCTAGCTGCATTTCGGCACTGTGTCTCCACGCGGAGCAGTGGGATATCTGCTAGGATGACACACGGCTTGTTGCGCCAGCTCACATAGATTTTTCCACATTATGTTAGTATGTCTTATCAGGATCCAGGATGCTAGTTGCATTCGTCTCTGTGTCTCCATTAGGAGCAGTAGGATATCTGCTAAGACGTGCATGGCTGGTTGCGCCAGTTCACATAGATTTTTCCACATTATGTTAGTAGACCTATGTCTTAGCTGGATCCAGGATGCTAGCGGCATTCGTCACTGCACCTCCAAGGAGGAACAGTGGGATATCCGCAAAGATGTCACACGGCTGGTTGCGCCATCTCACATAGTTCTCCCACATAATAGTAGTATATCCTAGCAGAACCCTGGGATGCTAGCTTGCATTTCATCACTGTGTCTCCATAAGGAGCAGTGGGGGCTCGGCCAGGATGCCAAACGGCATGGTACGCCTGGCTCACATTGTCATTTATCTCACATAAGGCTAGGATATCCTAGTAGGATCCAGAAATGCTAGCTTGCATTTCGTCACTGTGTCTCCACCGAGGAGCGGTGGGATATCCGCTAGGATGAATCGGTGAGTCATTTTCCCGTAGGGCGTTCTTGGCTCTGCGTGTTGGGGGTGTTTATATATTTATATATTTAGATCCCCCTGCTCCCAATGGTTAATGATGTTCTTCTGTGCTGCGCTGAGCAGGGGGAAGCAGAGCCGACGCCAAGTCAAAATGTTACATATACACTTGTTATACTCATCAATAATAAACATTGTTAATCATATCGTAAGTTATCTGAATGAAATGTATGTAGCCAGCGGAGTTAGTTCATTTAGAATACACTTGAGGGGTCACTGCGCACTATGTTGCTTTAAGTCTGTTACTACACTATTACGCCAGTCCTACGTCACAGGCGACGTGGCAGCCTGCCTGCCTGCGGCAGTCAGCTGATCTCTTGCCAAGCTATGTAACCCCCTCAGGCTGTCATTCTCTTGCTGCTGCCTTCCAGGTCTGCTGTGCTATGCGCTTGCTTGCCCCCACCGCCTCCCCAGCTCCACCAGTAGGCTCTGCTAATTCTGTTCCCCATGGGGGGTGTTTATATATTTATATATTTAGATCCCCCTGCTCCCAATGGTTAATGATGTTCTTCTGTGCTGCGCTGAGCAGGGGGAAGCAGAGCCGACGCCAAGTCAAAATGTTACATATACACTTGTTATACTCATCAATAATAAACATTGTTAATCATATCGTAAGTTATCTGAATGAATGTGTAGTTTTGTTAGAGCAACCACCCATCCTTGAAGAAATCCAAAATGTCTTACTATTGAGAGGATCTGCTGCTTGATCTCATATAACAGTTGAGCTAAACTAGGGCTCACATTAAAATAATCTGCCTTTAAACCGCAAGTAAAAAAGCCGCCCAGCATGTGTTCGTAGGAAAAATTGTTTAAAACAAAACGCCATCATTACAAAGAGAAAACTAACAAAAACAACATTTCCAGTTTCAGGTAAAACATACCTCAGAATTTTAGTTGAGTGAGGCCTACTTGAATATACTTCGTTAGTTTACACCTAGTTTACGACTGCTATTCTTCCAGCATAGGCAACAAGAGACAACCTACTGTATGTAGCCTGTCAAGGAGAAAGGAGCAAGCGCCTTTTAAAGTCAAGTCATGTCACCTAAGAGCAGTGAAGTCTGATGTCATTTACCCATCCTACCTGGTTCATGTTTTTCCCCCCCATTCTGAATTCCCATAGACTTTTCTCATATCGCGTCATATAAGAACTGTGTTCCAAACATAAACAAATGATCTACGCGGTATGAAGAATCAACTAATGGTGAGAAAACGCTAATGTTACTGTTGCCGAATTAGTTACATCTTTGCTAGAAACAGGCTTTATCAAATATGAGTGAATGACTATCATAAACCATACAGAGCCACCTCCCCGACAATATCATGCAAACCGTTTGTTTTTTTTTGGAACGTAATGCTTATATGAGATGATTCTAAGATGACCCAAAGTCTCCATAGAGAAATAACTTCTGTGAACCGGAGGATGAGCGAGTCACTGCTCTATGGGTAGAGCACATTTAAAACAACATAAATTTACCTAAAATGTGTTCCATTGAAAATAACATCATATAAACCACAGAAAAATAAAACATACAGTAGGTAAAGGACCACTTTGGGCTATGGACAGTGGACAGTGTCCACTGGACAGGCTTGTTTTCATTGTGGGCGGTCCATTGTACTCAAGACTATTCGTGCTTCTGACTTGGTTTACACCCCTCTCTATTCCCAAATCCCCACTCTAATCCCAATCTCTTGTCTTTGTTTCTCCACTATGCTGCTTGTTGTCGTTGGGCTTGTAGCTGACCGAAACGGCAAGCTGACTCTGGACCTTCGGCCTCTTGCCGTTGACCGTGAGGAGCAGAGGGGAATCCACGCGTACGCTGCGGAACTCAAAAGACTTGCCGCCGTGTGCCACGCTGTGGTGTTTGACCTGGGGCTCCGGGACCACCACGGTGTCTCCTATCATCACGGCCCAGTTGTTGGCGGTGTTGTAGACCATCACCGCCATGCACGTCCCCTCGCTGTCCACCATGCCGAACGTGAAGGCCATGCGTTCCGCGGGGGCCAGACTGAACACTACCTTGCCCAGGGCCGCTACTCCGGCGTTGTGGCCCTGCTTGAGGGAGGAAAGGGCCCGTGGCTCCAGGCTCCCCGCTTCCGACACGTTGAGGTTCGAGAGCATCTTTTGCAAGCGGCCGGCCTTCACCTTCCCCTTGTTCTCGACGAGTTCCGAGACTTCCTCCAGATACGCGAGCAGTTGCTTCTCCTTTTTCGGAGGCAAGTCCCTGTCGGGTTCGAGGGCGGCGGCCCAGGCGTAACCGGCCAGCGCCGGCCCGAACATCTCCTCGTACCGGAGCAGGTCGGCCCGGTTGAAGTGAAGGTCCGCGTTGCACCTGGCGCCGGCCGCGTCCACCTTCTCGGCCTGCGCGTAGGCGGTCAGGGCTCGCTGGGACATCTGCGCGTTCTGCCCGCTGTGGAAGAACTGGGCAAAGTAGGCGTTGCCCAGGACGTACCAGGAGGTGGCGTCGGCGACGTCCAGTTGAACGGCCTGCCGGGCCATGTCCACGCTTTCCTGCACTCGCTTTCCAGACTCGTCGCCGTCGTTGTTACCCGCCGGTTGCCTCAGCAGCATGGACAGGCTGCGCAGGGACACCTTGTTCTGGCTCCGTTTCAGCGCTCCCGCGAAGCAGTCCCTGGCGGCAGCCATGTCGAGCTTCTTCCAGTACTGATCCCCCAGGGTGTTCCAGGCCTCGATCAGGCCGGGCTCCAGCTTCACCGCCTTGGACAGGCACTCCTCGGCGGCGGCGCTGTACTCCGGGGAGACGTTCAGACAGCGGCCCTTGAGGAGGAGAAACTCGGCCTTGTTTCCCACCGACTTTTCGTTCTCCTCCAGCTCCTTCAGGGTTCTCGCCGTCTCCCGGGCGACGTCCGACGTCTTCTTCCCAGCGTCCTCCACGCCACGAGTCTCGAAATAGTAGTCTCTGAAATGATACAGCTCATCCACGAGCCCCTTCAGAAGGCGTAATTTATCGTCCTCTTTCGCAGGTTCCGCTGTTTTGTTGACCTCCGCCATCTTTGAACCGGCATTAAGAATTAACTTGGTCACAAAATGGGATCAAGCTTTCTATATTTCCCAAATAAATTTAGAGCATACAGCAATTCTCCAGAAAAGTAAATATCAACACAACCGTTGCAGAATTATATTTATATACGTATATGTATGGACATGTCTGATGTCATATGGTACAGACTGGCCTCCGAAGAACTATGACAACAGATATTGCACTGGTCAACTAATTTATATAACTAGACTGCACTCTGCCGAGGTGCCAACTTGCGTCAGGTGCACTCGTGGCCATATATGTGCGCCTCCAGAGTGTGCAAGTAGTATGCAGTATATGGGTGGGCAAGTTGGCACTCTGCCAAGGCGCCTAACTTGCACGTCACCCTGTGTTTACGTCATCCAATGGGACAAAACATTTAAAAACATGCTGAGTCACTGCCACTGAGCAGCTCCATTTTACTGAAACTAAGTTTGAAATTAGAATTGAACACAGAATAACAATACGAAGCGGTCCAATCCTTGATTGGTCCACCACGAGAGCGTGTCGTTATTGTAGGCTCGCCTGGAAGGGGAGAACAAACGAAATGGTTTCCGGAAGAGGGCGGGTACGAGGCTACACAAAGGCAGGGCCCTTAGCCAATGAGGCTATATGAGTTTCGCCGCATATATCTGTATTGGTTGAGCTTCACATGTCATTTATATAGTGAGTTACGCCGCATATATCTGTATTGGTTGAGCTTCACATGTCATTTATATAGTGAGTTTCGCCGCATATATCTGTATTGGTTGAGCTTCACATGTCATTTATATAGTGAGTTACGCCGCATATATCTGCCGCAGTTCTGCCGCAGACAGTACAAAGGCAGGGAGTGGGAGTGGTGTTAGCTAGAGTATTGGTTGAGCTTCACATGACAATTAACATGTTGCAGAATATAGTCCTGGGGAAACGCCTGAAAGGCGAGAACATTGTTATCTTTATTATTTATAGAGTGAGTTCCGTCGTAGACAGTACAAAGGCCCTTAGCCAATGAGGTGCAATTGAGTTGTGGAGAATCTGGGAGTGGTGTTAGCTGGAGTATTGGTTGAGCTTCACATGACAGTTAGCACGCTGTTTCGGAGGAACAGTCTCTCTAGTTTCTACAAGCCATCCATTCGACAACCAAACCTAACCCTAACCTCCGGGGGTGAGTAGCGACGCTCCGTTGTCGAAATAGCGAGACTTCCCCGTCCACCACTCCCCCATTGAGTTCCACTCAAAAAAATACAAAATAAATTTTATCTGAGTGAAAACAAAGTGTGTTGCCCTTTGGGCAAAAAAACGACAACCAAACTTACAATTTCACCTTTCTGGTAAAAGACTTATTACCGAGTTCATCATCTTTTACTTTACTGATTTTGGTCTTACTGGTTCCCCTCTTTGCTTGGTCTGGAAAGGTAACTTTACAATACACTTCTCAAAGAGAACACCAGTACGCAACAGAACTGTCCGTTAAGGCACTGTAATATAGAGGCTTAAAGGATGGCGCCATGAGTGCTGGTATTCTCTTTGAAAAATCAAACCTCAGTTCGAAGTGAAGCGGTGAACTTTTATTCTATGTGTTCTAGAGCTATGAACTCTGTGATCTATACATTCTTCCAATTCTGAACGAATGAATGATTTTATCTGGAGGGCCGAATTGTCATGTGAAGCTTGACCAATCCTCAAGGTATGGTCTCATTGGACATTTTTAATCATCCAATCTTCAGACCGGGACGGACATTACACACATATTCTGGACGTACGGGACAGATAAAACCTGTTCATTCTGGACTGAAATGACCATATATGGACATGAACGGGACACACATGTACGGGACAGATAAAACCTGTTCATTCTGGACTGAAATGACCATATATGGACATGAACGGGACACACAAAGCCACTCCTTGGAAGCGGCTTTCACCGCTTCAAAAATGTATTGTAATGTCCCCTCTTTGTTTTCATAACAGAATCTCAGGTTTGGTTTTCTCCGGAGTGCAAGTTCACAAAACAGACTGAGGTGAGATCAAATTAGGATTTCTTCCCCCTCTTCACGCTGGACACGCTCACATGAAGCCCATGATTCCTTTCCCGTTCCCAGCAGCTCTCATCATGGACTGGATACCATTCATGTTGCCCATGCTATGCAGGACCTTGGGGTCTATCATCTTGGCCATCTGGCTGGCCATCTTATTCATGTCGCCACCGCCTTTAAAAAACGCTTTGAAGCCAGGCATCTTTTTTGCCAACTGGGAGAACTTTGTGTACTCGGCCAGCATCTCATTAACGTCACTGTTCGAGACCCCTGCCCCCCGAGCGACCCTCTGGATCCTGGTGGGCTGTTTGCTAAGGAGCTTAGCGCCGTCCTTGTCGTCCAACTCTTGGTCGTTCATGCTGTCCATGATGGTCATGAATTTCTTGAACTTCGTCGACATCTCCTGTTCGGTTCCTTTGGTTAGGAAGTTCATCATGTGTGGAATCATTTGCATGGTCTGTCCAACCGGTCCCAACCTCATGATGTTTTGAAGCAGTTCGTACATGTTTCGGATCGCGAACTGACCGTGCATCAATTTGTTCATGAGCTCTTCGTTGTTGCTGTCGTCCAGTTTCAGCTCGTTAAACCTGTCAAATAGTCCTTCGATGTCTCCCATTCCAAGCAGCTTACTGATGAAGGGTTGTGTTTTAAAAGGTTCAAAATCGTCTATGTGTTCCCCTGTACCAATAAAGATGATTGGACTCTTAGTGGCAGCAACAGCACTGAGGGCCCCTCCACCTTTAGCGTGTCCGTCCAGTTTAGTAACGATGACCGAGGCCACGTCTACTTTATCTTTAAAAGCTTTAGCCTGAGACTCGCATGCCTGGCCAATTGACGCGTCCATCACATACACTATGTTGTCCGGTTGCACGGTGTTGGAAACCTGCAGCATCTCTTCAAACAGCGATTCCTCTTGTTTGTGTCGTCCACTCGTGTCAACGATGATGACCTCAAAGTTCTCCGACTTGAACTTCTCTACACCCTCTGCTGCAATGACGACCGGATCCATCTCTGTGTAACTTCCATAGAAAGGAATTCTGGCTTTTGTGGCATTCTGTTTCAACTGATCAAAGGCTCCAGCTCTGTAGGTGTCCGCACAGATCAAACAGGTCTTCCAGCCTTTCCTTTGGTAGAAGTACGCCATCTTGGAACAGGTGGTGGTTTTCCCACTTCCCTGCAGACCCACCATCATGATAACGTTGTTCTTCCCTTTGGTTGGACTCCAAGCATTCACGCCTGGATCCACCAGCTTAACCAGTTCTTTGAACACGGCGTGTTGGATCATCCTTCTCTTGTTCAGACCAGAAGCCATCTTGTCCAGGTCAATGGCAGACTTGACACTCTCTCGTAGCTGTTTGACGAGCTTGATGTTGACGTCAGCCTCTAACAGGGCTGCACAGATCTCCTTCAGCATGGAGTTTAACACATCCTCGTTAATGATAGTGGCGTTGCCGAGGGACCTCAGGGCCGAGGTGATCTTCCTCCCCAGGTCAGCCAGAACCATGGTGATGCGTTAGATGTCTCTCTTCTCTCTAAATAGAACCACAAAACAATTGATCTTCAGAAGATCTTCAGAACCTGTTCTCCGATTCTGAGAGACTCTTATAAATGCTGGGTTCAAAGAGATTATGACGTGTTATGCTGGTCGATATACATTTATTGCGACCGTCAGGGAGCAGTTTACTATGAAAACCTCCACCGGCCGTCCGTCCGTCGGTCGGTCGGTCGGTCACACGTCACACGTCACACCTTTGCCCTGCTCATATCTCCGCATCAGTATATAGGGCTTGTTTGTTTATTGTATGACATCACGCCACATCAGCTGTGGACTCTGTGATGTCATCGTATCTCCATATATGGCCATCTCCGTATATGGAGATATAAGTCGTCCATGCCCAAGTATGGGCTGGTGAGGTCAGACTTTGTGTGATGCGTAGGTTATCTCCATATATGGAGATTCAACATTCCAGGCAATGCTCTCTTCCCTGGTGAGAATTGCCCCTTTATATAGGGCTTGTTTGTGTATTGTATGACATCACGCCACATCATCAGCTGTGGACTCTGTGATGTCATCGTATCTCCATATATGGCCATCTCCGTATATGGAGATATAAGTCGTCCATGCCCAAGTATGGGCTGGTGAGGTCAGACTTTGTGTGATGCGTAGGTTATCTCCATATATGGAGATTCAACATTCCAGGTGTAACTATGGCTACCCGTATGACGTGAGAGGTGGAGGTTGTGATATTTGTGGAGATAAGCGACCAACGGTCGCTTATCTCCCGATTAGGGAGTCTTACTGGTTATAGTCTACTCTGAAGGAATATGACGTCACTGGCTTAAAGCTGCATATCTGGGAAATTGCGAGTATGGTTGCCGTGACGCGAGTCACACTCGCAAATTTGAATTTTCCCCATTCAAGTCAATGGGGAAAATGTACTCGCTAATAAATTAATGGCCATATATGGAGATCTCTGTGTCAGTCCATGTCCATTTTATGCCCATATATGGGGATCCCATATGTCATCAATATGATGTTCTTTTATCTAGGGCTGTGTCCGAAATGCGGAGCACGTTCCCTACTCCCTAACCCTAACCCTTCCCCCTAAATGAGGGTCCAGATGTTGTGTACTACAGTAGTGAACAAATCAGCGCATTCCGGACACTACTCCGTCGCCATCTGGTTGCGTCATCGCTGTCGCACAGTTAAAACACTCAGAGCCCTGGCTTTTGGAGCCGATCTACAAGCTCTCAACAGGGGGCGAAGCGACGCGTTGCGAGCTTGTACATCAACTCCCCAATGCTTGTGGATTGTAACTAAATAACATACCAACATGTTGCGGTGTTATTATGAGAAATAGGCCTATATGTTTATATAGGCCTTATGTTTTTATTTATCACAATTCAATAAAATAATGTTATAAAAAAATTAGGGCTGTCAAATGATTAAAATTTTTAATCAGATTAATCACAGCTCAAAAATTAATTAATCATGATTAATCACGAATCGAACTATGTCCAAAATATGCCATTTCTTTATGTATATTGTTGCGGTAATGGCAAGCTAAAGGCAAAGATAGATTAATCATACAATATGTAGGCCTATATATATGTTTATTATCATTATTGTTATTATTATTACCCTTTATGCATTTTTTTACCTTACCATTTATTGTGTAGCAATAGCAAATATTTATACAATAGGCCCATGGCTACGTCTAAAACACTGGCTTACACATGACTTTTCAGGCTGACCCCCCAAAATAATCATATTTGAACTGGGGACCCCCCTCCCCCCCACACCACACACCCTGACGAGCACTTGGAATTGTAGGAGTTGGCATTACATTAGTTTTGACTGTTTGCTTGTGAAAATAGCAGATCTACATGCTTGTGAGCATGTAGATCCACAAGCATGTAGATCTGCTATTTTCAGAATATCTGCCTCTAATATTTGATAATTTTACTAATGTTTGACCAGAGGTATGGTATAGGCCTAGTAAAAAGCCCTTAATTTGTCAGTTTAGAAATGTGCAGAATGCAGATGCCACACCTATACTGTATGTTGGTCTGTTTATTGTTGAGTGAGAAAACAATGTTAACATTAAGCTTAACATCTGGGGACCCCCAAAATAAAATTGGGGATCCCCCTAGGGTTCCCAACCCATAGGTTGAGAACCACTGCAATACAACACAGAATTATTTGACATCTAGGTTACAGATAAAACAGCTGACACACGTGCACAAGACAGAGAAAACAAGCGTTTGTAACAGCTGCCATTAATGTTGTGCTGTTGATTGCCTGGGTCAAATGCGCATTTTCAACGAGGCGATCGATCGTTAAGTTATGTCATGCCTGGCAGTGCCGTGCGTCTTTCATCTGATCCAAGTAAGTTTGGAGCACCCAGGCCAGCAGCCCAGCACCCTAACAACATCGCGGATTTTAGGAACAGAGGTAGAAGTAGGCTAGACTATATATTTTTCAGATGTATTGTATGATGATGATCAGGTATTATTCCAGTGAACGATCTAAATCCTGCTTCACTTTGAAACCGTAGCTCTGAGCTCTCCTCCGTCTCTCGCTGCTGCAGTCAGAGTGACATGCTTGTGTGTAGAAAGGGGAGGGGGGGTGGAGGAGGAGCAGTGGCAGCGCTATAGGCTACAGTAAGACAGTGTTCCACCGCAGACAGTGTTCCACCGCAGGTCGTTCTGCTTTTGGATTAATTGCGTTAAAAATTTTAACGCAATTAATAAAAATAATTAATTACCGCAGTTAACGCGATAATTTTGACACCTTTAAAAAAAATATGTCTGTGGCATTAGACCCGTACTTCCCGTTTCTGTGTGACGTAGGTAGATACCTTTTTAGGAGGCGGAAGCATTTTTGGAGTCTATCAAGCATCTATACTGGAGCAATTGGTGGCAAACCTAAACCAGAATGTTTAGCTACATATTCTCACAAACACCTCTCACAAACATAGCCACCACGTCGAACAAACGTGAAAATTTACAACTGTCCACATTTTAAACATGCCACTCTTTGAACCGCATTTATTTCAATTTAACAACATCTCGCCTCACGCAGAGCAGCCAGTCCTGACATAGTATTCTGAACATTCTGGCCAGTGCTGAAACGTCATAATGATCATCAGGGTATCAAGTTAGCAAGCTGAGCAGAGTAGAGTATCGAATTACAACAGAGGGGTGTGTGTGTGTGTGTGTGTGTGTGTGTGTGTGTGTGTGTGTGTGTGTGTGTGCGTGCGTGCGCGTGTGCGCAAGCGTTTTTTTTTTCAAAAAACTTTTTTTTTTCAAAAAACTTTTTTTTTTCAAAAAACTTTTTTTTTCTCAAAAAACTTTCTTTTTCTCAAAAAACTTTTTTTTTCTCAAAAAACTTTTTTTTCTCAAAAAACTTTTTTTTCTCAAAAAACTTTTTTTTCTCAAAAAAAGAATTACCCATATTTGGCCATTACACACACCACACTGCCGCAACATGGCGGTGAAGGCCGCGCAGCGGCCTGAACTCTAGACTTTTGCGGGAGAGCTAACGTGAACACAGAGCAAAATAATAGTTCAGAAGCTATAGTCACTGAACTAAATATTGGACCAGATCATCACAAGCCACATAATATTAACAAAATTGTCATACTAAAGTGGCTTTTTTCAGCGACACAACAACTGAGAAAATCAACTTTATTTTTGCTCTTTAGCTGTCCCAGCAACACAATCTCGCGGGATCTATAGCACCAGTAAACAGGACGTGCACGAGATTTGCCTCGCCCACTTAGGAGTCTATTTGTAGGATTTGTGTACCATGTCGCACTCTAGTGGATCCAATGAGGATGAGCTATCTTCATTAATTAAATATCTTTGATATGGTCTATTAGCTGATTCAGCTCGGCTACATAGCCGATCTGCAAGCTCACAACGCGTTGCTATTTTTCGTGTGTGGGCGTTGTGTGTGTGTGCGCGCACTGTCACGACACACACACACACACACACACACACACACACACACACACACACACACACACACACACATACATACAGAAAATAGCTATCAGCGCTAGCCTATAGCGTCCCTTCTTCTTCGGTTCCGTGGTAATAGTCCAGAGCTGGAGAAAGTTTGTCCATGGATAAAAGCTCAGACAGCTTGTTTGTAAAATACTTGCAAATTTTATCTGGTTATAGAACATGGAGTTGCCGAATCTTTATACTTTTTACACCTCCAATGGCTGGTTTTAAAAAATGTTTCCGAAATGGAAACAGCAACTGCCCACTGCTGACAGCTTCTCTCTGTCTCTCTCTGATAGAACGCTCCACTCCCTCCCCCCACAACGGCAGATAACCACGCCTACATTTTAGATATCTTTTCATATTCTCAAGTCTGATAAAACAAATAAAGAGGCGGGGTTTCTTATCCCTTTAAGTATGGCGGATTACAATAAGTGTTTTGCCATTGCATTGCATGGCAGGCGCACACTTAAATACAATCAGTCTCAAAACACTTTGTCTTTGGCACAGAAAACAATCACACTAATTGTGATCACACTTAGTGGGCATCACACATGTGTGCAGGAGATAGCCACGAGATGGCAGTGTGCTCCCTTTTATTGATGACTTAGTTTGGACACTGGTTCTTTGCCTTGAATTGTATCCATAGAGTTATCGCAGTCATTGATTGCAGACTTTATTAGACGTTTACAAAGGAAAAGGTAGTTTCATGACAGTACAGTTCACTGGTAAGAAGCCGAACTAAAAGGAGACCCTATAAGCTTTTCGGCTTATTTGCACAGGAAACCTTTATCATAAATCGCTTGCTTTCCCTCCTAAAACAAGTGTGACAGTTTGATTATGATAATATCTCTAAAAACTGGACAAATGTCAATTGAGTTAAAACTAATACAAGCAATTGGGGAAGGCAGGGGAGGGGGCTGCCAATAAATACCATGTTCCATCACTTGCGATTCACTTGTTTATCCTGCTGTATCACCCCAGTGCCCTAGAAAGACTGGGAGGTCGAGGGTTCGATTCTCAGTCAAGTCATATCATATAACACCCAGGGTCTTTGGTTCAATTTGACCTGGCCATTGAAAGTGGAGGCAAAAAGGATAATATTTAGACCATTCATTCTTCTAGGCTATCAATGAATGGCTGGCAACCCAATTTACTACATAATGTAGCTCCACACCCCCATAACTCTATGCCACGCCCCCATACGTGATGCCTCGCGTGTCAAAAACAACAGACAGACCTACAAGCCCACACAACAACAGCAACAGCTTGAGAGTGTCTGCTATTTTCGGTGCGCGACACCGTCGTACGACGAGACATAGATCAAGTCTCCGCCCACACCTGCACCTGAGAGAGAGAAAGAGAGAGAGAGAGAGAGAGAGAGAGAGAGAGAGAGAGAGATCATCATTTGATAGCAGACAGTTTAACGATGGTATTTATGACTGTGTGTAGTTGCCTGATCACTGACTTAAAGGAATAACACAGACAAGGGCTCCATTTGGAAAGGTATGGATCATTAGGCCTACATTATTACATTACAGTATAGCCTACAGTAGGCCTATGAGTGAAGCTGTAGTCTTGGTTTAGTATCGGCTCCCTTTGTGTTGTTGCTTAGGAAGTGTCCAGAACTTGTTTGATCAGTTCACATAGACTGTTGCAGAGTGCAGACTTGCTGTGGTGGGGGAAAAGTAGCCCTACTCAGATGTGTTTTACTTAAGTAAAAGTATCTGTAGGCCTACCTACTGCTATATAGAAATACTCTGTTACAAGTAAAAGTCCAAAATAAAAAATGTACTTGAATTAAACTACTAAGTATTGGCATCAAAGTATAGGCTACTTACAGTAGGCCTACCAAAAGTAAAAGTACTAAAATGTTTGAAAATAGAAGCTCCTACTAGCTACAAGCTTGTAGATCGGCTATTTTCAAATAGCCTATTTATAAAAAAGGGCTAAAGTGGTTTATGTATGTTTTACAATGTAATAATCTGGAAATACTCAAGTAGAGTACAAATAGCCTACATAAGAATTGTGGGTTGTGAGTGTAGTGTTGAAATAGCCTATGTGGTTTATACAGTAATATCATTCATTATGTAAAATGAGATGTTCAAGTGGGTTAGAATGTGTACATTTAATTGCATTGTGTGTTTGGACAGATAGTATGCTAAAGCAAACAACCACCACAGGGTAATGAGGGCATGGTAAATACATGTATCAAGAGTGATATGTTTGTATTAATCTTATCATCTTCAACTCGTCATGCCACAAGCTTCCACTAATTGCAGTTCAGAGGATAATCATGATAAATTAATCACATCAAATGTAAACTTAAAGGAGTAGTTCACCCCCGAATTGACTTTTTTTTCTATTGATTACTCATGCCATGGAGACTAGAGTTCAATAATATTTTTTGGTTTTTGTCACATTCCTAAGACAAAAAAATTGATTCGAGTAAATTTACCCCCATTGATTCCGGATGGGGACCAGTTTCGAAAACGGGTCCCCATCCGGAACTAATGGGGGTAAATGTGTTGTTATCACATTGTTGTCTTAGGAATGCGACAAAAAACTAAAAATATTATAGAACTCTAGTCTCCATGGCGTGACTAATCAATAGAAAAAAGGTCATTTTAGGGGTGAACTACTCCTTTAATTGTGTTTTGCAGTTGGTGTCACATTGCCTTGTTGAGGAGGATATGTAGGTCTACTTATTAGGCTACTTATGCAACGCATCTTTATGTCTTGTCTTATCACTCCATCTCTCTTCCAGTGGGAATATATCAATTATCTGTTTGGATACATTCATAAGCACTTCAGAGGAATTATGAGGTAAGGAATTACACAACTCCACGTTTCATCTTGACTGACATCAACATGGCTTTACTGCAGGGGTCTTCAACAGGGGGTCCGGAACCCCTAGGGGGTCCTCAGAGTTACTACAGGGGGTCCTCCAAATCTTTGTGTGACAGAAGCTTTTTTTCTCCTTTTTATGTTAACCACTTGAACCCTAGTTTCCATATTCTGAGAACTTTAGCCAAAAATAGCAGATCTACAAGCACACAACGCCTCGCGCTGCAAGGCGTTGTGTGCTTGTAGATCGGCTATTTTCGGCAAAGAGGTTTGGTGTAGAGGGGGAAAAAGAGCAGACTAAGTACAGAGTGAAAGGTCAAGTTTATTAAGTATTGACGGTTCAAGTGGTTAAATATCTGAAAACACAAATTGACATGAATCCAAAATACACTGATGATTGTGCTGTCAAACAATGAAACTATATGGAATCTATGAAAATGTGGGGGTCCCTGCTTCATCTCTTTCTCTCAACTAAGGGGTCCTTGGCCTGAAAACGTTGGGGGACCCCTGCTTTACTGAATCTACTGTCTGGCTCACAATGATGATCCATGTTAGTCTGATAAGCAGTGATGGAAAACGTACCGGTACTTGCATTTTTTTTTACTTAAGTAAAAGTATCAATACCCTAGAAATAGTCTGTTACAAGTAGAAGTTTGGTATTCAAAATATACTTGAGTACAAGTACAAAAGTGTTGACATCAAAATATACTGTAGGCCTATACTAAAGTACCAAAACTTTTAAAAGTAAAAGAAGTACTCATTATGCAGAAGGTCCCATTTAACATGTTTTCAAATGTATACAAATCCTTTGAAAATATAGATCTTCAAACTCACAGCTTATAGACCTAGGTTATTTTCAGATTGCCAAAGAACATTTGCAGTAGGTCTGAATTGGTTTTGTAATAATAATCAAAATCTACAAAGTAACTGGTAACTCAAGTTTTCAAATAATTATAGTGGGGTAAAAAGTACAATATTTTCCTTTGAGATGTAGTGGAGTAGAAGTGAAAATACTCCAGTAAAATCACACCTAGTATGAAGTGAGCTTCACACTAGGTGATATTTATGAGTAAGAAGCTTGGCCAATGTGACCCTGAGCATACAATAAACTTTGAGCGCTTTGTGGCAAGATGTAGGCCAGATGTAGGTCAGATGTAGGCCTGATGTGGGCCAGATGTAGGCCACACTTCAGAGCCCAGACAAAGCCAGATGTTGGAGCTTAGCTCCAGGGACATGCTGGGCCCCTGATTCAGCCCGGGAAAAAGAGTTGGAGAGGCCCTCATTGCACGCTATAGAGAGATCTCTCTCTATAGCGCTGCTGCTACTCAAAGATTTGTGACAAAGTGACAAGCCAGTGGGCCAATTACATGAGTTATATTTCGTCGTTGTCGGGTGGAAACCTTGTATGTCTGTATGTTTGTATTTATTATTTTAAAAATGATTTGAACTAGTGAAAACAGCCGATCTACAAGCACACAACGCCTCGCACCGCGAGGCGTTGTGTGCTTGTAGATCTGCTGTTTTCACTACTTTTGTGCGACGGCCTTGTATGATGAAGCAGGGCTTTGCTTTGCGAAAACATTTACACATTTGAAACTTGGAGATACAAGGTTTCTACCCGACAACGACGATATGTACTTAGCTACTTTCAGAATTTTCTGAATATATAATATTAAAGCGATCTCTTTCAGGGTACAGCCTTTATCCAGAGCACACATCCTACAGCAGTTCCAGCTGCACTGTCAGTCTCTGGCTGCCAACGACAACAGGGCTTTCAAGCAGGAGTTTGAGGTAAACGTTTGTTCAGTGCATTCCAATAGCTTTGTGGTTCAGAAACAAGGTGTGTTTAGGCTCTTTCTGAAAGCCATTATCTACGTTACCCACCCTCACTTTCAACTCATTTCCAATCAGTAAACGCATGTCGCATTCCTAAGCCAATGCTTTGATGACTGGCAGAGTCTATCCGGTAGGACATTGGTTCTCAAAGTGGGGTCCGAGGACCCCCAGGGGTCCTTGAGGGGGTTCCAGGTGGGTCCCCAGCTAAATGATAGTTAGGAACCAAATGGACCCTTATGGTTATGTAACTCAGAGAGTGTACAAATGGAACCAAATGGATCAGTACGGGTGCATTCGTTCCATTTTGTACACTCTCAGAGTTAAATTAAAATTGATTTCACTATTAAAATTGGGGTCTCAAGAGATAGAAATGCTATTAAATAGGGGTCCGTAACCTAATGCGTGTCAAACTGGGGGTCCTTGAAATTAAAATGTTTGGGAATCACTAGAGCTGTAAAAATCTTCTCTTATGGGGGTCCCTGTCATAGCTTTTGAAACGGGGGTCCGCGCGCTAATAAGTGTCAATTTGGGGGTCCTCGACATGAAAACGCTTGAGAACCACTGCAGTAGGAGACTGACTCAAGACAAAGGCCCCTTTTCCACAGGGGTTGAACCGGTTGGGTTATTCTTTCCCCTGCCTCATATCGAACCAGTTTAGACATCAAAGGGGGCTTGATCCCCTGCCCTTTTATCCGCCCGTAAAAAGTGCACTGTGAGCTTGGAAGTCTGCTATTTCTGTCAAAGGGCCCTTCCCCTGCCTCTCTCTGCACCTCCCTGCTTAGGGATGTGAAAAACAACAAAAACAAAATGAAGTTAAGGCTTCATGCCGTGTGTAAGTGTCACGTGCCTGAACTTCAGCTTTATTGTCACAGCACAGGTTGTACAAGCATCATTGTCATGTGTAGTTTTCAGGAAAGAGGAAACAAATAGAAAACAAGGAAAACATTTCGGAAATGTCAGACATTCCTATATCATGAGCAAAGTAAATATATGCAGGGTGCGTGGTTAGAAGAAAGGCAATGGAATGATCAGGGACATGCTGGGCCCCTGATTCAGCCAGAGAAAAAGAGTTGTAGAGGCCCTCATTGCGCGCTATAGAGAGAGATCTCTCTGCTGCTACTCAAAGATTTGCCGTTTCAGATCATGACAAGTGACAAGCTAGTGGGCCAATTATTGTACATGAGTTATATTTCGTCGTTGTTGGGTGGAAACCTTGTATGTCCAAAACCGTTTGTTTTGTATTTATCATTTTAAAAATGATGTAGATCTGCTGTTTTCACTACTTTTGTCCAACGGCCTTGTATGATGATGCAGGGCTTTGCTTTTCGAGAAAATGTATATACATTTGAAACTTGGAGATACAAGGTTTCTGTCCGACAGTGACGATTTACTTTGTTGGCCGCCCAGCCCCCAAAATGGAATGAAAGCCAACATTTTATTTACATTTTCTTCCTAATGGCCGGCCGGGAATGAACCGGCCGTTGGGGAGTTGTCCCGCTTTTCCCAATGGCCAGCACGTCCCTGGGAATGATGCATTTGGAATAGCTGCAGATGTAGTAACTGATAAGGAGAATAGTTTAAAGAACAGTGGCAATAGCAACAGACATAGAAACAGTCTTGCTGTATGTGCACGTGGAACATCATTTTGCAGCATATGTAACGGAGGTGATCCGAACCTCCCCACCCGGCTTCGAACCCGGGTCTCCCGCGTGAAAGTCCAATATCTTAACCATCACTCCAAAGGGACATCCCTATGGAACGAGAGCAGATACTAGACTTTTGAGGCTTCAGGCTGGGGCTGCGACTCTCTCCGCCACACATATCATTGTTGTCGGGCAGAAACCTCTCATCTCCGTGTTTTGTGTTTTTACGTAAATCAATGCCCTACTTGATCACACAACACTACAGCGTCACACAAAAGTATACTTATCTGCACGCTTGTAGATCTGCTACTTTTGATGCTTTTGAATTTGAATCCAACAGTTTTGGACATAATGAGGTTTCCACCCGACAGAGACGATATATCAGACATGTCCTTGTAAACATAGGTGACACAGAGACGATATATCAGACATGTCCTTGTAAACATAGGTGACACAGAGACGATATATCAGACATGTCATTGTAAACATAGGTGACACAGAGACGATATATCAGACATGTCATTGTAAACATAGGTGACACAGAGACGATATATCAGACATGTCCTTGTAAACATAGGTGACACAGAGACGATATATCAGACATGTCCTTGTAAACATAGGTGACACAGAGACGATATATCAGACATGTCATTGTAAACATAGGTGACACAGAGACGATATATCAGACATGTCCTTGTAAACATAGGTGACACAGAGACGATATATCAGACATGTCATTGTAAACATAGGTGACACAGAGACGATATATCAGACATGTCATTGTAAACATAGGTGACACAGAGATCCAGGGCAGCAGCAGCACCTCTGCAGTCTTATAAGCACAGAAAGGTAATCCTGGCTGTGTGTGTGGTGGCCCGTCTCATGCAGGACAGCCTGCTGACAGGCGCTGCTCAGAGCTCGTCCGTCAGTCTGATGGCAGGCAATTAGCCAGTAGCTATGCCCCTCCCGTAAAAGCTTTTGTCCAATGCTAGCTTAGCAACCGGCAGCTTGCCAAGGCTGTTGCCAAGGCAAACCTTGGCAAGCAGGAAGTTATTGTAAGCTAGCATTGGACAAAAGGTTTTTGGGAGGGGCATAGCTACTGGCTAATTCAATTCAATTTCAATTCAAAGGAGCTTTATTGGCATGAGAACACATACGTTTACATTGCCAAAGCAAGTGTCACAAATACAAATAAAAACAGTTGAAAATGGGTAACATACATACAGTTGGAGGGGGTACAGCATTGTGTAAACAGAGCTATGTTGCATTGTGACATTTTATATAATATACAGGGTATAGAGCTTTTGGAACAAATAGCAGCATTATTGTTTCTCAAAATGTAAAGGTAGCAGCAATGCAGTAGGTCTAGATGTCAATCCATGGTTTGTAGTCCTTAGGGTGGTTGTGTTCCAGTCTCTAGCCTTCTTTTGTCGCAACAGTTAACAAATCTTGCTGCTGTGTTCGTACATTGTTGTATTTCTCCCAGTAGGTATGGCAGTTTGTCATCATTGGTCATGTTTTCAAACTCACTTCAGGTGTGTGTAATCTGTGGGAGGTATGTGGCAGCCACTAGCCAGGGGGAAACGGTTCAGATATCTGGGTGGCATACAGTAGATAAGATAGCAAAGCTTTGCATCAGCTGCTCGTCTTTGATGCAAATGAACCTGTTCCCAGAAACAAAAAGCAACACTATCTCTCTCCCTGCTGAACAGGCTGTAGGAGTCGCTAGTAGCAGTGACAGCAGGGCAAGCCCTACACAGCAGGGCAAGCCCTAGTCTGGGATCACTTCACTTTTCGAGGTTTGATCCGGTCGGGAGAGGAAACCACTTTACGTCATGTTGTAGTACTCAAAGGACTACAATTTGCCGGAACTATCAAACCGGATTCAGTTTTAACCCAAAATAATTCCCCTGCGCTCCAGGACATACTTTTAGGGCCTACCTAATAAACTCCTTGATGCGGAGTAGTTTTGTTTTTGAAAAATGTGTTTGGGATATGCATCTTTTATTCCAACTCGTAGCAACTGGCAAGACTGCACTAGGCTACTCAAGCATTTTAATAGGGATTGGGGAAACAAACGGAGGGAACCAAAACAAAGCGATGCCACTTCTTCGGCTTGTGGTTTCCGCCTAGACCGGATCAAACCGTCCGTTGTTAACGATCACCAGGCTCTCCCTCAGAAAGCCTGGTGGGCGAGGTTAGGCAAGCCCTAGGGTTTGGATCCGGAATCGGAGGAACCGGATGCAACACTGAGGAACCGGAATGAGTTCCATCACATTTTGGAACTAAAAATAAACCAGATTACAATTCTCCATGTAGGCCTATACACCTAAATAAACGCGATCAAGCCCGACCCAATTTCAATTCTGATCGGGAGTGTACAAATGGAATCAACCATTTATACACTCTCATAGTTACAGTCCGTAAGGTTTTATTTGGAACCCCCTATACTGGAATCGGTAAAGGGAACCATTAAGGAATTGGACAATTTACAGAATCGTTACTGGAATAATTAGAATCATAAAAGATCCCAACCGTAATCCGGATGCACCAAGGAGGATTCAAACAGCAGTCTCCTCTCCACAGTGGCGGGCGGGAACTTTACCCACACGGCCCGGGCAGGCGGGCACTACTTCTAAATGCCCCTTTTATGCTTCATTTAAAGCACTGTGTATATGCAATGTGCTATCATGCAAATGAACGTTCCTACTCTCTGCTCTGTCTCTGAAGGAGCTGAATGATGTTGGCAAAGACTTGTCCTCCCGGGTAGGGAGCCTGGAGCACAACAGGGAGAAGAACCGCTATCCCACCATTCTGCCCTGTAAGTACACATTCATAGCTGTAATCACTGCAAAGCCCAGGGGATTGTGCACGTTTGGAGCAACCTATAGTGCACGCCACGGAAGTCTGATTTAGTGTCTCATAAAAACTAATAATTTGAAATAAACTATTGTCAAGTAAGTGTTGATACTGTATGTTGCGTTGACACATGACGAGTCAGCTTTTTTTTCAGTTGAAGATTTTCTTTAGTATAAGTAGCAATACCTGGAGTGTAGAAACACTCAGTTACAAAATGTTACTTGAGTAAAAGTACAAAAGTCAAAAAATATATTTAAAGTACCAAAAGTAAAAGTACTAAAATGGCAGAGCTACAAGCTCACAACACATAATGTAAATTTTATAATATAATCATTTATAGCTGCAGTTGAGGTAAAAGTATTGAAAATGGAAATAAAGTAAAAAAATACCTCAAAATTGGTAATTAAAGGGATAGTTCACCCCCAAAATGTATTTTTTGTATCGATTACTCACCCCATGGAGACTTGAATTCATGGATATTTTTGTGTTTTTGTCGCATTCCTAAGCCAATAATTTGAGGAGACTCTTTGTGTCTCCATAGGGAACAATACAGGCTCTTTGTGTCTCCATAGGGAACAAAGCAGGCTCTTTGTGTCTCCATAGGGAACCACTGCTGCTCATCAAAGTATGCGTCACAAACAAAAAAATATCCATGCATTTGGGTAGAACTATCCCTTGAAGTACAGTACTTGACTAAATGCACTTACTATACACCATTGTTATGGATGATGACCACTGTCATGTTTTATGGACCTTTGTGGTTTCAGATGACCACTGTCGTGTCAGACTGTCCCTTCAAGACCACCAGCCTCACTCTGACTATATCAATGCAAGCTTTGTGCCTGTAAGTACAATCCTTTAACCACTTAAAGAAAATATACTGTACTTTGTTGTCTTGGGTCAACCCTAACGGATTCATTTGGTTCCATGTGTACACTGTCAGAGTTAAGGGGAGACCTTGATATGTGAGAGTTTGAGAAACTGTCACTTATACATGGAAATGATATTTCCATGTAGCAGGAGTTATAGGGGATGTAATGTGATGATGGTTTGTGTCCCCTCAGGGAGGAGGGACAGAGAGGGACTTCATCTGTACCCAGGGTCCTCTATAATGTAATGTTTGTGTCCCCCTTAGGGAGGAGGGACAGAGAGGGACTTCATCTGTACCCAGGGTCCTCTATAATGTAATGTAATGTTTGTGTCCCCCTTAGGGAGGAGGGACAGAGAGGGACTTCATCTGTACCCAGGGTCCTCTATAATGTAATGTAATGTTTGTGTCCCCTCAGGGAGGAGGGACAGAGAGGGACTTCATCTGTACCCAGGGTCCTCTATAATGTAATGTTTGTGTCCCCTCAGGGAGGAGGGACAGAGAGGGACTTCATCTGTACCCAGGGTCCTCTATAATGTAATGTTTGTGTCCCCCTTAGGGAGGAGGGACAGAGAGGGACTTCATCTGTACCCAGGGTCCTCTATAATGTAATGTTTGTGTCCCCTCAGGGTGGAGGGACAGAGAGGGACTTCATCTGTACCCAGGGTCCTCTATAATGTAATGTTTGTGTCCCCCTTAGGGAGGAGGGACAGAGAGGGACTTCATCTGTACCCAGGGTCCTCTATAATGTAATGTTTGTGTCCCCTCAGGGTGGAGGGACAGAGAGGGACTTCATCTGTACCCAGGGTCCTCTATAATGTAATGTAATGTTTGTGTCCCCTCAGGGAGGAGGGACAGAGAGGGACTTCATCTGTACCCAGGGTCCTCTATAATGTAATGTAATGTTTGTGTCCCCTCAGGGAGGAGGGACAGAGAGGGACTTCATCTGTACCCAGGGTCCTCTATAATGTAATGTAATGTTTGTGTCCCCCTCAGGGTGGAGGGACAGAGAGGGACTTCATCTGTACCCAGGGTCCTCTATAATGTAATGTAATGTTTGTGTCCCCTCAGGGAGGAGGGACAGAGAGGGACTTCATCTGTACCCAGGGTCCTCTATAATGTAATGTTTGTGTCCCCCTTAGGGAGGAGGGACAGAGAGGGACTTCATCTGTACCCAGGGTCCTCTATAATGTAATGTTTGTGTCCCCCTCAGGGTGGAGGGACAGAGAGGGACTTCATCTGTACCCAGGGTCCTCTATAATGTAATGTAATGTTTGTGTCCCCCTTAGGGTGGAGGGACAGAGAGGGACTTCATCTGCACCCAGGGTCCTCTATAATGTAATGTAATGTTTGTGTCCCCCTCAGGGTGGAGGGACAGAGAGGGACTTCATCTGTACCCAGGGTCCTCTATAATGTAATGTAATGTTTGTGTCCCCTCAGGGTGGAGGGACAGAGAGGGACTTCATCTGTACTCAGGGTCCTCTATAATGTAATGTAATGTTTGTGTCCCCCTTAGGGAGGAGGGACAGAGAGAGACTTCATCTGTACCCAGGGTCCTCTATAATGTAATGTTTGTGTCCCCTCAGGGAGGAGGGACAGAGAGGGACTTCATCTGTACCCAGGGTCCTCTATAATGTAATGTTTGTGTCCCCTCAGGGTGGAGGGACAGAGAGGGACTTCATCTGTACCCAGGGTCCTCTATAATGTAATGTTTGTGTCCCCCCATGCAGGGGGAGGGACAGAGAGGGACTTCATCTGTACCCAGGGTCCTCTATAATGTAATGTTTGTGTCCCCCCATGCAGGGGGAGGGACAGAGAGGGACTTCATCTGTACCCAGGGTCCTCTATAATGTAATGTTTGTGTCCCCTCAGGGTGGAGGCACAGAGAGGGACTTCATCTGTACCCAGGGTCCTCTATAATGTAATGTAATGTTTGTGTCCCCCTTAGGGAGGAGGGACAGAGAGGGACTTCATCTGTACCCAGGGTCCTCTATAATGTAATGTAATGTTTGTGTCCCCCTTAGGGAGGAGGGACAGAGAGGGACTTCATCTGTACCCAGGGTCCTCTATAATGTAATGTTTGTGTCCCCTCAGGGTGGAGGGACAGAGAGGGACTTCATCTGTACCCAGGGTCCTCTATAATGTAATGTTTGTGTCCCCTCAGGGTGGAGGGAGAGAGAGGGACTTCATCTGTACCCAGGGTCCTCTATAATGTAATGTAATGTTTGTGTCCCCTCAGGGTGGAGGGACAGAGAGGGACTTCATCTGTACCCAGGGTCCTCTATAATGTAATGTAATGTTTGTGTCCCCTCAGGGTGGAGGGACAGAGAGGGACTTCATCTGTACCCAGGGTCCTCTATAATGTAATGTTTGTGTCCCCTCAGGGTGGAGGGAGAGAGAGGGACTTCATCTGTACCCAGGGTCCTCTATAATGTAATGTAATGTTTGTGTCCCCTCAGGGTGGAGGGACAGAGAGGGACTTCATCTGTACCCAGGGTCCTCTATAATGTAATGTAATGTTTGTGTCCCCTCAGGGTGGAGGGACAGAGAGGGACTTCATCTGTACCCAGGGTCCTCTATAATGTAATGTAATGTTTGTGTCCCCTTAGGGTGGAGGGACAGAGAGGGACTTCATCTGTACCCAGGGTCCTCTATAATGTAATGTAATGTTTGTGTCCCCTCAGGGAGGAGGGACAGAGAGGGACTTCATCTGTACCCAGGGTCCTCTATAATGTAATGTAATGTTTGTGTCCCCTTAGGGAGGAGGGACAGAGAGGGACTTCATCTGTACCCAGGGTCCTCTATAATGTAATGTTTGTGTCCCCTCAGGGAGGAGGGACAGAGAGGGACTTCATCTGTACCCAGGGTCCTCTATAATGTAATGTTTGTGTCCCCTCAGGGAGGAGGGACAGAGAGGGACTTCATCTGTACCCAGGGTCCTCTATAATGTAATGTTTGTGTCCCCTCAGGGTGGAGGGACAGAGAGGGACTTCATCTGTACCCAGGGTCCTCTATAATGTAATGTTTGTGTCCCCCTCAGGGTGGAGGGACAGAGAGGGACTTCATCTGTACCCAGGGTCCTCTATAATGTAATGTTTGTGTCCCCTCAGGGTGGAGGGACAGAGAGGGACTTCATCTGTACCCAGGGTCCTCTATAATGTAATGTTTGTGTCCCCCTTAGGGAGGAGGGACAGAGAGGGACTTCATCTGTACCCAGGGTCCTCTATAATGTAATGTTTGTGTCCCCCTTAGGGAGGAGGGACAGAGAGGGACTTCATCTGTACCCAGGGTCCTCTATAATGTAATGTTTGTGTCCCCCTTAGGGAGGAGGGACAGAGAGGGACTTCATCTGTACCCAGGGTCCTCTATAATGTAATGTAATGTTTGTGTCCCCCTCAGGGAGGAGGGACAGAGAGGGACTTCATCTGTACCCAGGGTCCTCTACGCAGCACCATGGCTGACTTCTGGAGGATGCTCTGGGAACAGAATGTCTCCGTCATCGTCATGGTCACAGCCACCAGACACCACCATCACAAAGACACAGTGAGACACAAGCATTGTGTGTGTGTGTGAGTGTGTGTGTGTGTGTGTGTGTGTGTGTGTGTTGGGGGGGGGGGATTACTGACATATTTGACAACTTTAAAAAAAGAACATTATTAAGCTCACAACGCATCGCGCCGTGTTGTGAGCTTGTATATCTGCTATTTCCAATATTTTTGAAAATGTTTGAAAATATGTGAACGATTATGAAAAAAAGTATTGTGATTATGTCAAATTATTGAGATTAGACGATTATGTAATCATTGTGACAGGACTAGTGGCAACCTCATGCATCATGTTGACATGTTCCTGCAGATGCTGTGTGACCAGTACTGGCCTCTGGAGCAGGGCTCGGTGTGGCATGGATCCATCCTGGTGACCACTCTGTCCCGCAAGCAAGCTCCCCATTATTTCATCACCACCATCAACGTGAGACAGGTGAGCACAGCAGCAGCACACATTCTTCAGCAGACATTATGCTGGTTAACACACCCAAAAAAAGCATTGATCACACACATTATTGTGCGTGGAGGTTCGTGTGTGACCGTCTCCAAATCGTGTTTCCCAACTAGTCGCTCGCCTCTAAATGAGAATGTGTGTGGAAAAAAACGTTTTGTGCCCGGAGTGGAGCAATTCTTTGAGACACACATGCATGTACGGGTATTCCGGGGCTTGGCCGAAACAGGGATTCAGGGAACAGATACTTTCTTATTTTTTTTCCCCACACAGCTGCACTTGATATGCAGTATTCCCTCCACTGTATGTATGTAGAAAAATGCATACATTTTACGGACGAATCAACATTATATGATTGAGTACAAGTGAGTACCTGAAAAGCACCCTATAAATACAAATTTATTAACACAACGATGCAACTTAATTAAATGAAATATTGCACACAAAAGCGACACACGTCTCTCCAAAATCTAAAAAAACGGTTCTGTTTTGTCGACATAGGCCTACGCTATAGGCAAACTCTGTACAGGAGGGAAGAAAAGGGAAGACACACATTGTGCGGTTACGGCGGTTCCCATAGAAATGAAAGGACAACTACAGAGAGAACTTCCTTTTACAGAAAAGAGCAGGAATTATTGGGAGAGAGGCGGAGTGGAAATGGTGAAACAAAAACATAATTGATTGACTGACACATCACTGCGTCATTGGACGCTGAAAATAGCTGCAGCCAGCTCAGCTTTTCTTTGTTTTTCTTTGTAGCGTCACACCCATCACACAGAAACAAGTGTCGGCCTTCAGTGGGTATCTTCATGCTGCTGAATAACTTGTTGCTTTATTTTCACGTGCAGCTTTACAGGTGTAGACAAGTGGGTGAAATAGTTTTTGGTTCAAGCTCCATCGTCTGTAGTCTTTCAGAAAAGAACAATAGAGATCGAAAGAAGAGCAAGGACAACAGGATAGAAAACAGGGTTAGATAATCAGAAGTACCTAGTAGAGTGGAGAAGAAAAACTTAGTCCATTTACTCTGCTTTAAAGGACAACTTTAGTTTTTTACAACAAGGGTTCATATTTTAGATTGTAATTAAAGAATATAAAAGATGAGTGTTAAAATTATGTAATTTACTTCTTTCTATTGTTTTAGAGATTCTTATTTCAGTGGTTGGGGGCATGCGTACAAGTGGCTAAATATGTCATTTTACACAGAATAAGCCCATTCCCAAGATACAACGAAACCTTTCATGGTTGGATGTGACTTATGGGGGCTAGAAGTGTTACAGTAAATAGCAATAAAGAAACTGCTGGCTTATTATGTCTAAAAAGACATTTTTAGCCACATGTACACATGCCCCCATGCGTACGCATGCCCCACATTTTAGCACGGTAAACGCAATAAAACAATAGAACGAAGCAAATGAAAACCTTTTAATACTCACTTTTTCTTTTCTCTAATTACAATCTAAAATATGAACCCTTGTTGTAAAAAAACAAAGTTGTCCTTTAATCCATCTAAGCATATGCACTCGCCTCTAATTGAAAATTATCTGAAAATCTGCTCCCGCCAATCGCTACTCGTCTGAGAAATCCTCAACACGTGTGATCATCAATAAATGTGTAAAACGCTGAAATCAGAAGGAAAATCTACATTAGTGTATCCCTCCCACTCACATAATCGCCACTGTCGGGCAGAAACCTCGTATCTCCCAAGTTTCAAATGTGTAAATGTTTTCGTAAAGTAAAGCCCTGCTTCAGCATGCTGTACAAGACTGGCACAAAAGTAGTGAAAATAGCAGATCCACAAGCACACAACGGCTCGAGGCGTTGTGTGCTTGTAGATCGGATATTTTCACTAGTTTAAATCATTTTCAAAATGAAAAACAAAAAACGAATGGTTTTGGACATACAAGGTTTCCACCCGACAGCTACGATATGGCGTTTTAAGGTTGAACCGTCATTACAGTTGTATCCTGTAAATGGAACATGCCAATGTACCAAGCGGGTGTTTTGTGCGTTCCAGAGAGGCTGCTCGACAGACAGGACGGTCACACACTACCACTTCCCCGCCTGGCCGGACCAGGGGGTCCCCAAGGACCCCACCTCTCTTTGTGCCCTCGCCGAGACCGTGCGCAAGCACCTGGACACCTCCCAGCGCCTGGGGCCGGCCGTGGTTCACTGCAGGTGGGACTTTTACCCAGATCTCTCACTTTTATTTTCAAGATGATTTGAAAACAGCAGATCGACAAGCTCTGGCGATCTGCTCAACTTAGTCGGGGACCCACAGGCCCAAAAGCTCAAGGAATAGGGTTGAACCTGTGATGTCATGGGGAGGCTCTCTCCATTCCGACATGTCGCCACTCCGAAATTGACTTCTTATTGTCAGAGTGGCGACACTCCCATGTGCCTAAGGTTTAGGGTTAGGGTTAGGGATAGGGTTAGTGTCGGAATGGAGACATGTCGGAAAGGAGACATGTCGGAGTGGAGAGATTCTTTTTTTTTTTACTTATTTTTTGATGAGTCATCACTTTTTCATGCAAAACAAATGCTTGCAATGGATTCAGAATCATGAAGAACCCCTAGTTTGACCCCTCACATTCTACTTAAAGGAGTAGTTCACCCCCAAAATGACATTTTTCTATTGATTACTCACACCATGTATAGTTATGTATAATATTTACCCCCATTGATTCCGGATAGACCCGAATCCATTTGGGTCCCCATCCGGTACAAATGGGGGTAAATTTACTCTAAAAACAAAAAATATTATTGAACTCAAGTCTCCATGGGTGAATAATCAATAATCAATAATCAATCAGGGGAAAAAAGTCATTTTGGGGGTGAACTACTCCTTTAAAGCAGATTCTTTTCTTTTTTAAATATTTTTCTTTTCCTGTATAGTGAAGTCGATGGGCAAAAAGTAAGAATCAACTTGATAAAAGACTAAGTTGATTCCTAGTTGTTCTTTTTATCTGCTGGTGTGCTTCTGTCAGTGTGAAGCAGAAATATGTGTAACATAGGAGAGCATTAAGGTCGGCGTAGTAGTAGCCATATCCCAGGCACTCAACAGAACAGTCTGACTGATTTATGTAACAAAGCCTTGTTAAAGAAAGCACAGACCATCCTGTCTGACAACACCTAGAGCTCCACACACTCTGGGTTCCTGCTTCAAATGCCCACCAGACAAAGCCAACACATGTATACAAACACTGCTTCATTTAATACCTGTAGCCATCTCACTGCTTAGCTCCGGTTGTAAAAGATTAGAGCCTTCCTGCCCTGGCATTTCGAAGGAATTTACGACACAGAGCGCCAAGTGGCCTTGACCCTTGTCTTGCATAGCCAGACAACTATTTCACAATCTCTGAATGCTAGATATTGTATCAAAACAGCATCCCGGTATCGGCAGTGGAAGCTTGTGATTGGCTGAACCGGAGGTAGGGAGCGCTCCGTTGTGTTCGTCTGGACCGCGCGGAGGTGACGAAATTCAGGAGGCTGAAGATATTACTTACTATTCTGTCCATAACGGCACATAAGTCGGTAACGGCGCTGAGTCGGCTCATGCGTCCGTCGCAACGCTCGACTATGCGATGTTTCATAACATATATAATCATAAACATTCTATATTTATAAGGTCAAGTATTATACTTAATAATTGGGACTAATTAAGAACCATTATCACAGTTATAATAGGCCTACATTTACAGTAGTAAATAGTAAAATATATTCTAAAATGTCTTTGCATTTATTTATCTTTTCCATTTCTGCTAAGCAGCATGCTTTATATGCATAGGGTCACTTCTGCCTTATCGGCTACCGTCACCCTACACCTAGTCTGAAGTGATCGGTGCATGCTGTCGCTGTGAAATGGGCGTTACAAACAGACACGGGCAAACGGACAAAAGCCATTCTGCACTTGTGCCATGATGTAGGCTAGATGTAGACCACGCTTCAGAGCCCGGACATTTTTGGGGGCCTTGACGAAGCCAGATGTTTCAGCTTAGTTCCTTCCAGGAGCACCACTCAAAAATGATGAAATTCTAGGCCAGAGTTACTACAGGGGGTCCTCCAAATCTTTGTGTGATAGACACTTTTTTTCTCCTTTTTTATATTAACCACTTGAACCCTAATTCTGAGAACAAAAGAAAAAGTAAAAAATCAAACCTCGGTTCGAAGTGAAGCGGTGAACTTTTATTCTACGTGTTCTAGAGTTAATGAATTAATGATTTTATCTGGAGGGCCGAATTGTCATGTGAAGCTTGACCAACAGATAAAACCTGTGCATTCTGGACTGATATGACCATATATGGACATGGGACACACATTTTGTTTTTGAAAAACCCTATTCATTCTGGACTGATATTCTGGACGTACGGGACAGATAAAACCTGTTCATTCTGGACTGGAATGACCATGTATGGACATGAGGTGACAGGCATTTTGTTTTTGATAAAACCTGTTCATTCTGGACTGGGATAACCATACATGGACATGAAACACACATTTTGTTTTTGAAAAAACCTGTTCATTCTGGACTGAAATGACCATATATGGGCGTGGGACACACAAAGCCACTCATTGGAAGCGGCTTTCACCGCTTCAAAAAATAGCAGATCTACAAGCTTGTAGATCGGCTATTTTCGGCAAAGAGGTTTGGTGTAGAGGGGAAAAAAGAGCACACTAGGTACAGAGTGAAAGGTCAAGTTTATCAAGTATTGATGTTTCAAGTGGTTAAATATCTGCAAACACAAATTGACATGAATCCAAAATACAGTGATGATTGTGCTGTCAAACAATTAAACTAAACTATATGGAATCTATGAAAAGGTTGTGGGGGTCCCTGCATCATCTCTCTCTCAAATAAGGGGTCCTTGGCCTGAAAACGTTGAAGACCTCTGTTCTAGGCAGAGGTTTGTGGTTAACGCTTCTCTGTGTGTTTGGTTTGCTGCAGTGCCGGAGTGGGCCGCTTGGGGGTGTTGGGGTGTTGGGTTAATGATCCTCTGTGTGTTTGGTCTGCTGCAGTGCCGGAGTGGGCCGCTCGGGGGTGTTGGGTTAACGATCCTCTGTGTGTTTGGTTTGTTGCAGTGCCGGAGTGGGCCGGTCAGGGGTGTTCGTGGCGTTGCTGTGGCTCACACAGCTGTGTGCGCGGGGCATCCAGCCTGACATCAGGGCCACCGTGGAGGACCTGAGACGCCACCGCATGTGGATGGTCCAGACCCTGGTCAGTAACCCTCACACATCATGTGGATGGTCCAGACCCTGGTCAGTAACCCTCACATGATGTTGACTGTTTGACCCTTACAGGGACCATTTGGTTCCATTTCTACACACTGAGTTAGGAGAACTGGGAAAGCATGTGTGTCCCTTATTTAGATTGTAACCACTTTAACCATTATCTTATACTTTAGCTATTCAAAAATAGCTAAAGCTTGTATATCTGCCAAATAGCTTACATATAATGTTGGGGGTCCTTGACATGAGACGGTTTGAGCACCACTGATAGAATAACACAGGGTTTGCTGTGTTTCCATCCAGGAGCAGTATATACTAGTTCATCAGTGTCTACTCCACTGGTTGAGAAGAGGATCTCAGGGAATCTCTGCACGGTGAGAATGCAAAAATATACACTTTACTACTGTACTAAATGAGTACACTATAGTATAATGTACAAGATACTATAGAACATATCACATTTCAGTCAACATGTGTAATGTTCAATCAAACAAAAGTTATTTTTTTTTAATACTTTTTCCGCTGGTATATTTTTCACTATAGGGCATAGCAGTGGGCGTGGTTTTGCTGGCGCAACAAAACGAAATCTGACATTCATTTTTCCCCTAGAGATTTATACAAAATATTTATATCAATTAATCCTAGGATCAAGCCATCCAGGCTTGAAGAAGGAAGGCACTGGAGCAACATGCCACATAAATGCTTTTTGTGTCCTTTTATAACTAGTCTTGAGTGTCCCCAACACTCACGACAACATGATGCAGGCATTGTAAATTAATTTATTTAATGTATTCTACAGTGAATAAATACCACTTCTGAATCTGATCTACAAGCTTACAATGCGATGCGTTGTGATGTTGTAGATCGGCTGTTTTTGAAAACATTATCAATATCTTGAAAAAGATTAGAACAAAAACAAACACAAATCTTCTCTTCTGGGCATCCCTGCCACAAAATATGTTTAGATGGAGGTTTCTAATATTGTACATACTGTATAGTCACTGTCTGGCAAAAAAACAAGAAACTCCCAAGTTTCAAATTTGTAAGTTTTTGTTTTTCGTAAAGTAAAGGCCTGCTTCACTATACAAGACTGTCGCACAAGACCAGTGAAAATAGCCGATCTACAAGCGAGGCGGTGTGTGCTTGAAGATCGGCTATTTTGACTATTTTAAATAGTTTTTTTAAAACGCTAAACATTTGGACATACAAGATTTCCACCCGACAACAACGATATCAATGTTCGAGGAATCCTGGATGATGTGTTGTCGTTATCTGGTCGCAGCCCACAGGAGCAGGCAGCCGTTCCAAACAACGCAGCGCCACAGCAGCGCTCGTCACAGGAGCGCAGGTCAGGCCGGGGGGGAGGAGCGGGCAGGTCCAGGAGGAGTGGGCGACACCAGAGCCAGCAGCCTTCACCACCACAGATACAGAGCTCACTGCAGAGCATACTGAACCCTGGGAGACAGCAGAGCCAGCAACCTTCAACACAACTACAGCAACTGCAGAGCATAATGAACCCTGCGAGACGCCAGAGCCAGCAGCCTTCACCACAGATACAGAGCGCACTGCAGAGTCTGCTGAACCCCGGGAACCTACTGAGGAGATTAATGCCATCCTCCTCATCCTCAAACCATGTGCACTTCAGTCCACACGCACACACCTGAACCTACACACTCGCACACCTGAACCTACAGAACTCACTCACAGTTAGGGCTGTCACAATTATGACATTTTAACCCATTTAGGCCTAGAATTATTGAATGCTTTAACTATAGAAAAATAGCAGATATACAAGCAAGCTTCTGGGTGGTCCCTGGAACTAAATATTTTGAGATGGGGGTCCGTGGACAAATACATATCAGTTTGGGGGTCCTTCACATGAAAAGGTTTGAGAACCACTGACATAGTAGTCTCTCAAGAACAGACTAACTGAGCTCCATTTAAGTGAAAAGGACCTTTGCTTTGACGATGGCTGGCCAGATTGCTGACATAGAAACATAGGTTTTTTCCAAAAATCTTAGAAGGATTCAAGACACTCATAGAATCGGGTGAAAATTTGAATTTTCACGATTTTTCAAAAATAGCAGACCTACAAGCTCGCAGCGCGGCACTCGGTGCCGCGGTATGAGCTTGTATATCTGCTATTTTTCAATAGTTAAAGCATAAAATAATGATACACAATAATGTGTACCCGTTCTGATGGCGATTAATTGTCACTCAAATAATTGGCAATTTAATCGTGTCTTTGTCATTGACAATTACATTTCTGTTTGGCTTTTTTAGGATTTGAAGTTGCACGTGGCAGATATGACACGTAACCTAAATATACAAAGAAATTACTGACATATTTTACAACTTTATACTTAAAAAAATAACTTTGATAGTGGAAATAGCTGATATTTCCACTATCTTTGAAAATATATATTTTTTCAACTTGGAAATGATTATGTTGATTATGACAAAATGATTGCGATGTAATAATTGTGACAGGCCTACTGTATACTCACAATGCACTGAAACACACCCAGTCTAACACGCCACTCAACAGGTCATGTCAGAGACTTGGAAAAGAAAAGGTAGACATATTGGCCCCGTTCCAAACGTCCTCCCTAAAAGCCTGGAGTCCTGAACTATTATGGACTTAGAGGTGACGTCGGCTGGCCTGGTCGGTGCTTAAGGAATGCGACAGCACTTTGAAGATGAGGCCTTACTTCATCACACTCGTTTTTAAAACTCTCCCTGCCAGCGATTGTTTATCATTATTCTCATTAAATGTGTTTAGTTTAAGGATTGTAAATTATTCATGAAAACATCTATTTCCTTATACTGTATAAAGTGTATGTACTAAACTTTACTCATTTCTTAACTGTTCTCTCTCATTTTTTTACTAGTGTTTCTCCATTCTCTCATTGAGAACAGTGTTTTAAGCTTTGAGTCTGTAATGGGGCTTGATTCTGGCACTATGGCACGCAACCAAGTAAAATTAGGATTTACTTTCCCTGCCTTATTTATATTAAGTAGGCCTACACACCATTATGTAGGACACTTTTTCTTTGATTTGACACTTTACTTTTTATGATTGTCTTTTGAAGTGCAATTCGTGGGGAGCTTGTCCAGAAAGTAATCCCAGCCTCTCTGTTACACCTTCAAGCCTGTGATGCAACACTGAACTTGGATAGTAAAGCGCAACAAGGCCAGCAGCAGCCATTAGCATTGACTCTACACAGTGTTCCCATCATTAAAGACGACAGTCTACAACTCCGGTCGAACCTGTTTAACTTGACAGGCTTTACCTACTCAGCATCGTAATGGCTGACATGTGTAATTCAACACCCCTATTGTGAGATAAAGCATGTCAGTCAGTAAACCAGGCCAGAGAATAGAATAGAAGATAACAAAATCTATGGTGTTATATAATTGAAGGAGCAGTTATGTGATTTTCTTTGTTAAATAGCTCTATATTCTGATAGTAATCATTGCAACTAATGCAGGCCTGCAGGGGTCTTCAACAGGGGGTCCGGTATGATAAGATATTTGTTTGTGAGATACTTACACATGTCCTCTGTCAATATCCACAACAATTTTTACATTTGAATGGACGAGTGGGAAATGATCGAAAGGATGGAATGGAAAGTTGAGCAACTGCACTTTGGTCCCTACTGGTTGGGATGAAAGTGAATACCTTTTGGGGCGAAAGTGCATCTTGACATATTAGACATGTAGGTCAATATTGTAGGCCTAACCTACTTAAAATGGCAAATACAGGTAGAGAGGAGGTACTGTAGGGTGGGCAGTATAGGGAAATCTGGACACCATTTTTTGGGGGCTAGACTGGGCACTATTAGAGTGGGCACCATGAACAGTGCGAATTATAACCTAAAACCTCAAATTCTATTTCCATTTTGGTGCCCCGGATTTTCTAGTGCCCACTCTTCTTGAGGTCTGGTGCCCACTCTGGTTTTATGCCCACCTTTCCCTAGTGCCCCCTCTTTTCCGAGGTGCCCAGATTTCCTGGTGCCCACTCTTCCAAGGCCTGGTGTCCAATCTGTTTTGGTGCCCAGATTTGAGTTGTTGAAAACCGGGACATATTAGCAAATGTTTTAGAGATATTTGTCAGGACACGCAGTATGAAACCGGGGACAATCCTGGGCCAAAACAGGACCTCTGGTCACTAGGGCATTAACGAAAATGTCGACTTCATTACACAAGTCGACTCCAACAGAGAAAGTCGAAAGTCGAAAATACTTTCTAATGTGAAAACAGCAGATCTACATGCTCTCAACGCCTCGCAGCGCGAGGCGTTGAGAGCATGTAGATCGTCTATTTTCACAATTTCTGCCTCTATATATTTGACAATTTGGACAATGTTTAATTTTTCATTTTAGAGGTATTAAAAAGTCCTTAAATTGGCACATTAGAAATGTGAAGATACCCTCTATTCACTTAAACGTTCTGTTGGTTTGTTTACAGTTGAGAAAACAATGTTTCACATTAAGTTAATCATCTGGGGACCCCCCAAAATAATTGGGGGGGTCGTGTGTGATGTGATGACGTCATCAAACGATAAAGTCGACTTCAACTCAACTTTTTAACGAGTCGAGTCGACTTGCAGAAATCACAAGTCGTTAATGCCCTACTGCAGGGATCTTCAACGTTTTCAGGCCAAGGACCCCTTAGTCAAGAGAGAGATGAAGCAGGGACCCCCACAACCTGTTCATAGATTCCATATAGTTTCATCGTTTGACACCACAATCATCAGTGTATTTTGGATTCATGTCAATTTGTGTTTTCAGATATTTAACCACTTGAACCGTCAATACTTAATAAACTTGACCTTTCACTCTGTACTTAGTCTGCTTTTTCCCCTCTACACTAAACCCCTTTGCCTAAAATAGCTGATCTACAAGCTCACAACGCCTCGCAGCGTGAGGCGTTGTGAGCTTGTAGATTTGATATTTTTGGCTAAAGTTCTCAGGGAAAAAAAGGTTTCTATGACACAAAGATTTGGAGGACCCCCTGTAGTATCTCTGAGGACCCCCTAGGGGTCCCGGACCCCCTGTTGAAGACCCCTGCCCTACTGGTCCCCCTATAAATACACAGATTGCAGAGTGGACTTGCTAGAAAGAGTCAAGGAACACGTGGTCGTAGTGGCTGTACAAAAAGGTCATGTTTTCAAAAACACACACACATATAGGCACTGCCATTCTCCTTCAAATGACTGAAACGCCTTACAGTACACCAAGGAGCTGTGAGTATTATACATTATATAACAATAATGGCTATGCCACTTTGAAGAGTCTCTTTCATTGGTTGTGTAATAAAAAAAAGAAATATGATACAATGGAGGAGGGAGGGGAGGGGAGGGTGCTGGGGTTGGCGATGCATTCTGGAGAGAGAGAGAGAGAGAGAGAAAGGACACAGCTGTAGTGCTCCCTCTGTTGGCCATCCTTGGTGTTGCAAAAGTACCTGCACGTTGGGTAGTTACTCTGTTTGGAAAAGTCCATGATTGTAACCAGGGGTGTCGCACCAAATTCTGGGCCCTGGGTACAAGGGTTCACTGCGGGCCTGCGGGAACGCAATATTACGCATTATTTTGAGCTTTAACCAATTTAGGCCTAGGCTTATTGACTGCTTTAACTATTGAAAAATAGCAGATATACAAGCTCACAGCGCGGCACCGAGTGCCGCGCTGCGAGCTTGTAGATCTGCTATTTTTGAAAAATCATGAATTTTCTTTGCAAGTCTTTGAATATATCTATTTAAAAGCGATTATTTGTAACTCAAATATTTGCTTCTGGGGGGTCCCTGGAACAACATATTTTGAGATGGAGGTCCGTGGCTAAATACCTGTAATTTTGGGGGTCCTTGACATGAAAAAGTTTGAGAACCACTGATTTAGAGGAAGGATTTAGAAGTTGGGTCAAAGATCGGGTCAAAGATATTCAAAGACTTGCACACATTTTCCAGTTTTTTCAAAAATAGCAGATCTACAAGCTCGCAGCGCGGCACCGAGCTTGTATATCTGCTATTTTTCTAAGGTTAAAGCATACAATAATGGTTAAAGTGGTTAAAATCTAACGCGACTCGGGCGCGTTCCAGGTATTTGAGAGTTAACTATTGAAAAATAGCAGATATACAAGCTCACAGTGGTGTAGATCTATTTTTGAAAGATCTTGAAAATTTGTGCTATTCTTTGAATATTTCAAATCCTTCTAAAAACCTATGTTTCTATGTCAGTGGTGCCCAGACCTTTTCATGTGAAGGACCCCCAAAATGATATGTATTTGGCCACGGACCCCCATATCAAAACATTTAGTTCCAGGGACCCCCAGAAGCAAAATTTGAGTTACAAATGTTGGCTTAAAAAATAAATATATTCAAAGATTTGCCCACATTTTCACGACTTAAGAGTTTGTATATCTGCTATTTTTCAATAACTTAAGTATAAAATAATTAAGGCCCCTCAACCTTGGGCCCTTGTAAAGCTTCATTTACGCGTAGTCATATTAAATGTCCTGTGCTGAAAATAGCAGGATGAAAAAACGCATGAAGTTGTGAGCCTTTTGAGATCTGCATTTGTTTTGCCTGAAGGACCCTGTCCTGTCGTACCACCAAGTACAAATCGGCCACTGTGGCCTAAACCAGTGGTTCTCAACCTTTTCAGGCCGCGACCCCCCAAATCATATTTTAACAGGGGACCCCCAACCCTGACGAGCACTAAGAGTTGAGGCATTACATTTTGTATAACACGGTTATATTGTGAAAATAGCAGATCTACATGCTCACAATACTTTCGTAACTATTTCAACTATTTCTGCCAATATTTGACAATTCGGCCAATGTTTAATTTGTCATTTAAGAGGCATTAAAAAGTCCTTCAATTGTCACTTTAGAAATGTGCAGATACCCTCTATACACTTTACATTTATTTTGGTTTGTTTACTGTGAAAACAATGTTGCACATCAGGTTAATCTGGAGACCCCCCCAAAATAATTTAGGGACCCCCCTGGGGGTCCCGACCCATAGGTTGAGAACCACTGGCCCATTCATTGAAGGTCAAATTATTATTATGGGTCCAAGGTTTACTTTCCAAATTGTTGCCGTCGGTAGAAATGTCTTAAATTAATGCCCTACTTTGCCATACCACAGTGCCACACGAAAATAGCAAAAAATAGCAGATCTACAAGCCCAGCCTTAAAATCTCTTCAGAAGGGGGTCCACACGGCAAAAAAATAAACGTCAGTTTGGCGGTCCGTGGCGTGAAAATGTTGGGAGAACCACTGGGATGGACGAGAGAGGCACTGAAGTATCCCATCTGCAGCCACCTGATCCAGGCTAAACACAACGGTGGTCCTGGGGGTCTGGGGTTTGAAATAAAGCAGGAGAAAGGGCAGTAATCGGGGGATATCTTTAGAAATAGTGTCAAATCCTGGAATAAATTCCTTACCAAAAAAAATCTTCACCAATGTGTTTGTAAAGGTGTCTAGTAACACATCTCACAAAGACTGAAATTCAGTTTCCCTAGGAAAATCTTTGACAGCTAGGGTAATTCTGGGTCTCATTCACTCACTATACACTATACTATAGGGGAAAAAAAATCACTCCCAAAAAATATGCTTTAAGTGGGATATGAGGGGTCTAACTAGGTGTTTTTAATTATTCTGAATCCATTGCAAGAATTTGTTTTGCACAAAAAAAACATTCATTGGGCTACAAACAGCCCAATGAATGTTTTTGGTGCAAAACAAATGCTTGCAATGGATTCAGAATAATTAAAAACACCTAGTTAGACCCCTCACATCCCACTTAAAGCATATTTTTTGGGAGTGATTTTTTCCCCTATTGTATAGTGTATATAGTGAGTGAATGAGATCCAGAATTACCCTAGCTGTCAAAGATTTTCCTAGGGAAACTGAATTTCAGTCTTTGTGAGATGTGTTACTAGACACCTTTACAAACACATTGGTGAAGATTTATTTTGGTAAGGAATTTATTCCAGGATTTGACACTATTTCTAAAGATATCCTCGGATTAAAAGGGCAGAGATGAGGGGAGGTTTGGCAGGAGAACAGGCAGCGATTACACATTATGACCAGAATACCATGGAAAAACAGCATGGCCAAAACCAATATATACCATATACACATATACATATATATTACAGATTACAAAACAAAACAATGAACATGTACAATTATTCCATAGGCTATTGGCAGGAGAACCAACAGTTTTTTGTTTAAAAAGAATAACATTTTAAATTAAGAGTTCAGGTCCAATAAAAAAAGATTAGACACTATGTCCTTTGGCAAAAAAAAGAAAAAATAAGAAAAAAGAAAATAAATGTGCAGGTGAGGGTTGAAAGATCATTACGTGGAAACATGGTCATCTGCATGTTATGTACAGTCACTGTCTTGGGATGTGCAGATATAGATGCTTATAACGGCGACCATAAACAGATACATTGCGCATCCCTTGATGCTTGGGGATGCGACGATGATGTTGTCACGGAATAGAAAGCTACCGACATCCTTCAAACCCGTTTAGGCCTAGAATTATTGAATGCTTTAACCAGTGAAAAATAGCAGATATACAAGCTCACAGCGCGGCACCGAGTGCCGCGCTGCGAGCTTGTAGATCTGCTATTTTTGAAAAAGTCGTGAAAATGTGTGCAAATCTTTTAATATATGTATTTTCAAAGCGAACGTTTGTAACTCAAATTTTGCTTCTGGGTGGTCCCTGGAACGAAATATTTTGAGATGGGGGTCCGTGGCCAAATAAATATCATTTTGGGAGTCCTTCACATGAAAAGGTTTGAGAACCACTGACATAGTAGTCTCTCAAGAACAGACTAACTGAGCTCCAGTTAAGTGAAAATGACCTTTTCTTTGACGATGGCTGGCCAGATTGCTGACATAGAAACATAGTTTTTTTCCAAAAATCTTAGAAGGATTCAAAAGACACTTATAGAATCGGGTCAAAATTCGAATTTTCACGATTTCTCAAAAATAGCAGATCTACAAGCTCGCAGCGCGGCACTCGGTGCCGCGCTGTGAGCTTGTATATCTGCTATTTTTCAATAGTTAAAGCATACAATATTGCGTCATAATGTCTTCAGGCCTAAAAGAGGATGGATGTTGCGAGGGGAAAGGATGTGTGGTCGGTAGCGCTAGGGAGTTCTCCACCGTACGTACGTGTGTTTTCCTCACTGGGTGCGCAATCTACTCTTTTAGCAACGGATTGGGTAAAAAAAGGAAAAGAAAAAAGGACAACAATTTATTTGCTTTTGACTCTGGGGGCACCACCTCTTTTTTTTTTGTGTAGAACCAAGGAATCTTTAGAAGGAAGAGACAATGTCGTCATTTTCGCTCTCTCGCAATTCCAACCGGCAGATTTGTCGCACCATGGGTGCCAAACTGCAGCCGGAAGTTCGGTAGAATGCACTACAGATCCGGTCAATGTCATTTCACTGCTGACCAGATGACATGTAGGTGGGGAAGTTGATTGAACAAAAGCTTAATGTGCAACATCGTTTTCCTCACACAACAGTAAACAAACCAACATAATGTTTAAGTGTATAGAGGGTATCTGCACATTTCTAAAGTGACAATTTAAGGACTTTTTAATACCTCTAAAATGACAAATTAAACATTGGCCAATTGTCAAATATTAGAGGCCGAAATTAAGGCCTCGTGTTGTGAGGCGTTGTGAGCATGTCGATCTGCAATTTTTCCCCGGTCGCGGCGGGAAAGGTTGAGAACCACTGCTCTAGTTCATATACTGTAGCTTAATGAAATTAACACAAAGGCACCGCTCACTTGACACTGTGTGTGATTTGTTTTTACTGTAGTGTAGACGTTGGTTCACCGAGGAAAACACACGTACGGCCGCGTAGCGTTAAGGAGAACTCTATGGACCATGGAGTTAGGAAACCCAGGGAAAAGGATGAACGTAGTCCGTTCCCGGAGCCTCGAATCTACAAGCTCACAACTGTGAAGCTTGCAGGGCAGGGTTCCCCAATTAGTTTTCCCCAAGGGCCAAATTATGTCTAGGGTACCAAGCCGAGGGCCACAACATTGCAGGGGGCGACGGTGGCGTTCCCACTACTCCAGTTACAGTTCGGATATCGTCGTTGTCGGGTGAAAATCTTGTACAGGTATGTACAAAACCGTTGATTTATCATTTTAAAAATGATTTAAACTAGTGAAAACACCCGATCTACAAGCACACAACGCCTCGCACCGCAAGGCGTTGTGTGCTTGTAGATCTTCCGTTTTCACTACTTTTGTGCGACGGCCTTGTTTGATAAAGCAGAGCTTTACCTTGCGAAAGAACGTACACATTTTGAGATACGAGATTTCCACCCGACAACGACGATATACTAGTGTTGTTGCTGCTCTTATACCACCATTATTACTGGGGTTGGTGGGGGCCAGAGAGTAGCCCCCCATTTGCGGGCCGCAAATGGCCCGCGCGGGCCGCCTATTGGGGAACCCTGTTGTAGGTTGTCTGCTATTCTCGGCATCATTGTCTGACCGTTCGGCAAGAAGAGCATAAATTAAGTCTTTTTTTTTTTTTTGTATTGTTCCTGCTCCTTCGGTTCAGTTCCGTCCGGGCGGCGGCGGCGGCGGCTAGGCCGGCGGCTAGCTAGTGCAAGTTTGCCGACATCATGGAGGAGACCTGGCTCTCCTGGATCTCGCGGACGGCCAGGATGCGCGCCAGCATGTGCTCCAACTGCTCCCGCGGGATGGGCTGGGCCGAGTACCAGATGGGGCTGTTGGGGGCCACCACGGGCTCCGGGGTCAGGTAGAAGGTGTCGTTGCGGCCCTTAGCGCTCTGCGGACTGGGGACGCACGGAGAGGGAGGAGGGGGGGAAAGACAACACAGGAGGAGGAGAGAGAAGAGAGAGGCAGAAAATGTACGTAAGTAGGGCTGTCTAAGAGGATTTTCTTTAAGCGAGCTTTTGTTTCTTTTTTGATCTTTCTATCTTTCTATTATTTACAATTTGAATATATATTTTTTTTATAATTGACTAAATCGATAACCACTTAATATTTAATATTTTGTGGCAAAAATACAGATCTTTTTTTAAATAAATGTTGACACCAAACAACCAAAAGAGTGGGCACCTTGTGTTAAATTGGCTAAAATATTTTGAAAAGTGTTTTTAAGTAAAGATTAGATCATGCTCTTACATTCGTTAATATTTCTACGATTTCCTGTCAAATTGCTACAAAACCTGTACATCCAGCAATTTTGGGTAGGGGGCATTGTTTGGGGGCAAGTTGAAGAACAACATTAAGTCTGACAACGATGTACCGTGCATGTTCAAGCAATGTATACTTTACATGACAAATATTTTGTTTCATTTACATTTTGGACAAAATAGCCAATTTTACATAGAGGGTGCCGAGATGTCCCTAGTGCCCACTAGGGTGGATCTTAAATTACCTTTTTTTGATTTTCTTGAGTCTCACCCCCCAATTATGTTCCAATGTACAAAAAACTGCTTTGGTTAAAATTTGGTTGAATTTCAAGCATATTTAGAGGTAGCTCAATCAAGTCAAAGATTGTACATTTTATTGGTCAAAATCGAATTGCACTGCAGGCACATTTAAGTTATACATTACACATTATTCTTATACTAAGCACAGAAATTATATTTTTTAAGCTTACAAATCTAAACACAAATCTGATTACATGTTTGTCATATGTCAAACCAGAATTAATGTATTGTAGGAAATAGCAAAGCAAAGAATGACAAATTGCTATTTTTCATTTAATGTGCACAATGACATGTCTTTATTACTCTTCAATCATACTCACAACACACAACAAGCACACAGCCCAATTCCTTGTTTACCCCCAAAACCCCCGAAAGTCACTGCAGTATAGCAATTCAGTAGTTACTGATCAATTAAAGTTTGTTTACGGCTATCGGGATACTTGTGCCGATGGTTCTGCACAATTTGCAGCAAGTATTGGAGTTGGGACTCATCTTTAGTAATGAGACCACAATATTCTTGTATTAGGGCAACCCCACGCTCTGCAGGATCATTGACAAGTTACATTCATCGCCTTCACTACAGCCAGAGCTTCTTGGTAGTCCACCCTGGGCTCCCACTCATCGGGATCAACGTCAAGGAAGTCATCTGGGAGATCCATCATTTTGAAAAGCACTTCAATGTTCTTCCTTGCAATTGTTCCAAGGTCAACAGTAATTATCTTCATATGCCCCTGTTCATGATCTTCATTTCCATCTTTCATGGCTCTCACCATCAGCCTCTTCGTTTGTGCGCTCACTTGACTGTCAAACAATGCAAGTCCGACGATCTCTGGAGCCAAATACCATAAGTGATTGGAAAACTTTTGAGAAGCAGCTTTAAACACCTCAGCATTTATTGATGAATATTCCAGCAACGATTTTAACAGCTGCCAAGTCATTTAGTGGAGCGCTGACAGCAACAGGTGCCATCATCCATGCCTTCACATAATTGCAAACTGTAAAAATGCACAAATCCATGCATGCTTTATCTTCCCTGAAGGTCAGTTTGAATTGGCCATGAAACATCCAGATCTTCATACAATAAATAACCTTTGCCATCCAACGGGCATGATGGGTAGCTCCTGGAGCTCTGAACCGGATACCTCGAGCAGCGAGGTATCCGGTTCATCAATAAATGCTGAGGTGTCTAAAGCTGCTTCTCAAAAGTTTCCAATCACTTAAGGTGAACAGGGGCATATGAAGAGAATTACTGTTGACCTTGGAACAATTGCAAGGAAGAACATTGAAGATTTTTTCCAAGGTGCTTTGAGTGCCCCAGGGAGGACTACCAAGAAGCTCTGGCTGTAGTGAAGGCGATGAATGTTGTCAATGATCATGCAGAGCGTGGGGTTGCCCTAATACAAGAATATTGTGGTCTCATTACTAAATATGAGTCCCAACACCAATACTTGCTGCAAATTGTGCAGGACTATCGGCACATGTATCCCTATAGCCGTAAACAAACTTTAATTGATCAGTAACTACTGAATTGCTATACTGCAGTGACTTTCGGGGGTTTTGGGGGTAAACAAGGAAGTGGGGCTGTGTGCTTGTTGTGTGTTGTGAGTATGATTGAAGAGTGTGCAATAAAGATATGTCATTGTGCACGTTAAATGAAAAATTGCAAATTGTCATTCTTTGCTTTGCTATTTCCTACAATACATTAATTCTGGTTTGACATATGACAAACATGTAATCAGATTTGTGTTTAGATTTGTAAGCTTAAAAAATATAATTTCTGTGCTTAGTATAAGAATAATGTGTAATGTATAACTTAAATGTGCCTGCAGTGCAATTCGATTTTGACCAATAAAATGTACAATCTTTGACTTGATTGAGCTACCTCTAAATATGCTTGAAATTCAACCAAATTTTAACCAAAGCAGTTTTTTGTACATTGGAACATAATTGGGGGGTGAGACTCAAGAAAATCAAAAAAGGGTAATTTAAGATCCACCCTAGTGCCCACCTATCCTGTATCCCACTGCAACTCAGGTACATGTGACTAAGATTAGAGGGTTTCAGTGGTTAAACAGATAGTGAACATAACCTCGCCTCACCAGGCTTTCTGGGAGAGAGCCTGGTGTTCGTTCACAACAGGCCGTTTGGTTTCCGCCTAAAGCGGATGCAGAAGAAGCGGCGTCGCTTTGATTTGGTTACCCCTGTTTGTTCCCCCAATCCCTATTAAAATGCTCCAGTAGCCTAGTGTAGTCTTGCCAGTCGCTACGAGTTGGACTAAAAAAGATGCATATACCAAACTAAATTTTCAAAAGCAAAACTACTCCGCATCAAGGAGTTTATTAGGTAGGCCCTAAAAGTAGTTCCTTGAGCACAGGGGAATTATTTTGGGTTAAAGCTGAATCCGGTTTGATCTTTCCGACCAAATTGTAGTCTTTGACTACTACAACATGACGTTTTGTGGTTTCCGCTCCCAACCGGTTACAACCCTGAAAAGTGAAGTGATCCCAGACTACAGTGAACACACCGTGCAAGTGCAGCTGAACAGAAGTATAACACAGTGAACACACCGTGCAAGAACAAAAGTCTAACAAATGGTTGGTGAAGTGAACATGGCGTTAGGATTCCTGTGGCTCTGGACTGTGTATAATTAATAGTCCACATCAAAGTAGCCTCGCATGGCCAGACTGTTGCCTCCCACAATTTGCAAATGCTTCCGTCAGACAGTCTGGGAAACGGAAGATTGTAGCTTTTTCGTTTTTAATGTTGCGCACTAGGGCATTAACGACTTGTGATTTTTGCAAGTCGACTCGACTCAGTAAAAACTTGAGTTGAAATCGACTTTATCGTTTGATGACATCATCACATCACACATGACCCCCAATTATTTTGCGGGGTCCCCAGATGATTTACTTAATGTGCAACATTGTTTTCTCACTCAAATGTAAACAAACCAACAAAAATTAAGTGTATAGAGCAGGGGTGGGCATATTTGATGATGGAGAGGGCAGCTAAATGTTCACACTCACTCCAGAGGGCCACAATGCATATACATAGCAAAAATAGCCGATCTACAAGCTCAAAACGCGTCGCAGGGCAGCGCGTTTCTAGATTGTAGATCGGCTATTTTTTTATTGGAATCTCGAAAAGTAACTTTTTTTGTTTCTTCTTTTGCTTTAAAATTACAAAAGCATTTATTTGTTCTTATGTTAACTTTATGAACTTAAATACAAATACATTGGACATAAAAAAATATGATAAAATGTAATACTAGTCATTTAGCTGCTACTATAGACTGAAGTAATTAAAGCCAGTAATTTTTTCCATGTTTGGAATTGTAACAGCTGAAATCAATAATTAATATAAATAATACCAATATTAACCTTCTGGCCGCATAAAGTGAAGGTGGGGGCCACATGTGGCCCGCGGGCCGCCAGTTGCCCATGTATGGTATAGAGGGTATCTTCACATTTCTAAAGTGCCAATTTAAGGACTTTTTAATATCTCTAAAATGACAAATTAAACATTGTCCAAATTGTCAAATATTATAGAGCAGAAAAAACAGCGTTGCGAGGCGTTGTGAGCATGTAGATCGGCTATTTTCACAATAGAGAGTATTTATTTTTTCTCTTTTTCAACTTCGTCTTTCAACTTTCTCTGGTGGGAGTCGACTTGTGTGGCTTGTCGACTTTTTCGTTAATGCCCTATTGCACACATTTATCCTAATATAAATCAAAATCACCTAAGCATATTCTGTAAAGCTTGCTGCTTAGCAGAAATGATATTATCTTCGTTAACAGGAAAGCCAGCTTACGTTACTCGGATTTCGGGAGGTGTGGTTATTCGGAGATTGCGGAATAGTTGTCTGGCTACGCGAGACTAACATCAAAGAGACGAGATTAAGACACATTATATTATATTAAATTATATTTATATGAATTTTGAATAGCTAAGCCTACACTCTCAGAGCGATAAAAACAAAGATGACTCACGATAGACTGTGTGGTTGTATGTGTGTAAGAGAGAGAGAGAGAGAGAGAGCGAGAGAGAGAGAGAGAGAGAGAGAGAGAGAGAGAGAGAGAGATGAGGGTGGGGGGGACAACACATGTTAGAACAATACGATGGCAGATTAGTGTCAGCAATGTGAGATGAGAATTGCATTATTTGGAACTTGTTGCTTTGCGTTTGGACAAGTAAAGTCACTTGCGTCTCACTTGGTCAGCATGCGGTGACCAGCAGCAACAGGGATAAAACAATGAACAAGCAAACAAGTAAATATGAAATACACGCCATCAATCAAACTTCATTTAATTTAACCACTTTGAGACGGATTCAAACATTTTCAACATCTTTGCGTTTACCATTTGAAGAGGTAGAAGTCGTAGAGCTTGATGGGACATCGCAGAGGGTTCTCTGGGTCCTCCTGCTGCTCTGCGTACATGTCATCTGTCACTACCAAAACACACACAGACACAGACCTCATCATGTCATCTGTCACTACCAAAACACACACAGACACAGACCTCATCATGACATCTGTCACTGCCAAAACACACAGACACAGACCTCATCATAGTTGAGAACTTCACAATTAAAGTAGGTGACACTGTGATAGAAAGAAAAAACTACATCTGCTACCTGGGTTGCATCCTGGAGGCTAACCTATCCAGTGAAAAAATGACCACCAAGGTAATCAATAAAGTCAACCAACGAATTCGCTTCTTGCAAAGGGTTGCCCCGCTGATCAATATTAAATCCCGAAAGACACTAGGAGGTGCTCTTATTGGGCCCCTCATTGATTACGGAGTCTATGTTCTATCCGTCTGTCTTTCAATGTTATATGAGATACTTAAAGTGTGGTTCCTGTGGAAATAAGCCTCGGCTTTCTAGGATCTCCTTTTAGTTGACCTTGTACCAGTGATTTGTACTGTCATGAAACTGTACTTTTTTCTATTGCAAACTTCTAATAAATTCTTCAATCAATCAATCAATCATGACATCTGTCACTACCAAAACACACAGACACAGACCTAATCATGTCATCTGTCACTGCCAAAACACACACAGACACAGACCTCATCATGTCATCTGTCACTGCCAAAACACACACAGACATAGACCTCATCAAATTAGTAATCCGTGTTGATTTTGACACTAGGTTGCATGCTTAAAGTAGCTGATCTACAAGCTCACAACGCGTTGCGCCGCGACGCGCTGTGAGCTACTGAGCTTGTAGATCTGCTATTTTCAACGCCTGAGAGCAACAAAACCATGATAAGACTTGTCTTTTAGTTCTACTGGATCTCTTCTCCACTAGTCCCTCCCTGACATTTCAGTTTGTTTTAATTGTTGACGACATTGCCAATATATTTAGTCATAGTTTTAGTCATCATAGATTAGCTTTCATTTATTTATCGTTTAGTTTTGGTCAGTCGATGAACATTCTTCGTCATAGTTTAATCGACAAAATCAACATTGTGTAGTATCAACGTATATACTGTATATCGTTGCTGTCTGGCAGAAAACTTGTACCTCCATATTTTAACTTTGTTTAAAAAAAAAAGAAAAAACGCCCTACTTGATCATACTACAGCGTAAATGGTAAATGGTGCATTTATATAGCGCTTTTATCCAAAGCGCTTTACATAGATTGTGCATTACATTCACCCATTCACACACACATTCATACACCGATGGCGGAGGAAACCATGCAAGGCACCAACCTGCTCACCGGGAGCAATGTGGGATTCAGAGTCTTGCCCAAGGACACTTCGACATTAACTCAGGGGGAGCACGGATTCGAACTGGGAACCCTTCGGGAACCCTTCGACTTCTAATAACGGTTTCTCTACCCCTGAGCTATGCCGCCCCCAGCGTCACACAAGTTCAAAGTGACACACTTTGAGCTTGTAGTAGCATGTAATTTGAATCCTGACATGTTACAGTTCAGGACACCCAACATTTTCAAAGACATTTGATTAATTCCAAACCTTCTCCAGGCCTGGAAGACAGTTTTCCCATTTAACCCATTTAGGCCTAACCTATAGTAACCTATATTAGCCTACAAAAACAAATATGTTGCTACATACTGTACATGTACTGTAAGCCCCTCCCATACACTAAAATGTGTACCCGGCCTGAATGGGTTAAAAATACTCCCGGGACATCCATGACCCTGTGTATCTCACCCTTCTGTCCGATGAACCTCTCGGAGGCCTTGAGGTAGCGGATGCTGGTGCTCTTGTCTTTGGGGTTGTTGGTGCTCTTCCTGGTGTGTCTCAGCACCTTGGAGAAGGCCACCTTCAGATGCTGCTCCACCGTCCGCAGGTGGAAGTACCTGGAGAGAACAGGACAACACGTTGGACACGGGAAGGCTGCACTCAAAAGTGAGGGCTCAGGGACCCCCAGGGGTCTTTGAGGGGGGTTCAAGGGGGCCAATGTCAAATGGCATAAAAATCAGCTTAAAGGACAAAATGACTTTTTTTTCTCTATTGATTACTCAAACCATGGAGACTTGAGTTCAATCATATTTTTTGGTTTTGGTCGCATTCCTAAGACGATCATTTGATTGCTATAAATGTACCCCCATTGATTCCGGATGGGGACCCGAATGCATTTGGGTCCACATCCGGAATCAATGGGGGTACAATACATTTACTATAATCACATTTTTCTAACATCTGGGTGTGAAAGTGTGAAAATAGGCGCGTTGTAAGATAGGTTGTAAAGAAGTCAGTGTAACAGTGACATGTATGTATGTATGTATGTGCATGTTGTGTCCAACTCACTTGGTGTTGAAGAACATTAGGGTTGTGAGTAGCGTGGAGGGGGAATGGGCCCCCAGCTGCTTACATTCCCACAGCATCTCTTCAGTCACGTGGCTGGGGATGACGTAGCCTAGGAGAGTCAAGGAAAAAGTACACACAGGGGTGTCAAACTCGTCAAAGACTACAGAATCTACACATGGGGTATTTTCTTTCTTATTTTTTTACAATGTCATTTTGCAACTAAACGTTGCTCTGTCAAGAATGTTTTTAAGCGAGAAATAAGACGATGCAGTAACGGAAATTTGATTTCTATTTGATCAACACTTGCTCGTGTGACGTTGCGCTGGGCAACACTTAAAGCCATGAAATACTTCCTTTTGTTGTTACTTTTGGGGCAGTTTATTAAGTTGCTGTCTCATAAGCAGGATAACTGTCAGTGCGCTGGTCTTTGTTGAAGAACTACTACCAAGGCGCAGACAATATTATTCCTTGCATCAAAAGTGGGTGGTCCACTAAAGAGGAGCACTGACCATGGGGATGGACCTGTGGTCCACTAAAGAGAAGCACTGACCATGGGGATGGACCTGTGGTCCACTAAAGACAAGCACTGACCATGGGGATGGACCTGTGGTCCACTAAAGAGAAGCACTGACCATGGGGATGGACCTGTGGTCCACTAAAGAGGAGCACTGACCATGGGGATGGACCTGTGGTCCACTAAAGACAAGCACTGACCATGGGGATGGACCTGTGGTCCACTAAAGACGACCTCTGACCATGGGGATGGACCTGTGGTCCACTAAAGACAAGCACTGACCATGGGGATGGACCTGTGGTCCACTAAAGACGACCTCTGACCATGGGGATGGACCTGTGGTCCACTAAAGACAAGCACTGACCATGGGGATGGACCTGTGGTCCACTAAAGAGGAGCACTGACCATGGGGATGGACCTGTGGTCCACTAAACAGAAGCACTGACCATGGGGATGGACCTGTGGTCCACTAAAGAGGAGCACTGACCATGGGGATGGACCTGTGGTCCACTAGGAGCACTGACCATGGGGATGGACCTGTGGTCCACTAAACAGAAGCACTGACCATGAGGATGGACCTGTGGTCCACTAAACAGAAGCACTGACCCGATGGACCTGTGGTCCACTAAACAGAAGCACTGATCATGGGGATGGACCTGTGGTCCACTAAAGAGGAGCACTGACCATGGGGATGGACCTGTGGTCCACTAAACAGAAGCACTGATCATGGGGATGGACCTGTGGTCCACTAAAGAGGAGCACTGACCATGGGGATGGACCTGTGGTCCACTAAACAGAAGCACTGACCATGGGGATGGACCTGTGGTCCACTAAAGAGAAGCACTGACCATGGGGATGGACCTGTGGTCCACTAAAGACAAGCACTGACCATGGGGATGGACCTGTGGTCCACTAAAGAGGAGCACTGACCATGGGGATGGACCTGTGGTCCACTAAAGACAAGCACTGACCATGGGGATGGACCTGTGGTCCACTAAAGAGGAGCACTGACCATGAGGATGGACCTGTGGTCCACTAAAGAGAAGCACTGACCATGGGGATGGACCTGTGGTCCACTAAAGAGAAGCACTGACCATGGGGATGGACCTGTGGTCCACTAAAGACAAGCACTGACCATGGGGATGGACCTGTGGTCCACTAAAGAGAAGCACTGACCATGGGGATGGACCTGTGGTCCACTAAAGACAAGCACTGACCATGGGGATGGACCTGTGGTCCACTAAAGACAAGCACTGACCATGAGGATGGACCTGTGGTCCACTAAAGACAAGCACTGACCATGAGGATGGACCTGTGGTCCACTAAAGAGGAGCACTGACCATGGGGATGGACCTGTGGTCCACTAGGAGCACTGACCATGGGGATGGACCTGTGGTCCACTAAAGACAAGCACTGACCATGAGGATGGACCTGTGGTCCACTAAAGAGAAGCACTGACCATGGGGATGGACCTGTGGTCCACTAAAGAGAAGCACTGACCATGGGGATGGACCTGTGGTCCACTAGGAGCACTGACCATGGGGATGGACCTGTGGTCCACTAAAGACAAGCACTGACCATGAGGATGGACCTGTGGTCCACTAAAGAGAAGCACTGACCATGGGGATGGACCTGTGGTCCACTAAAGAGGAGCACTGACCATGAGGATGGACCTGTGGTCTACTAAAGAGGAGCACTGACCATGGGGATGGACCTGTGGTCCACTAAAGAGGAGCACTGACCATGGGGATGGACCTGTGGTCCACTAAAGACAAGCACTGACCATGGGGATGGACCTGTGGTCCACTAAAGACGACCTCTGACCATGGGGATGGACCTGTGGTCCACTAAAGACAAGCACTGACCATGGGGATGGACCTGTGGTCCACTAAAGACGACCTCTGACCATGGGGATGGACCTGTGGTCCACTAAAGACAAGCACTGACCATGGGGATGGACCTGTGGTCCACTAAAGAGGAGCACTGACCATGGGGATGGACCTGTGGTCCACTAAACAGAAGCACTGACCATGGGGATGGACCTGTGGTCCACTAAACAGAAGCACTGACCATGGGGATGGACCTGTGGTCCACTAAAGAGGAGCACTGACCATGGGGATGGACCTGTGGTCCACTAGGAGCACTGACCATGGGGATGGACCTGTGGTCCACTAAACAGAAGCACTGACCATGAGGATGGACCTGTGGTCCACTAAACAGAAGCACTGACCATGGGGATGGACCTGTGGTCCACTAAACAGAAGCACTGACCATGGGGATGGACCTGTGGTCCACTAAAGAGGAGCACTGACCATGGGGATGGACCTGTGGTCCACTAAAGACAAGCACTGACCATGAGGATGGACCTGTGGTCCACTAAAGACAAGCACTGACCATGGGGATGGACCTGTGGTCCACTAAAGAGGAGCACTGACCATGAGGATGGACCTGTGGTCCACTAAAGACAAGCACTGACCATGAGGATGGACCTGTGGTCCACTAAAGAGAAGCACTGACCATGGGGATGGACCTGTGGTCCACTAAAGAGAAGCACTGACCATGGGGATGGACCTGTGGTCCACTAGGAGCACTGACCATGGGGATGGACCTGTGGTCCACTAAAGACAAGCACTGACCATGAGGATGGACCTGTGGTCCACTAAAGACAAGCACTGACCATGGGGATGGACCTGTGGTCCACTAAACAGAAGCACTGACCATGAGGATGGACCTGTGGTCCACTAAAGAGGAGCACTGACCATGGGGATGGACCTGTGGTCCACTAAAGAGAAGCACTGACCATGAGGATGGACCTGTGGCCTCCATGGCTCCAGGATCTGGTGCAGGCTGTGACAGAAGCGGCCGTAGTACGGGTCTGAGAAGATGTCGTCCACGCGACCGTTATCAAATAGATACTGGAGCGGGGGGGAGAAAGAGAACACGTAAAACATCAGTTAGCCTTTGACTATACACCAGTAGTTCCAATGTGGGCATGTGTTAATACAGCATCGAAATCATTTTAACCACTTTTCCATTTATATGTTGGCTATAAAAAAATAGCAGATATACAAGCTCACAGCGTGTCACTTTGTGCCGTGCTGCGAGCTTGTACATCTGCCATTTTTAAAAGAAATCAGGATTGGACCCAAAACTTGGTTAGGCTCCGGAAAGGAGAAGACAAGTGTATGTATGACATGTATGAAGCAGACATGGGCAATATTATCGATATGGCAATATATCACAATATATGTATAAAAAAAAAAAGACTGTTCCCATGCATATAAACCAATGGTATTGCATCGCAATATATGTTGAATGAAGGGATGTTAGCGTACTTTCTGTATGCAGAGGAAGACGTAGTAGAGGACGTCAGCCTCGAAGCTCTCCCCCTCCAGACCGCGCGCCTCCTGGGTCATCAGGGACAGAGCCATGCTCAGCTCTGCCACCGCACACGACACCAGGTCCTCCCTGAAGCGCAGAGCCTGCCGGCCTGGACGCATGGCATAGAATAGCAGCACACACACAGAGACAGACAGCGAGAGAGACAGAGAAATCAAAGCGCGATCAAAGCGATCAAAGTGCGATCTTTCAGTGAAAAACACTATCGCGGGAGCGTTTTTATTATGTCGCGCGTACCGCCTGCCCTCCCGTCCTGTGTGTCGAGGGCTATTAACGGAAGCGGACAGCGTGGTATGAATTGATTGATTGATTGAGGTAAAGGGGGGGTGCTCACTTCTCGCCTGTCTATGGGAGAAGTGATCACTACCTCCTTCTCTGGCCTCCTGAAAGGTGAGTTTTCAGGGCAGTTTTGAAGGATGCCAGCGAGCTACACGTTTCAAGGGAGGTAGTCAAGGAATTCCACACCTGGGTGGCAGTGTTGTAGAAGGAGAATTAACCCATATTTGTCTTACAGGTTTGTGTTATCAGATCGTTGTGTGTGCTCCCTCTGGTGTTGTGGCCGTGGGTGTCGCTAACTTTTTGGAGATGCTTGGTCAGATATGCGGGTACTGAGGGAATGGAGGGCAGATTTGCGTTGACTATTTTGAAAGTCAATCCCATTTTGAACGAAAGCGTTAATGTAACAGTTTAAGTAAGCGAACAAATCGAAATGATTCATTATTGAAGGACACATCACTATTCTGGAGGCGCATGTCACTCCCGAGCTGAATCAGAAACCTAGCTATTGATGCCAGCCAGGCTGGTGTCCTGGCGCCTACTGCTGTACGTACGTCCGATGGGAGCCAGTTTGTTCTTGTCGTCCTTGTCCAGCTGGGCGTTCTTCCTCTGGGCCCACAGCTTCCACACCTCCAGGCCCTCCTCAGGCTTCAGGGAGGCTGGGAGGAGAACCTCCTGCACCTGGACATGCTGCTGCTGCTGATGGCCCTGATGGCCCTGATGTCCCTGATGGCCCTGCTGGCCGTCCGCCTCCGACACCGTCTGACCCTGCACACAATTCAATTCAATTGCCTTTATTGTACAGGGTTCCCACACTTTCCAGAATATTTAACCCGATTTCCAGGACTACATAACAATAATTCAGCTCAATAACGAGTCGCTTACTCCTATGTGCAATGCCCAAAGACAGGTAGTGTATGCCACTGGTTATCAACCTTTTCAGGCTGTGACCCCCGAAATAATCATACTTTAACACAATTAGTGCCTCTTAATCTGAAGGTTGCTTGGTGCCTCGGTGCCACGCCGTTTCCTCCATAGGCCGCCGCTATTATTTTGAAGGGCTGGAAGGGGGTTGTTTTTGTTTTTTTGGATTATCACTTGACGGCAACGATTACGTCATCTAGTCACATGACAGTGTGGGTCCAGAAGGGAAACATGGCTGCGCGCATCCCGTGTCTAGAGTGTGCAGAGTGGAGCCCCCTTTTTGTATACAAATGTCTTTTATGAGTTATTGAAGTTTCTTTATGGGCCTCTCAATGGATTTACTATGGAGGAGCTTCACTTCGCGTGCACGCCCGACGTGCGTTGTAAACAAATCGCGGACATTGCCGATGCGGGCGGGACCGGAGCGACGTACAGTAAGTGATAATATCTTTACTGTATATACAGTAAGATTCACAGTCCTCACCGTCAACGGCGCCATGGTATTAACCCTTTCAATGACGGTGAGGACTGTCAACGGCAGCAGAACAGTTAACTGGGGACCCCCCACCCTGACGAGCACTAAGAGTTGAGGAACTTTGTATAACACGGTTCTATTTTGAAAATAGCAGATCTACATGCTCACAACGCCTCGCGTTGCGAGGCGTTGTGAGCATGTTGATTTTCACAATTTCTGCGTCTAATATTTGACAATTTGGCCCATGTTTAATTTGTCATTTCAGAGATATTAACAAAATCAATAACCAAAGACAATGCATAGCTATTTTTTCCAGGACCTTCCAGGACCCTTGATCAATTCCAAAACTTTTCCTTGGTGAAAATTATCGTTGAGATGATACAATGTCTCCACGATATGCCTTTTCAGAGGTATCGTATATATCGTGATACAATTGAGGGAGCCTTGTAAAAAATTCTGTTTAATCGTTAACTCATTGAGTGCCAATCCCGAACTAGTTCGGCTTTATTAGCGTATCGCAGAGTGCCGATCCCGAACTAGTTCAACATTTTTTTTTTGAATTTTTTTTTTGGACCCCATCAAATCTGGTGAACATGATTTCAATCGCGATTTTGCATGTTCCACCCCCATACAACCCCATCTAACATACAGGGCAGCCATTTTTGTTTACATAACATGTAAAACATAATGGCTATTATCTCAAGAATGCCTGAACGGATTTCCAATCGGATTTTTTTGTTTGAAAGCTGTGAACAAACTGCACAAATCCACTCCAATGCAATCCAGGATTGCATTGGATTTTTTAGAGCTCATTCTTCTCTGTTTTTTTCCCATGCATGAGGTGTGCAAGGTTTAATCGAGGCTAAATTGCAGAAAATAGATCTTCTAAAATGCTTGGTAGCCAATAGCTAACTTCAAGCTAACTTCATCCTCTTCCTGTAGATGCACAAAGGAAAGTGTTCAGGCATGTCATGGCTGCAGGGCTTGTGCATATACCAGCACTGTCTAAGTAGAATTCTCTGGTCATTGGGGCCCTCTAGTGGTGAAAAAGGGGGCACTCAAAGAGTTAATACAGTGATTCACTGCAGAATTCAGTTTAAACCTGCATTTTGGTCTAAATGGACCCGTAATGGGTCCATTTGGTTTCATTTGTATACTGTCAGAGTTACATACTTGTAAAGTTCAATTTAGACCTCCCAAAAGGAACCCAGAGAGTTTCGTTTTTGTCAAGTAACTTGAAAAATATCCATATCGCCCACCCCTACTTTATTGGCATGAGAAAACATACGTTTACATTGCCAAAGCAGAAATCTACACAATACAATGCTCACTACAATCAGAACAAAATATCAGTGGATGAACAAGTATTCACATATTTTACTTAAGTAAAAGTATCAATACTGCAATAAAGAAATACTCTGTTACAAGTAAAAGTCCGGAATTCTGAATGTACTTGAGTAAAAGTATGAAAGTGTTGGCATCAAAATGTACTTAAAGTACCAAAAGTAAAAGTATCTACAAGCTCACAACGTGCCATCGCGTCAATCTCTTTGATGTCTCTGTGTGCCCGTTGACGCGTTTGACGCAATGTACAGTAAACTATACTGTACTGTAGCTACTGTACTTGGCTACCGTGGTGACGAAAAACACTCCACAGGCATTGACACTAAGGATTGCCTACCTGCCCCTGGCAGGTAAATAAAACTTTAGGGCAGGTGAAGTTGGCTTTCAGGTTGCCCGACCGGGCAGGTGCTCATTTGAGAGGGGACGCAACCGCCTATAAACATAACACAAGACATCTGTCTAAACACCTGAACATGGCCAGATAGCTCTGTCTTCTGGTCTGTGGAATATAAAATAAGAGCACCATTTACCTATAATGTGCTGTTTTTACTGTTGCTACACTTAAAAATATAAAATAGCAAGTGTGAAATCATAGACATTCAATCATAGCTATGTAGGATTTTGGTATTTGGATTTAGAGGTAATGAGGTATGACATTTTATCGCATAGCCCCAGAAAGTAAAGAAATAAGTGTTAAATTGAGCGATAATTAAAATCATACCTATCATCTTATAATGGACGATTTACTTTTTGGGCAAGTGGGCATGAGCTTTGGGCAAGTAGAACATGACCTGTAATTTCCTGAAGGGCAAGTGCCTCTGAGACCTTAGTGTCAACCCCTGTTCCATTTCCCGAAATGCAGCGCAAGATCACGTGACCGGGAAGTGCTGTCTCCCCCATAGACATGCCTGTTACGCTGCTGCAGAAAAGTGCATTTTTCCCCTAATCCAGGTTTTAAATCACCTTCATGTTTAAAACGCGGCCTTCTCTACCGGCCGTTACAGGTTACTGGTATTTTGCCAGGACCTCAAAGCTAGGTAAAATGGCGGGTTGCCATGGGCACCTGCCGATTAAATGTTGAATAAGCCTGGCCACCCTATGTGTTAATGTGTCTTAACCCATTTAGACCTAGGATTATTGAATGCTTAAACTATTGAAAAATAGCAGATATACAAGCTCACAGCGCGGCACCGAGTGCCTCGCTGCGAGCTTGTAGATCTGCTATTTTTGAAAAAGTTGTGAAAATGTGTACAAATCTTTGAATATTTGTATTCTTAAAGCGAACGTTTGTAACTCAAATTTTGCTTTTGGGTGGTCCCTGGAACTAAATATTTTTAAATGGGGGTCTGTGGCCAAATACATATAATTTTGGGGGTCCTTCACATGAAAACGTTTGAGAACCACTGACATAGTAGTCTCTCAAGAACAGACCAATTGAGCTCCAGTTAAGTGAAAAGGACCTTTTCTTTGATGATGGCTCGCCAGATTGCTGACATAGAAACATAGGTTTTTCAAAAAAGAAACCTTAGAATGATTCAAAAGACACTTATAGAATCGGGTCAAAATTCGAATTTTCAAGATTTTTCAAAAATAGCAGATCTACAAGCTCGCAGCGCGGCACTCGGTGTCACGCTGTGAGCTTGTATATCTGCTATTTTTCAATAGTTAAAGCATAAAATAATGATACACAATAATGTGTACCCGTTCTGAATGGGGTTAATGTGTGTTAAATTACCTGTAGCTGCTGCGAGTCGTGCTGCGGTGCGTGCAGCACCTGCTGCTGGGGGTCCCAGATGAGGGACTGCGTGGCCCCCTGGTGGTAGCCCCCGTGCACTGCCACGGGGATGTGGATGTTGCCGTTCATCAGCTGCTTGTTGTTGTCGTTGTCCACGTGGTGAGAACCATACGCCTCCTGCACAGGGGCGGGGGGGAGGGGAGTGTTAATATCGACCGCAAATTTAAATACACAATTTCATTCAGTTTATAGCCGTATATTCATATTATAGTTAGGGATGGAACAATAGCAGCTCTACAAGCTCTGAGAGCTTGTAGAGCTGCTATTGTTAGTTACAGTTCTCCTCAGAGTATGTGACGGTTTAAGTTGTTCATTGAAAATAATGATCCTATCACACAAGGATTTGGTGGCCCCCTTGAAGTAAGTAACGCTGAGGACCCCCTAGGGGTCCCGGACCCCCTGTTTAAGTCCCCTGCCCCTAATGGATCCCAACCCTAGTCTCCGGGCAATGCATGGATTGATTGCTTGATTCGGAAAGCGAACTCCCGACAGATAATAAAAACCTGACCTGGGGGATGGCGATGTGCGTGACCTGCTCGCGGCCGCCCGAGCCGCCCGGGGCGGAGTAGACGGGGATGGTCCAGGTCTCCCCGGTGGGGCTGGTGATGGTCCCCGTGGCGCTGTACAGGTGAGAGCTGTCCACCGTCAGCAGGTCTGGACGCAGCGACACGTAGCTCTGCTGCTGGCCCTGGCCCTGAGGGGGAGCACACCACAACCGTTTACATCGTCCACTCACAGGGGTTAAAGTCAAAATAAATTCCAAGACTTATTTATTTAGACAAAATTTATTTTCAGACCATGACCAATTTGTGATTTTAAAAACATGGCTTGCACACCAATATTTGGGGTGTTTCCCTGATCTTCCTCTGATCTGCCTTCACTGAATGTGTGTGTGTGCCAGCCAATCCATGCTTCATTTTATAGAAGTATCTTCTGAAGTTCTGTTGGACTATGCTAGTCTGGCCAATTCAAATACAGTACTCATATCTTGAAATTATAACTGCTTTTTAGTTTGGAGATCACTTGACAAGCGTTTTGACGACTTTGTCATTCACGCCATGGACTGATCCATAGCCCCTATGGAATCCTCAAGACTGAAATCAGTCCCCAGGACTGAGAACTTTAACCCCTGCACTCATAATAATCGAATTGGGGACATTTGAACCCTTTAACTCTTTTACCGCTATGAACGAACGCACTTGCCCGATTATTCAAGTAGCGCAGGGCCATGAATAGGGATGGAGCTCGAAACAAGGGTCCGCTACAAACTCGATAACTTATTTATTGAGTAACCAGTATCAATAAACTTTGGGCTTATCAAGCTTGTTATCGAGTATAGCGGCTCATGACTTTGACTTTGTTTAAACAATCAAGACAAGAGGCGATCAAGATATTATTACAGTACTATTCATAATATAAAGCCATTTAACACTTATTACACACTAATGAATGATTGTTTTAATGATAATTAATGATAATATTTGTTACTTTTGTCAATTGTCATCTTCATAGATGGTGGCCAGCCACAACAAGTCACAACAACTGGCCAATAAAAAAAGAACACCAGTTATGTTCAGAATGTGTCATAAAATATTAGAAAACGCTCAATAGTGGGCTCGATAAAAGCCCGTCTCAATAAGCAGGATCGATAAGGTGCTCATTATCAATAAAAATGTACGAGCTCCATCCCTAGCCATGAACGAGCGTCCGTTCGTTCGTTCTTTACCCTGTCTGAGCACTGTGAGCAGATGAGGGGTGGTTGCGGGTGTCTACAGTAGCAGCAGCTCCCGTAACGCCGGTCTCAAATCTCCACCACACATAAACAACAATGGAGGCGGAATCACTTTTCTGTGTGGCATGCCTGTCACGGGTTCGAGTCCTGTTCCCGACGACCTTGTGCTGCGTGTCCCTCCCCATCTCTCTCTCCCCATTTCCTGTCAGTCTAGTACTGTGCTATCAATAAAAGGCATAAAAGCCCCCAAAAATAAATCTTAAAAAAAGAAAAAGGAATAAACGTGGTGTACCTGAGGGATGGCCAGGACCGTGGCCACCTGCTGGCCGGGCAGAGCGTAGGACATGCTGCGGGGCTTGTCCGCTTTGCGCTCCACCTTGCGCTCCACTTTGCGCTTCTTGGCGGGCTGGAGGACGTGGGACGACGTGGCCCCTCCTCCTCCCAGCATCCTCCTCTCACTGTGGTCCTGCTGGTGATGATGATGATGCTGCTGCTGGCTGGGGGACAGCGCCCCTAGTGTCTGGATCTGGATCTGCTGCCCTCCGGTCATGGCAGCCACCAGCTGAGCTTGCAGCTGAAGAGAGACACAGGAGAAATGCAGTTCAGGAACGACCCAACGGTTCACTATTTTTGGGTCAAAACAAGCTTTTTTCTACGGAATGAACTAAATAATTTTTCTTTTCCGGGTGAAGGAAAATATGTTCACGTACTGTACACCCTGGCCACAAGGTGCCGGTGAAAATAATTATTCATGAATTAATGCCTGGCGGAGAACGTGTTAACTACAGTAAGCCTGACACGAAGGGCTCTATGCACAGCAGTGTCATATTGGAAAATAAATTGGGCCTCTTCCTAACTTCCTTCACAGGTCTTACCAATGATAATGATTAAGGTTGTGTTCCATTCTCAAACAGAGTCAGGGTGCTGATATTGTTGCATGTCGGCTCACTGTAAACACTCTGCTACACCAGTGGGTCTCACAGTGTGGTCCAGGGACCCTCATGGTTTCCTGAGGGGGTTCCAAATGGGCCCTTGAGGGGCGGGAAACGAATGCTATAATGCTCTCTAACATTCTCTGACGTTTTAAATGTGTACACTAAGAGTTTACACACTCTCAAGTTATGGTGAGGGGAGGGGGTGTCATTGAAAAGAAAAAGAACAGAGCCTTAATTAGTATAAGTGGTAAGACCTGTGAAGGAAGTGAGTAAGGGAGAGGCACAGTTGCTGTGCATGGAGCCTATAATTATTATACCACAGGTCAACTAACATGTGACGATGGTGATTCTAGTAGTCCTAACCTGTTGGTGCTGCTCCTCTGTGAGGTCTCCATGCTGGATGAGCTGAGCGGTGGTCACCCCCTGGTGGTGGGACCCCGAGGGAACCTGGAGAACCTGGATGTGTTGCTCAGAGTGCTGACCTGTGGACACCTGGATATGATGCTGCTGGGCCTGCTGCACCTGCACTGAAACCTGCATTACACACATATACATCTTTAAAGACCTGCACCTGAACTGCATTACACACATATACATCTTTAAAGACCTGCACCGAAACCTGCAATACACACATATACATCTTTAAAGACCTGCACCTGAACCTGCAATACACACATATACATCTTTAAAGACCTGCACCTGAACCTGCAATACACACATATACATCTTTAAAGACCTGCACCTGAACTGCATTACACACATATACATCTTTAAAGACCTGCACCTGAACTGCATTACACACATATACATCTTTAAAGACCTGCACCTGAACTGCATTACACATATACACACATCTTTAAAGACCTGCACCTGAACCTGCAATACACACATATACATCTTTAAAGACCTGCACCGAAACCTGCATTACACACATATACATCTTTAAAGACCTGCACCAGCATTACACATATACACATCTTTAAAGACCTGCACCAGCATTACACATATACACATCTTTAAATACCTGCACCAGCATTACACATATACACATCTTTAAAGACCTGCACCAGCATTACACAGATATACACATCTTTAAAGACCTGCACCTGAACCTGCATTACACATACAGTATACTGTACACACGTCTTTAAAGACCTGCACCTGAACCGGCATTCGATTCGTGTGTCTTGTCGCATGCAGTAAAAACTCATTGACTCCTTTTATGACTCCTCTTCGGATCCGCAGTGTGGATTCCGCACAGCCTTGCACACCAAATCAAATGCGTTTTAATCATGCAACAAACGGAAAGAAACGCAACGATCCTGTGTGCAAAGCCCTTTACTCTACCCATGTCCTTGTAGTGGAAAACCTGGCACAAGTGGGCGGCGTGGAGTGATGTGGTGTTGGGCCATGTCAGTGGAAAAGGGGCTTTAGATGCTTAAAAATGTAAAGGTTTACCGGACAGGCCAGCTCCAGCAGTGATCCTGCCACCTCGGTGCTGTCTGTGTAGATGCAGTTTGCCTCTGGCTGGTACACCATGGTGGTGGTGGTGGTCGTGGGGCCTCTGCCCTGTTGGCTGAACTCATGCAGGGCGTCTGATGGACCCTTGTTGGCCAGCGACTCCAGGAACTCCTTCATGCGATGCTGAGGGATGCTCCGGGCCTTCTGCCGTACCAGCTCCTCATAGGAGCCTGAGGCATCCAGGGAATTGTTCATAATCTGGCAAAGCAGCTAACACTCCTCTTGTTTGTGGGGAATCTGTGAAAACGGGTAGAATTAGAGAATTAGTATTGCTTCCAAGATTACCGGACTTCCTCCCACATCCACACTTTTTGTGATATGAGCAATAAGGCCATCACACGCTTGGCACCTACAATAACGGAATTACACTGATCGCCACCTGTATTACTACGTCGAACTCATGCCATCTGGCCGAAGATACAGAACTTTGAGGTGGGAAAGGGTTAGTTTTATCAGTTTTGTCCACAACCATATTATGTGTACATGTTCATCTAAACCAGTAGCCGTCTGTCTGTGTCGGCTGAGCTCTCAGGTGCATTTAGTAACTTTCTTTCCCACACCTTCCAACCGACTGATCTACCGACTTAAGTCGACTGCCAGTCTGTAGTGAGAGCTACCTTTACAGTCTGTAGTAATCTGTAGAAGTCTGTTTGGTGGAGAGCTACCTTTATGGGTGTCCCTGTCATAAAAAAAGAAAATGTTCCAGCCTAATACATAACTTAGCGGCCCATCCATGTGGGGTGTCTTTGGCATGAACATTTTTGAAAAACCACGATTGTTCTAAATGTGGGTACTGGAAGCAGATGATGGTCGTGAGTCTCGAGACCCGCTTTCTCTGTTGTGGCTGTGGGTGTCACTCACTTTGGAGAAGTACTCAGGTAAGAGGGTGACTATCTACTATACTACTACTATCTACTACTTTATCAATCCTATTTGTATTTGATTAACCCTGATTAACCATAATAAAATGTTTGGACAAGTTAAGTTTGCTTTCCGCCTTCATTAGATATTGGTTATTTATGAAGAACAATGCAACCTTTATATGTGTGCTAGCAGTTGCACACAAAATGACTATCACGACTTTTGCGAATTTCACCTATCATTTTATCAATGACTTACCGTTCAGGCAAATGGGCATGACCTTTGAGCAATTAAGTAGAACATGACCTGTACTGTACTGAAAATACCTCCGAGATTTTAGTGTCACCACCTTCTTGTAATCCATACTTACCTCCCCTTTTCCACTGTAAATATCTTTTCTTTTTATTTTCCTTTTTTTTAATGTTTTTTTCCCCCCATTTGGTTATTGATGATATCCTATTGCAAAGTACTGTGTTCTATCCGTCTGTCTTCCAATGTTATGAGATACATAGTGGCTCCTGTGTGTAAATAAGCTGTAAAGCTTACTAGCATCTCCTTTTAGTTGACCTTGTACCAGTGAACTGTGCTGTCATGAAATTGTACTTTTTCCTATGCAACCTTCTTATAAATTCTTCAAACCCTCTCTCTGAGAATGCTGCATGTCCCACTGACTGACTGTCTGTCACCACACTGCAGTGACACTGTGACATATAGCGGTATGAAAGGGTTAACTGTGGAGTGTGTGTTAAAGGAGCTGGCTGTGGGGCAAAGCGCGGTTCCATTCCAAAATCTAACTGCCACTGTGTGTGTCTCATTCTGCAGCAGTGTTCATTTTACCCTCACAAATACAACTATAGTGTGATGTTACTGCTTGTTTGCACCACAGCAAGCTAACAGGGGGAACATCTGCGCTAAAGACTGGACTGCTAGCATGCTGCTGCTGTAGCAGACGTTTACAAAGAAACTAACATCTGTTCATAATAACAATAATAACTGTGCTGTTTGTTGACAGTCGCACAAAGCGAGCGCGCATTGTGACAGTTTATTATTGATTATAGGTTATAATGTATTGTGAACAAAAAGGAATATGAGAAGAAGACGTTATGCTGCCTGTTATGCAATGTCGCTACTGCTACACCCACCGAAGTACATTATGTTTCTCTGTGTGTTATTTTCTCCATTCTCTTATTGGTTAGCATCGGCTAGCTGCTGCAGCGCTACAGCAGCTGCGTCAAGTCCCCTTTAACCAAGGTACAGCTGCACCGGAAATGGAGCAGTTTCACTGTCACAATAAAAGCACAGACTACTGGGAGAAATACAACAGCAGCAAGATTTGTGAACTGTTGTGAAAAGGCTAGAGAATGGAATACAACCAACCACCCTAAGGTCTACAAACCATTGAGTGGAATCTTGACCTGCTGCACATACAGTAAACAGAGCTGCCTGCTACCTTTAACACATTTTAAATTAGGCTTTTCCTTTTCTTTTTCTTTGTATACTATCGAAATCGTATTGAGAAAAATGAAATGCTGCTATTCCTTCCAAAAACCTTCATACCCATATCCTGTACACCAGTAAGACTCCCTAATCAAATAGGGCAAAAAGGTGTTTTTCCAAAATCTTCCTGATCCATGTTGATGACATAAGTGTAGACATGCTGTGTAGTGATTTTCGTGATTTTAGGGCAAAATCTGTAGGAGCAGTGTCCAAAAATGTGTTTTTAAAAATCAGCCTGAAGGTGGCGCTATATGGGACAGATTCATGGTGATGGGATGAGTGTAGACATACTGTGTAGCGATTTGCGTGATTTTAGGGCAAAAACTGTAGGAGCAGTGTCCAAAAATGTGTTTTAAAAATCGGCCTCATGGTGGCGCTAGAAGAGGGCCATGTGAGAAATGAGGGGTGGGGTGTCCGGCTGTCCGCGTTGCCTTGGCGGACGAATAGGTACCGGCCCCGGCTCTCCCGGACCCTCCTAGCCCGAGTTACGGCATTTTATGTGAGCTGCAGTGGAGGGGGTCCTCCACTGGGGGCGCCACCACTTTTGCATCCGTTCTGGAGCACCAGGAGTCGGTGGTCCCCGGGAATTCCCCGTGAGCAGCCCCGTTGGGGTGGTCATTTGGTCATTTTTGCACATTTGGTCATTTTTTACATCTGGGGGTCCCCCAGGGTCCCTGGAGCTCCGGGGGTCCTTGGAGGTTGTAGTTTGGCAGCCAAGGAGCGTGAGTGCAAAATTTGGCATGGATCGGGGCAACGGTTGCGGAGATATGAGCAGGGCAATAGTGTGACGTGTGAGGTGTGACAGACAGACGGACAGACTGACTCACTCACAGTTTGTGGAGGCATACCCATATCCTGTACATAACGACAAAGAAAAGAAAAACACAGATGCCATAGCACCCTAAATCATCACTGACTGCGGAAACTTCACACTGGAATTCAAGCAACTCTGACTTCAGAAGGTTGACATTTCTCTATTATAAATCCTTGTTTTGAGTGGTCTTGTGTAATATTTTGAGATTCAGATTTTCACAAGCTGTATGCCATAGAAGCTGTATGCCATAGAAATAAAACATTTAAACAACAATTGAATAATTCACTACATGTGCAATGTAAGTAGAATATAATGGAAAAAAAATACTTTTATTAATTCAATTACTTTAAACAATTAACTTTTCCACAATATAGACTATGTATCATTGCCAGACCCATGAAATGGGTAGGCCTACATAAGCAAATGTCGGTCTGTCTGTCCTGGTTTTCTATATAAAGGGTATATATGATGATGACATGATGATGACATGCCTACAAAAGGCATGATGTCATAAATGATGATGACAGACAGGGGGTCTGGCACAACCAGGTTGACCTGGTCTAGTTTTTATATGGATCTGTAATTCTGTATACCAAATTGGGGGTCGTTGACGTGAAAAAGTTTGAGAATCATTGCCAGTGACAATACTGTACACGCATCTTATTTTGAAGTCCCCATGGCGGAAGTGCAGTGGTTTTCTTCGTGCTAACTTGACGCTGCTCTGTTAGCTTACCTCCTCTCTTCCTCCTCAACCCGGGCCGAGCTGAGGTGTGGGGGTCCGCGGTGGTCCGCAGCAATGCGTTTATTTATCCTCCGTCACACCGGGAACCACACGTACCGCTGACGGTCCTCAGCGCGAGCTTTATCTGTATATTTTAGCGTTATATGTTGTCTTTTCTTTTGTTTTCTTTTCCTCGCCACTCATATTTCGCTCGGCGCCATCTTACAGCGGCAGTGCGTTTTTGGACCAATGAGCGGGCGTTTCGGCGCTCGGCCGCTTCTCGCGCGAGAGTACGGCCTCGGGTTATCGCGACACTCCGGGCTCTCTTAAAGGAGACTCGCACGGCAAAACGCGAGTCGTGTTGCTTAGTGTGGGCCCGCGTTGTTCTCGGTCCACCTTAAATCCCTCCCACGCTTCCCAGAGACACGCCGTCCTATGGGCTCCTCTAGCTTTTAATCTTTTAAGGTGTTCCACGGGAGATGCAACTGAACGGTTGTGGGTGGCGTTCAGGGGGATCCGGGCAGCTGAGGGTTAATTCCCACGCGCTTGACTTTCAGCATGGCCTGTGTTGTTGCGACCGTAGATCACAGTTTAGTATGTGAACGGTCACAGCTTGACCGTATCTCTGTCTATAACGCCTGAGACTGTGGTTCCCCTGACAAATCACTGTGACATCACATGTGACCCTAGTGGCGAGTGACATCACTGAGTGTCAGGGGAACCACTCTAACAGAATGGGATTGCCGCTCTGACATCACACTCTGACTTCACTGGTATGTCAGGGGAACCACACTAACAGAATCCCTTTTATGCCCATGTATGGAGATCCCTGATGTCATCAATATTAAGCACATATCTACTAGGACTTAATATGGGAATGCCCATATATGATATGTATAATGCCACTATAGTGGGTTCTACAGTATATAGATATGGGCTGCCAAGACAGCCCATATCTGTATGTATGTATGCCCATGTATGGGCGTAAAAGGGATTGTATGTATGATGTCAGATGTCATAAACGTCATAGGACTTTCACATAAGGAATAACTGAGTAAGCATGTTTGGGCTCTCACAGCTTATCTCCATATACAGTACATGGAACTCCATATATGGGTAACTGGTACAGCTCAGAATCTGAGCCATGTGCAAACCTTCAAAACATTCATAACAGAAACCAACCTACAGCAACACTACAACAATCTGCAGCCCATGTTTTGAGGTGAATCCTACCAGACTAGGTCTGATATAGCCTGGTGGGCCAGCCTTGTTCACCCACTTCCAACAGGGTGGCATTGTGTGGTCTGGTTTTAACCAGGTTAGGTCCGATATAGTCACTGCACTGGCTAGATGGACAAGACATGGCACGACCTCCCCCTTAGGTCGCATGTCGCCCTGAGGCATCTTAAGCCTCGATCAGAGTCGGCTCAAGGCTATCCACCGTGGTGTAGTCTTTTTGAGTCATGAAACTACAACGTTACGTCATTCCTCGCGGTGAAGAGCTTTCCACCGCGAGTCCCGACACCTCTGTTTTTACTTTCAGACAGATGGGCTCTTCACCCCGTTCACTGATTGGTCGACCTGGACCAGTCAGTCACGGTGAATAGGACTTCACCGTGACAGACTATGATGGCCTTCACTTATTTTCTGACTTGAGGTGGAAAGCTTTCCACCTAAAATCTGCGGTGGATAGCTCTTCACTGCAGACTCTGATCGAGGCTTTACTAGTGTCTGTCTGTCTCACAAACTGCATGTGATGCAGTGTTTAATTTAGTTTTAGTCATAGTCTTGTGAATAACATTCAATATGGTTTTAGTCATATTTTAGTCATCTGAACAGTTTTTATCTAGTTTTTGTCAGTGGAAAAAAGGTAGTTGACGAACATTTTTCGTCAGTTTTAGTCGACAAAATCAACACTCGTGTGATGAGAATAATGGACCTGACAGGACCAAACCTAACCCGTTTATGCCATTGTCCTTTGGTCAGAAGTACCAGAGTGCATAGCCTATTACCAAAGAAGACGATTTATATTCATTGACTTGAAATGATATCAACCTTTTTATTCTACTGTACTCAGGAATATTTGGTTTCATTTTACGCTCTCAAGAGTTAAATTATTGATAAACATTGGCATTACTTAACAACAAGTCTACACAATTAAAATAATGAATAATTTTGATCATTTACCTGTCATCTCTAGCCTGACACTCAGCCTGAATTGCATAAAGGGGTGTGGCTAGCGATTCAGGGAGTCTGAACCAGGCTATGTCATCTCTCCTATAGTACATCAATTCAGCATGGACTTGTGAACAAAACCTTATCTAATGAATGGAGTACAAAAGGACCTCAATGTAAACAAGCCATTGTGCTTTTTTGTGGTTTACATCAGGCACATATTCGCAATATACCAAAGAACAGACAAACATGTTTCATCTTTGTTAAATATAATTTATTCCTTGGTTTCCTGTCAAAAATGACAACTCGCGCCACGATCTCGCAGAGGCTACAAAACACGGTGGCGAGGAGATCATGACACACCACTTTAGTAAGAAAACCAACAACCAAAAACACATTTTCAAGCATCTGTACTGTGCAGCATCAGCTTAGGACAAAAAAAGTAAAAAGAAGAAAATGGGCCACTATAAAATTAACCCGATGTAAGGCTTTTTGTTAAACTATGACTAAGGATTTTGTGCATACACTCAACAAAACTGACAAGAACATCATAAGAGCATATCGTTGCTTTATCTATAGCCCAATCTGTGACCTTCCCCTTCACTACAGCTCAGGGATGAGGTCACATGCGTGCAAGTGCACTCCTTCAACAAGAAAACGTAAAAAAACAGGAGTGTACTGTATATGTACAGTTAACATTTCTTTTTATTTAGTAAAACCCCAATAACACCTGAGGCTGATAGTAAAAATGCCTTCTAAATCCTGACCAAAGTTTTCGTAAAGAAGAATATATGGAAGCTGTTGGGAAGAAACCTCTTATCCCCACTTTTTAACTTTGCACGTTTTTTTTGTCTCCGTACATTAACACCCTACTTGAACAAGCATTACACAAAAGTTTCCGAATTAGAAGATCTACAAGATCAAAACGTGGCGCAAAGTGACACGTTTTTGAGCTTGGCGATCTGCTATCTATTTATTTTATTTTTTTAATTTGAAATTCTGAAAAGTAACATGGACATTTGAGGTTTCCACTAGACAGATATTTAAACTGAAAACTTTCTCGGCTTGAAAGGTACGGCGGCGTATACAGTAGGTGCAACAGGCCTAAATGGGTTAAACATTGTGTGTGTGTTGTCGTCTGTGGTTATTGGAATGACATAAAGACAGTTTTAGATATCGATAGTGTGAGTGACACCAGCAGCATACAATCAGTGATTGGCCCCTCTGTTGGTGGGGCCAATCTGGAAAAAGAAAAGGTAAGAATTGGATTTTTTTTTTTTTCATTTTCATGCTCTCATCCCAGAACTACAAGGGGGAAGTCACAAACGGGGCTAATCGTTGTTGTCAGGCAGAAACCTTGTATCTCCATATATAATCTTTTACGTGTTTTTTCCCTCCCCCTTCCCTTTTCTTCCCTCCTCTTCCCTTTTCCTACTAGCTCACAACTTGTCACAACATCGTGACGTGTTGTGAGCTTGTAGAGCTGCTATTTTAGGGGAAATAAAATAAAGTGAAAGTGATCTGAATGTCTTTCTGTGGGTTTTCATGAATATTGAACAAATGAAATGTATTAAGAGCTACTGACTGGATAATAACTACATTGGATCCATTGGAACACATGGTTTATTTTCCTGATATAAGTAAACGATTTGGACATACAAGGTTTCCACCCGACAGCGACGATCCAGAAAGGTTTCACATGGCCATTTAAGACCCTCTAATCCAGTGGTTCTCAAACTTTGAAATTAGAAGGTCACCTGACTTGTAAGGGTCGATTTAGACCCCCATAAAGGAACCTAGAGTCCCTGAAATCTGCTTTGAGAACCATTGCATTGGGATAAATATATCAAACTGATAATGGCAGAATTTCCTTGATTTGCTCTTAACCGGTAGCATAACCGTCAGTGGAAAAAAAAGAATAGCCGCTTCCCCATTTCTACTTGTTTTAGAGTTTTCATCGATTTTACTTTTGAATTGATGAGGTGTTATTGCATATACGAATAGAAACAACGCCAATCCAAATGTTTTGTTTGATCTAATCTCAGGACTCAGTCGTTTCGCTGGCGTTCCAATCCACACTGACAGATGCAAAGCAAGCAGACGTTTGAAAGTGTTTCTGTGGGCTCATCATGGAACGTTGAAAGATGCAGCCTGAGAACGCGAGCACGTTCACATCTTCCCAGGGTCCTCTTTGAGGGTGACTGTTCGGTTGAACACCAGCTGCAGTGAAAGGAAAGGCTTCTGTTAGCAGCATACTGCTGGTTCTGCAACATTTAGTCACCTGCAATTCATCTTTACTTAACATACTGTAACACAATGGTTCCCAAACTGGTGATGAGGGGGGTCCCCAGATGATTAGCTTAATGTGCAACATTGCTTTCTCACTCAACAGTAAACAAGCCAACATGATATTGTACAGTATAAGTGTATACAGGGTATCTGCACATTTCTAAAGTTACAATTTCATGACATCTAAAAGCTCACAACACTTTGCGGTGCGAGGCGTTGTGAGCTTGCAGTTTGAGTTTGAGTTGGAAACGTATCAAACTAAATGGAATGCCTACAATTCTAAGTGCTTGTTCATACGATTATTTTGGGGGGGTCGCAGCCAGAAAAGTATGGGATCCCTTACTGTAACAAACATTTTTTTTGTATTTACTGTGTGTGTGTGTGTGTGTGTGTGTGCGCGTGCGTGCGTGCGTGCGTGCGTGCGTGTGTGTGATTGAATGATGTGCTGTGTATGGGATCCCTTACTACTGTAACAAACATTTTTTTTTGTATTTACTGTGTGTGTGTGTGTGTGTGTGTGTGTGTGTGTGTGTGTGTGTGTGTGTGTGTGTGTGTGTGTGTGTGTGCTCGTGCTCATGTGTGTGATTGAATGATGTGCTATAATAATGAACTTTCATGGTACTGTACCTTGTCTGCTGTGCTGTCAGGGTCCATGGAGAAGTATCCCACCCTCTCAAACTGGAATTTGTCAAAGACCTTGGCTCTCTTGACCGATCCGTCCACAAAGGCACTGTTGATGATCTGCAGTGAGTTCTATAGAACGTGACAGAAAGAAAGAAGACACTTGTTGAATAACTACAGAGGGTTCATGTACAGCAAGATGCTCTTCTTTCTGGGGTCTCGTCAACAGGCACTTACAGGGTTGATGTCACTTAGGAAGCCCATGGGCACCTCCGAGGGATCCTCTGGGTTTTTGTGCAGGAATCTGCAAGCACAGTATGAGATGTTCGGTTTGATAAGACATGTAGACCAGGGGTTTTCACCCCAGGGTGACGGGGCACCCTGGGGTGCCGCGACGGCAGTCCAGGGGTGCCGCAAGATCATTTGATAATATTTGGAATTTATTTGGACACTTGAAAAAATATTTAGTATCATTTTAAACTTGAAGTACAAAGTCAGTTCTAACCAAAATGGCTATTATCTCAATGTTTTCCTCGCAACATAATCACTAAGATATCGTCACTGTCGGGCAGAAACCTTGTATCTCCAAGTTTCAAATGTGCACGTCTTTTGCCCTGCTTCATCATACAAGACTGTCGCACAAAACTAGTGAAAACAGCCGATCTACAAGCACACAACGCCTCGCGATGCAGGGCGTTGTGTGCTTGTAGATCTGCTGTTTTCACTAGTTTAGTACATTTTATAGATGATAAATACAAAACGAACGGTTTTGGACATACAAGGTTTCCACCCGACAACGACGATATGCTATAAATATAAGGTGTTGGGAGTGAAAATTATAATGTAGGGGTGCCTCGGATTAAAAAGATATTCATGGGGTGCCCTGAGACAAAAAAGTTTGGGAACCCCTGATGTAGACTGATTACTGGGCTGTTTGTCAATATAGGGATGGGACGATCGTGTATTAAGATATAAAACAATAAAAATAAAAAATCGCAGAGATGTAAATTTATCATGAAATTGTCCTCCATCATACACTAGGCTGAACTAGCTTTTGTTGAGCTGCAAATTCAGTACCACTTAAACCTCTTGATAAAACAAACCTTTAAAGAGCGAATTTGGTAAGCTCTTATTTCACTCCACACAAATCGATTCACCAAAAATAGCAGATCACATTGCAATGCGTTGTGAGCATATTTTGATTAGCACTGTAATACTGTTAATCGCAATTATATTCGCCACAATAATCGGAACATGTAATTTTCATATCGTCCCCATCCCCATGTCAGTCACAGTGATGGTTTTGGTGTTAGCTTACAGTCTTTCGTAGAGGCGCACTTCACACTCCAGAGGCTGGCTGACCCAGTGAATAAAGGCCTTGGGTTTCTCTGCAGCGTCAGTAGAACTGCTACACGTCACCTCCAGTTCCACCACTTTACCCTGAGCACCCTGACACGCAGAGGGGAACCAAACACACCAGAATCAACTTTACTGTCACGTCACAGGACTTTACCCTGAGCATCCTGACACGCAGAGGGGAACCAAACACTTCAGGATAAACTTTATTGTCACATCACAGGACTTTACCCTGAGCATCCTGACACGCAGAGGGGAACCAAACACATCAGAATCAACTTTACTGTCACATCACAGGACTTTACCCTGAGCATCCTGAGACGCAGAGGGGAACCAAACACATCAGAATCAACTTTACTGTAACATCACAGGTTAACAGGCAGTGATGGAAGTATTACATTGACGAGAAATACTCTTTTACAAGTAAAAGTCAGGAATTAAAAATGTACAACGATTTTAAATGTATGCGTTTACCTTGCTTATTGATAGTAATTGATAGTACTTGATAGTAATTGATAGTACAATAATAGTACTAGTAATAGTACTATAGTACTTGATCGAATTTATCTTTTCATCTAGAGTAAACCCAAAAGTCCAAAAGTTGAGTTCAATGGAGGAGTGGTGCAAGCTTCGCTTGACCATCCTCATAATACATAATATACATAATATAATAGTCAACCACACTTGCAATTTCCCAGCTGATTGTAAGTCGATCTGGATAAGAGTGTCTTGTAAATGCCTAAAATTGTTCATTACAGTAGTTTCCCAACCTGCACTGACTCACAGTTAATCCCACAATCACCTGCGCACGACTGCTGCCTGCTTCCATAGATAATTCTATTTCGCACCATGAGAGCAAATAGCACTGGAACGTCAGGACTCTTTACCTTGATGACCTTCTGCACAGAGATGACGTACCCAGCATGCCTCAGGCCTACTGGCTGGTCTGGGGTCAGTCTCTTGTAGCCCTTTTCCATCACCTATAAAAAGGAAGATGCAACAATCTGTTAATTTCTACTAATCCATTCAGTTTCTTACAAATATGGTGTAGATCAGGGGTTTCAACAGGGGGCGCCAAATCTTTGCGTGATAGGATCATGTTTTTTACATGAACCCTTTGAACTCTAGCATCCCTATTCTGAGTGGAACATTAGCCAAAAATAGCAGATCTACAAGCTTACAACGCTTGTAGATCGGCTATTTTTGGCAAAGAGGTTTGTAGAGGGAAAATGAAGAGCAGTATTTGACGGTTCAAGTGGTTAAATGTCTGAATGTACAGATTACTTCAACACGATAAGTGCTGTCAAACAAGTCTAAGCCGTCTAAGAAATCTATGAACATAACACAATTCTATACAATGTAATGGGGGGTGCCTGCTTCATCTCTCTCTCAACTAAGGGGTCCTTGGCCTGAAAACGTTGAAGACCCCTGGTGTAGATATTCAGGACTCTGACCTCTCTGAAGTCACTCTGTTCGATGTAGAGGGTGCGGGTGAATGGAACCACGTGGCTGCCCTTTGCCTCGTCGGCGGGGAAGTCTGGAACGCTGAGCTCCGACTGAGAGGAGGAAGAGGAAATACAGGCTGGGTCAGTGTCACGTAAAAAAGTACTTTTAACTAGCCTGGCACGGCCAGACTGATATATCATATTAGTCTGGAATCTCTGGCTGGAACCTGCATTTCCAAGAGGTGGATAAAATAAAATGCCACTGGTGATAAACCCTCCCCCATATTTGCATTGGGTGTGCTGATTGGTGTCCCACAAGTTCAGGGGCAGCAAAATCCAATCGCAAGCGGGCCCCAAAATTATTGGCACATCACAGAGATCTTAACGATAACATTAACATGAAACAATATGTAATAATGTCATGGTATTTTTGAGCGGAGGTAAACCGCTCCATGGAGTGGCTGTGCGTGTGTCTGTAGCCTTTTTCCTCAGCGTTTTGCCATAGCAAAACGTGTGTGTGTAGCATAACCTGTACATCCTAGACTCTGAAGTCTAGGATGTACGACCACCGCTCACTTCACATTGGGTGTGATTTTTTTCTTTAAAACCTTGAAATTTACATTTTCATGGTGATACCAATAAATAGGAACTTTACGTTAGTTCCATTGATCCAAGCTGGAACACAATCGCACGGATTGATCTTTAAAATGAACATGAATGAATCTGAGTGTGTGTGTGTGTGCGGTGTGAACAAACCTTTGCGTCTGCAGGCAGGTTGGTTATGGTGACTTTGAGGGGTTCGAGGACGGCCATGGCTCGCGGCGCCGACTCGTTCAGATCATCTCTCACGATGGCCTCCAGTAGGTGTGGCTCCATGGTCACCTGGGCAACCGTCACCCCCACCTGTACAAATCACACGGCAGCTTGAGCACTGTTGCTCCACTAGGCCCACAACCTGTTACATTATATCGTAATAATATTCTATTATTCTTACAGTAGATCGGTTAAAATAAGGGATTGCTTTACAGAAACTTAATTAAACCCATGCCTAAACTTCACGACAACAATATTGCCTAATCTTAACCCATTAAGACCTGGAATTATTATTATAATTTTAGCTATTGAAAAATAGCTGATCTACAAGCTCACTCTGTGCCGTGCTGTGTGCTTGTATAACTGCGCTTGTGAGCTTGTATATCTTCTATTTTTTAATAGTTAAAGTACAATCTGTTATCTTTAGTCTCTTTCATAGCAAACTAGGGGTCCTTGAAAAAGTATAAAATAATGCGTAATAATGCTTTCCAGGTCTTAAACCTACACTTAAACTTAAAGTTATACCATGTAACTTTTTTTATAAAACAAATCTTAAAATTGTCCTAACTGTTAAATCGCTAAAGTTTTAGAACCCCCACTCCATTAATTTCAGATTCTAAAGCCCTCTCTTTATACGTTTTCTATGAGCCGTGAGGGGGGGAGAATTTCGCGGCAAAATGACGTCATCTGCATCATGTGTATACGTTGGCCAATCATATCGCCGATCATAAACACATGGTACACTACCGGCCAATCACAGGCGCATCTTGCTGACTTCTCAGGAAGTAGCTTGCCTCAACATAACAACAACATACTCGGGTGAAGGAGTCAGTTTAATTTCTCCGGAATGCCTGAACGCACAGGAACCAGGGACCCCTCTAAAGATAGATCTCGGCGAGCTGCAGGCGGACGAGGCCCGGTCCGCAGCGAAAAACGTCCGAAAGACGCGGACGCGACCGCGGTTTTCTATACAGCTCTGACCACTAGTTGAGCAACTTACACAGTATAGCTTTCACTACGAGCTCAGTGGCTTTGTTGTTAGAATGTCTGCCTTGAGATTGGGAGGTCAGGGTTCAATCCTTGGCCGAGACACCAAAGACTATACAAATGCAGGGTTTCCTGCAGCGCTTTATTGTCCAGGCGGTCCACCCGGCCTCAAATCTGTAGCACCCGGCCAAGAGTCTGGTGAAAATTATGCAAAGTCTCTCCTAAACAAACAAACTATACTTTTGTGTTTGTTTAAACAACTTCTCCTATGTTGAGGGCAAAAAATAAGAATTAATCAAAATGAAGGGAATTCATTTAATCGAATGCCAGAGTCCCCCCTTGCCTACCACCTGGCCAAGCCTTTTTCCTGCAGGAAACGCTGAAATGATGATGAAACCCAATGCCTCCCTGCTGGATCTCATGCTAAAGGTGACTTAAATGTAACAATACTTTAAAGTAACAATATGCCTAAAGACTTCCCTGATCAATGAAGGGCAGCATGGTTTTGGAATAAAAGCAGGTACCATCTACCGTAATCCCCCCTCCCTCCATGCTACCTACCCCCCCTCCCTCCATGCTACCTACCCGTGCACAGAAGTTGTTGATAGCCTTAGCTGGAAAGCCCCGCCTCCTGAGAGCAGTCAATGTGAAGAGACGGGGATCATCCCAGTCTCTGGAATAATTAAAACACAGTCAGATACGTTATAATAGCATTCCTATTCTGGGATGAACATCAGGCGAAAACCGCGAAATAGATGATCTACACGCTCACATTGCGTTGCAATGCAATGCGATGTAGACCTGATATTTATTGCAGAGCAAAAACAGGAGTGGGCCTAGTATCTTGGGAATCTGCCAGTCAAGTAAGCATAGGATTTAATTGGTTAAAAACGTCCAACCACCGCACACTACATCAGGAGCAACTAAATGTTCAGGCTGCAACGTGGTCTTCACACCTGGAAACCAAGCCAAATTAAATATAGGATAAATATGTGGTTGGTTATCCAGGTTATACTTTTGAACCATATAGAGGGATACTCGTTTTTGCTCTTCTATAAAATTATTATTTTAAATGGCATCAATTTGACCAAATAGTTTACCTGACGACTCCCGTCTCCACCAACTTGATGATCTTCCTCTTGGAGACGACGGTGTATGTGAGGTTCAGGCGGCCGTACTCCCACTGCACAGGGCAGTACACATCCACGGCGTTGCACAGCCAGAAGTATGACGACCGCCTATAGGACAAATGGAAAGAGCATCAACGACCAGCTACGTACACAACACGTTCATCGGCCCGCGATACCGCAACATAAAGCAAAGCAACTCTCGATGACCCTAAATATCTAGATTTAGATGCCCGTCTTATAATCTATTGACTAAATGTCATGTGAAGTAGGGGTGGGCGATATGGAAAAATACAATATCACGATATTTTCCCAAGCTGTATCACGATACACGATTATATCACGATTCTTTTTCACGTTGGTTTTCATGGTTATTTTTCTAATTACTTGACAAAAACTAGACTCTCTGGGTTCCTTTTGGGAGGTCTAAATTGAACTTGCTCTGACAGTATACAAATGAAACCAAATGGACCCTTACGGCTTAGGGGTCCATTTGGTTTCATTTGTATACTGTCAGAGTTAAGTGGAGACCTTGACATTTTAAAGTTTGAGAACTACTGATTTAGACAAAAATGCAGGTTTAAATTGAATTCTGCAAAGAATCTCTGTATTAACGATTAAACAGGATTTTTTACAAGGCTCCCTCTATTGTATCACGATATAGACGATATTTCTGAAAAGGTATATCGTGGAGACATTGTATCGTCTCAACGATAATTATCACCATATCGCCCACTCCTAATGTGAAGCTTCACCAACCAAGAGCCATACATAGATTTACATGGCCCATTTGTCCTACTTATTATGCACCAGCAATATGTGCTAGCAATTTATATCAGGTCGCACTTATTGATGGTGACGTCACCAGGAATGCTGGTCCCTCATTAGCTAAGGGTGAGTTTAATAATGGTTTGATAGTAAGATAAATAAGTAGTGCTTAGAGACAGTGTGTACCTGGCCTGGAACTCTTTGGTGCACAGTGAGTGTGTGATGTTCTCGATGGAGTCACACAGGCAGTGAGTGAAGTCGTAGGTGGGGTAGATACACCTAGGGGGGAAAGGAATTCAAATGGATTAAAATGACTATATTTTACATACACAAATCTACAATTATACAGATCTGGGTATCGTGTATGAGTATAGGTATACCAGTGTTTCTCAACCTTTTTTCTGCATGGGCACACTTTTCATGTCCCAAGAATCCATGGGCACACCAACATAATACGGGTGTGTAAATATCGTCACTGTCGGGAAGAAACCTTGTATCTCCAAGATTCAAATGTGTACATTTCTTCGCAAAGTAAAGCCCTGCTTCATCATACAAGGCTGTCGTACAACAGTAGTGAAAACAGCAGATCTACAAGCACACAACGCCTCGCACCACGAGGCGACGAGGCGTTGTGTGCTTGTAGATCGGCTGTTTTCACTAGTTTAAATCATTTTTAAAATGATAAATACAATACTGGCTTTCAAGCTGGCTTTCAATACTGGCTTTACGATACTGGCTTTCAAGGGGCACACTTGACCCTTCTCACGGGCACACCAAAGGTCCCCAGGCACAGTGGTAGAAAAACACTGAGGTATACACATAAAATATGCATACACTTGTGCCACAACACATGCCTTTTGTTTGATCACTCCTGTCACTTACTGTACGTACAGTATGTGTACGTAACTTGATCATACTACAGCACCACACAATTGTTTTTTCAAAATCAGCAGATTCTTTCGCGATGCGTTTGGAGCTTGCAGATCTGCAACTTGTGGATTTGAATCCTGAAAAGAAACCGTTTTTGAACATACAAGGTTTCCACCCGACAAAGACGACAAGCCAGTGTTTCTATACCAGTGGTCGGCAGCATATTACCCATTTAGAACGGGTACACATAATTGTGTATCATTATTTCATGCTTTAACTATTGAAAAATAGCAGATCTACAACCTCACAGCGCTGCACCGAGTGCCGCGCTGCGAGCTTGTAGATCTGCTATTTTTGAAAAATCGTGAAAATTAGAATTTTGACACGATTCTATAAGTGTCTTTTGAATCCTTCTAAGGTTTTTTGAAAAACCCAATGTTTCTTTGTCAGCAATCTGGCCAGCCATCGTCAAAGAAAAGGTCCTTTTTCACTTAACTGGAGCTCAGTTGGTCTGTTCTTGAGAGACTACTATGTCAGTGGTTCTCAAACCTTTTCATGTGAAGGACCCCCAAAATGATATGTATTTGGCCACGGACCCCCATCTCAAAATATCTAGTTCCAGGGACCACCCCCAGAAGCAAAATTTGAGTTACAAACGTTCGCTTTAAAAATACATATATTCCAAGATTTGCACACCTTCACAACTTTTTCAAAAATAGCAGATCTACAAGCTCGCAGTGCCGCGCTGTGAGCTTGTATATCTGCTATTTTTCAATAGTTAAAGCAGTCAATAATTCTAGGCCTAAATTGGTTCATCACAGGCGATCCATGGGGGGAAAAGAAACATTTAGAAAAGCGCGGTACCATTGGTCTCCGGTGCGGTGGTGCGGGGTGTATTTGATGCGGTAGGCCACGGGGTCCATCTTGCCGTCCTCCATGACCATCTTCATGCGCAGTGTGGCCTCCCCCTCGGCGAACACGCCCCTCCTCATGCGCTCCAGCAGCACCAGGGACTCCTCCGTGGGACGGTCCCGCCAGGGGGACGGGGGCACGTTGTGACCCTTCAGCTCCTCGCCCCGTTGGTGACACACGTAGGCCTGGCCCCTGGAGATAGATACCTTTATTATCCCACGGGGGAAATTCAGTTGCCCAGAGGCAGCACAACAGTTAAGGTTACAAGTTACAGAGAAGTAAGAAAAAGAAAAAGAGTACTGTAGTATACAGTCCAAAGATCAAGCACAAAAAAAAGATAAATAAAACATAAAGTGTCGAAAGCTATTGCAAAAAGACATAAAGTGACCACGAAACATTCAACGCTCATAAGTGACACGTCACACACACAAAAAAGCTATACTCAAGCATAACTTTGCAAACAGTGCCAAACAAAAAAGTGCACATAACAGTCACTGCTAGTCAATGGTCTGGTCTGGTCTGGTCTGGTCTGGTCTGGAGACCCAGACCAGGTCTGGAGACCCAGACCAGAAAGAAAACTAAACTGATCAACTGTCAGGGTTCCTACACACATCTTTACCAATTAATTTCCTAAACTTTTCCAGAATATTTAACCCAATTTCCAGGACTATATAACAATAATTCAGCTCAATAACAAGTCGCTTACTCCTATGCGCAATGCCCAAAGACAGGTAGTGTATGCCACTGGTTCTCAACCTTTTCAGGCTGTGACCCCTGAAATAATCATGTTTTAACTGGGGACCCCCTCACCCTGACGAGCACTAAGAGTTGAGGAACACGTTTCTATTGTGAAAATAGCAGATCTACATGCTCTGCTATTTTCACAATTTCTGCCTCTAATATTTGACAATTTGGCCAATGTTTAATTTGGACCTTCCAGGACCCTTGATCAATTCCAAAACATTTCCAGTACTGGAAAAATATTTTTCTAATTTCAAAATATTTCCAGGAATTTCATGACCGTGGGAACCCTGAACTGTCCATTTTCACAATTTCTTCTATAATTTTTATCCCACAATTTTGTAACCTATTTTTTCCACCCAGTGCCAGTTGCCTATGTAATCCTGGGCTCTGCTCTCCCTCTGCCGCACCTGGAGAGACAACGGACTGACCTCATGCTTCCTTCAATGCATGAGTAGTCCAAGTTGTTTCTTTTCACCTGACAAGGGGGGGGATTTCCACGGTTTGGAAGTAGCGCGTGGAAGGAACACGTTATTCCAACCAGTTCCTTTCCCCTCCATTAGGCGCCCTGGTTGGCCAGGGGGAAGCATTATAGAGACGAGGATTACTGTATGTTTTTGTGAGGGTATCTACCCTCCCTAGGAGACACGGGGAGAACATGCAAACTCCACACAGAAAGGCCCTTTCGCCAACCCTACCTAGGGTATGAGCGCTGATGACGCGGTGGAGAGAACACGCCCACAGAGTCCCTCATTTTTACATTTTGATATATCATTGCTGTCGGGTAAATTAATGGCCTACTTGATCATCTACAGCGTCACACAAACGCATCAAGAAGCAGATCTAAAAGCTCTAAATGTGTTTGAGCTTGTAGATCAGCTACTTTAGCTATTCTTTTTATTTCAATCCTGAAGAGTTTTGACGTTTTATGACGTTACACCCGAGATGTGATACATTATATATTTAAAATAAAAAGGTAATCAAATGCAGCACTCTCTAGATTTACAAGCTCTGCAAATACAACATGCTTGGAATGCACTATAACTATTTCTGCACGCAACAACTCTTAAGCATTGATGTAGCGTTACACTTGACATTCTCGTCAATGCACATGGATTAAGGCTAAAAAATCTCACAATTGAAAATGTTTGCATGACAAAATTCTTATGTGGGATTTGTAAAAAAAGATTTGTAGAAATATCCGAGATGATTACTTTTTTTTATGGAAGATGCTTCAGAACATAATGCTATTTGCTAGTTTGACCACTTCAAATGCTCTAATCTTAAAATAATAACCTAAAGTAGCCTTTCTACTTTTAGATCACCCAGTATTTTCGCTACGCAACATGATTCCATAGAAGACATGGTGGCTTCTATGGCAGGGGTTTTCAAAGTGGGTGACGGGGCACCCTGGGGTGCCATGATGCAAGTCCAGGGGTGCTGCGAGATAATTTGATAATATTTGGAATTCATCAATATCATTACATCATCAATATCACTTCTCTATGCTTAGTAAAACAGACCTGATTTGCACTGTACTTGATGAGTTCTTTTTCCATCTACGACAACTCTCTTCACCAAAAATAGCAGATCTACAAGCTCACAACGCGCCACGCTGTGAGCTTGTAGATCGGCTACTTTTGGTGAACCTTCCCGCCAGAATAGTTCAAGGGGTTAAACGTCAAGTATAAAGTTATTTTCCGTCAGTTCTGATGGAAACGGAGATTTCTCCAATAGGATGTAAGATTCTAAAAATTAATTGTAATTCAGGGGTGCCGTGGATGAAAAAGTTATTTCCAGGGGTGCCCGAGTCAAAAAAGTTTGAAAACCCCTGTTCCATGGAATCCAAAAGAATGAAATCAGTCTTGGCTACTGAGAAGTTTAACCCGTCAATGCAGTTGGGTGTGTCCGGGTTGTAAAGTTCACCCAACCCACCCGCATTAGAAGACTCAACCCTTTACTCTGCTTACTTGTCAATGAGAATCAGGGCCAGGTCATAGAGCTGCTGGAAGTAGTCGGATGCGTGGGTGATGTCATAGGGTTCATAGCCTGTGTGACACAAACAAACTAGGACATTAACCAAAAGGTCGACAAGTCGACTTAGTCGACTTCATTACACAAGTCGACTCCCACCAGGGAAAGTTGAAAGTCGGAAAACACAAAAAACAAACTAAAAACATATTTTTTCACCATATTTTTGCTCCATGTGTACAGCATTCAAACCGTAGCATTGCATATCGTCAAGGAAAGAATGATTCTCTCCTTTTCCAAATGTGTTTTTTCAGTGGAATTGAGCACAGCGTTTCGTGTTTTTTCCCCCGTCCACACACAGTGTGATAACGTCATTAAACAATAAAGTCGACTCAACTTTTTACTGAGCCGAGTCGACTTGCAAAAATCATAAGTTGTTAATGCCCTAAAACAGACACAGTAGGAGTCACACCGTGGACACTGGACAGGCTGTTCTCATGCACATCACACGTCACAGAAGCCCTTTTCCAATACGAGGTGGGAAGTTCTGGGAACCAGAACCTTCCAGAACCTTTTTTTGTTCTGGTTTTGTTTCCATACCGTACGGCCTGGTTTCAGACAAGGTTCTGGGAAAGTTATTTGGGTCCTGCTCTTGATGTAGTCAGGGTTCCCAGTTCCCACACATCTTTACCAAGTAATTTCCAAAACTTCTCCAAAACTCTTCCAGAATATTTAACCCAATTTCCAGGACTATATAACAATAATTCAGTTCAATAACGAGTCGCTTACTCCTATGTGCAATGCCTAAAGACAGGTAGTGTATGCCAGTGGTTCTCAACCTTTTCAGGCCGTGACCCCCGAAATAATCATGTTTTAACTGTGGACCCGGCACCGAGCACTAAGAGTTGAGGAATTTTGTATAAGACGGTTCTATTGTGAAAATATCCGATCTACATGCTCACAACGCCTCGCGTTGCGAGCATGTAGATCGGATATTTTCACTATTTCTGCCTCTAATATTTGACAATTTTGGCCCATGTTTAATTTGTCATTTCAGAGGTATTAAAAAAAATCAATAACCAAAGACAATGCATAGCCATTTTTTCCCAGGACCTTCCAGGACCCTTGATAAATTCCAAAACTTTTCCAGTACTGGAAAAATTATTTTTCTAATTTCAAAATATTTCCAGGAATTTCATGACCGTGGGAACCCTGTGGAATGTTCTGGTTTTAGTTCTGGTTCGGCCCTGTGGTGGAGACGGGGCTAGTAGAGACTACATCACTGACATTATCTATTATTACAACTCAGCCAGCCACTCCACCATGTCCCTGATGTATTTTATATTATTATTGTGATAACTGACCCAGCCACTCCACCATGATGTATTTTATATTATCATTGTGATAACTGACCCAGCCACTCCACCATCTCCTTGATGTATTTTATATTATTATTGTGATGTCATAGTGATAACTGACCCAGCCGTTCCACCATCTCCTTGATGTATTTTATATTATTATTGTGATAACTGACCCAGCCACTCCACCATGATGTATTTTATATTATTATTGTGATGTCATAGTGATAACTGACCCAGCCACTCCACCATCTCCATGATGTATTTTATATTATTATTGTGATAACTGACCCAGCCACTCCACCATGATGTATTTTATATTATTATTGTGATGTCATAGTGATAACTGACCCAGCCACTCCACCATGATGTATTTTATATTATTATTGTGATGTCATAGTGATAACTGACCCAGCCACTCCACCATATCCTTGATGTATTTTATATTATTATTGTGATGTCATAGTGATAACTGACCCAGCCACTCCACCATATCCTTGATGGCAGTGAAATACTTCTCCTCCTCTTTCTCTGGGTTTGTGTCATCATACCTGAGGAAACAGATACCGTTGTTGGCCTGCAGGGGGAGACACAGCACATGTGAGACAGAGAACATGGATAATAATAAGAGGTATTATTAACTCATTAAAAGCCAACCCCGCGATGTCGCGTGAAAAGTAATAGAGTATCTATAGTGCCATCCACGCGATGTCGCGGGAAAAGTAATATATTACTGTAACGGCGAGTAAAAATACCTAGTACTTGGCCGAAGCTCCGGAGACGAAATCCGGCGCTGATTTGTCATCATCACGGCTCCACGAGCACACAATAGTCATCCCATAACATTGAGGTGGACGGCCGATCTCATCTTTAATGTCCATTATCTCAAAACTACACTTTAGAAGCTAGGATGGAGGCAGATGCTCGCTTATTTTACACAGTTATAAAAGCTCCCGGTCGGCCATTACACAACTCCACGTGGACACGCATCGGTTCCGGCGCACGATCCGATGACGTCAGACCGGAAGTGATTGCGCGGTGGACTTCTGGCCTTCAAAATAAGACAACGCAAGTGAATGGGACCTGAAGGAGGCACTTTGGACATTATAATCCGTTAATGTCTGGGGCTCAGAATGAGTTAATACACAGTTATAAACATATTGCTGTACCTTAGCATAACCAAAATTAAAGTTGATGGCTTTGGCATGTCCGATGTGCAGGATACCGTTGGGCTCTGGTGGAAAGCGTGTGCGGACCTAAAAGGAATTCAACAATCTGTTATTTTAGGTGAGAACCTTGTATATGACCTTTATGGATTTCCTTTCTCACCTACACTTATTTCTCTGTTTTATATTATTGCTACCTTTGTATAGTTATTGTACGAGAAAAGAAAGAAAAAAAAAGGAATTCAACAAATTGGAGCCTAAAACCCGAAAACATGTTTCGGGGTCGGCAGTGGCTCAGGGGTAGAGAAACCGCCATTAGAACACGGAGGGTTCCCAGTTTGATCCCGGGCTCCCCCTGAGTTGGTGTCGAAGAGTCCTTGAGCAAGACTCTGAACCCCTACTTGCTCCCGGTGAGCAGGTTGGTGCCTTGCATGGTTTCCTCTGCCATCGGTGTATGAATGTGTGTGTGAATGGGTGAATGTAATGCACAATCTATGTAAAAGCGCCTTGGATAAAGGCGCTATAGAAATGCACCATTTATCATTTATGTTCATTTGGACAGACAGGCACAAGGCAAGAACGTCATGGTCATTGTGATCGTTTTAACCACATGAGCCTTAGCGTCCATATTCTGGGGGGTGAACTTTAGAGCGTGAATAGCAGATCTACAAGCTCACAGCACGCAGTGAGGTTGTAGATTGCTATGGCAAGCCGTGAGCTTATTAGACTATTTTAGGTTTTAGTTTGGTGAGGGTAGAAAATCAGCAGACCAAGTATAGAGCCCTGAAAGCTACCAGTAAGACTCCCTAATCAGGAGATAAGCGACCGTCAGGTCACATGTAAAAATCGGTCTGATGGTGGCGCAAAATGGGACAGATCCATGTTGATGACTTGACTCTAGACATTCTGTGTACTGCTTTGCGTGATTTTAGGGAAAAATCTGTAGGAGCAGTGTGTTTGAAAAAATCAGCCTGATGGTGGTGCTACATGGGACAGATCTACGTTGATGACATGAGTATAGATATACAGTGTAGCGATTTGCGTGATTTAAGGGCAACATTTGTTCATGTCTCCTACCTGTCCACCTGTGATCTCTAAGTGCTTTTTCAGCAGGTCCATGGTGTTCTCTGTAACCACGTAGCCATCCGTCTTATGGTTCTCTCCTGACAAGATAAAACATTGTCCCAAATGTTAGCGTACAGAACATTTCCTTTACAAGAGGTACTGTTTATGTGTATGAAGAGCAGAGCAACATGGAGATGCACAACAACTGATCAAAGTGTTCATTTTTATCTCACCTGTTTTGTGGAACTTGAGAGCCTCTCCTCGCAGCTGCTCCATTAGAGACTTGGCTTCAGTCTTCACCTCACCTGAACACAGGGATCACAGGGATTTTTATGCACCTTTTGGAAATGAGAAAACCTGGCCATCTTTGTCACCCACAGATCCTTACCATTCACTGCCTCCTCCTCTTTCTTCATCTTCGTGTCACTCTCAGTGGCTTTGGCCTTCTGAACCTGAACATGAAGAACATCCACATATTACCTTCACTCAACCACTTAAACCCTAAACCAGGGTTCCCCAATAGGCGGCCCCGCGGGCCATTTGCGGCCCACGTGGGGCTACTGTCTGGCCCCCACCAACCCCAGTAATAATGGTGATATAAGAGCAGCAACAACACTAGTATATCGTCATTGTTGGGTGGAAACCAAATAATGTTAATATTCCAAATGCTCCAGATATTATTTTCATTCACGAAACAAGTAAATCAGTTGTCATCTTTGAAATAGGTTGTTCTTTTGATCTGTATTTGATAGCTTCATATCCAAACTTATGAAACATCAGCCCTTGGTAGAGCGCATCAAAATGTATCTCAAAATGTGTACGTTCTTTCACAAAGTAAAGCCCTGCTTCATCATACGAGGCCGTCGCACTAAAGTAGTGAAAACAGCAGATCTACAATCACACAACGCCTCGCGGTGCGAGGCGTTGTGTGCTTGTAGATCGGCTGTTTTCACTAGTTTAAATCGTTTTTAAAATGATAAATGCAAAATGAACGGTTTTGGACATACAAGATTTTCACCCGACAACGACGATATCTGAACTGTCACTGGAGTAGCGGGAACACCACCGTCGCCCCCTGCAATGCTGTGGCCCTCGGCTTGGTACCCTAGACATAAATCGGCCCTTGGGGAAAACTAATCGGGGAACCCTGCCCTAAACTGTGCTGCAATACAACACGTTGTAAGCTTGTAGGTCAGCTATTTTCACAGAATGTTCCCCCCCAGAATAGGGACACTAGTATTTATGTGGTCTTGGCTCCTGTGCTTACATTGTAAGTCTGGGAGAGAGAGAAATGGGGTTTTCAACGGCCTAGAACTAAAGAACCGCTGGTCGGAAAGACTTGCTTTTATAAATATTCCGTGACTACTTGAAAAGGTAAGAAAAAATGATATTCTGCGGCAGTGGTTGCTATTATTATGCATGCATTTACTGGGAACATGAATGAGTTAATGGTTCCCACACATCTTTTACCAATTAATTTCCAAAACTTTTCCAAAACTTATCCAGAATATTTAACCCAATTTCCAGGACTATATAACAATAATTCAGCTCAATAACGAGTCACTTACTCCTATGCACAATGCCCAAAGATAGGCAGTGTATGCCAGTGGTTCTCAACCTTTACAGACCGTATCATATTTAAACTGGGGACCCCGGTACCCTGACGAGCACTAACAGTTGAGGGATTTTGTATAACACGGTTTTATTGTGAGCATGTAGATCTGCTATTTTCACAATTTCTGCCTCTAATATTTGACAATTTGGCCAATGTTTAATTTGTCATTTCAGAGGTATTTACAAAATCCATAACCAAAGACAATGCATAGCTATTTTTTCCAGGACTTTCCAGGACCCTTGATCAATTCCAAAACTTTTTCAGTACTGGAAAGATATTTTTCTAATTTCAAAATATTTCCAGGAATTTCATGACCCTGTAAACATCAGTGAAAAGGGGTTACTTTCGGTGTATGCAGATCTATTCTACAAGCTTACAACAAGTCACAACATAATGCACTGAGAGTTTCTTGATCGTCTATCCTCCATTTTCAGCAAACAGATTGGGGTGGGGGGGAAATGCCCTGGGGAACCCTGGTCAGCCAAGTAGCATATAGGGTTTACTGGTTAACTCAATAAAGCAAAAATAACTAAATACTGTAATTATCTACCTTAGGTTTCTTCTCAAGGTCAGCCTCTTTCTTGGGTCCCAATAGGTGCAACACCTGTAAGGCGCAAACAACAAATGAATTCATTTTATTACCCGTCTTGTTTGAATGCTTGATTCCAGTGATCGAGTTATACCCACAGAGGCGCCGCCAGAATAGGGCTCCCATAGCGGATATAAAGTCGCCTAAAACGGGTACTTTCCTATATTAAATCATATTAAATCGGGTATTTCGCGGATATAAAGTCGGCTAAAACGGGTATTTCCTATATTAAATCATATTTTTCCTTTCACAATATTAATTCGGGCTTCACATTGGCTATGTTGACAACTCCAGGCAGTCTTTTCTGTTCATATTAACTCACCATTATTGCTCAGCCTCCAGTTCCCAATTCCTCCATCTGATGATCTGAGCTCTGAGCCATCCAGCCAAAAGTTCCCGTTCTGGTAGCATAAAGTCGGCTAAAATGGGTATTTTTCTTTCTCAAAACAAGGCGGGTCGGGTTCATATTTATTTACTAAAAAAAACAATGTCACGGGCACAGGCTACAGTCTTGCTCACAAGACAGCGTTGTCTTGTGAGCTGTCCGAGTGTCCGCCTTCCTTTGCCGTCCGGGCCGTGGCTAGAACAGACACTCGACGCAGTGGTTCCTAGCTTATGGGGAAAGAAAGCCTGGTAGGCGAGGTTAGGGGAAAGGTAGGAAGTAGGAACCATTGCAGCGAGTGTGTTATAACCCGGACGGTAAAGGAAGACTCACACCCCACATTAAATGCGCCTGATTTATAATAATAAAATTAATAGTAGGATTAAACGGTGTGATGTCATTGTTTGTCTTACTTTTAAGTTTTAAGTTTAATCAATATTTGTTCCTTTTCTCACTCACCTCCAATATAAATTTAATTCCATGATATTTACTTCTTTCAGAGGTAGCAAAAGTGAATTGTAAACGAGCTGTTTTCCCCCCTTTCCATTTGCAAATAGGCCTACATTTATGGACTGACCATTTAGTGAAGCCTATAATGATTAATATTTTAATAATGATTACATAGCCTACTTTTATTCTCATAATTATTTATTAATGTGGGTGTGCATGCGTGGTTTGGGTAACAGCATGTGTACAGTATGTGTGTCCACTAAACACAAACAGTGCTGTGTTGCTCAAATTAACTTCACATTGTAAAATGAAGACAAGATTCAACGTATTCTCCTCCACTAGTCCACTCCAGTCCCCTCTCCTCAGCTGCTCACTGCACGGAGCGTTCGTCTCTCTTCTTCCTCACTGTGCAAAATTCAGTCCTCTCAACTATCTCTATCTCGCTAGCGCCCCCGCTACAAACAGTGCAGGCGGCTGGCTGTATTGCACCTATGTTAACTGCACTCCTTGCACTGTGAAACTGAAAATCCTTGCGTTATGAAAATTCGATATTTGCCGGCAATGTATGGTGGGAATACGTTTATCTATTTGGACATTTAGGTATGATATGTGGGACTGTCAGTAAAAAAATAATAATTAAAAAAAAAAAAAAAAAAAAAAAAAACACACTTGGGAAAAAAAGAGACCCCATAGGGGTTTTTGGCTATGGGGTCCCAGACTTTATCTATGGGGGCTAAGCCCCTACTGGCACCCACATAACTCGAACCCTGCTTGATTCTGATTGGCCGAGCGCTGAAATCAGCTGTGAATTATAGGCATATAATGACCGCTCCGCTCTATAATTCACCGCTGCCTCATCAAAGACTCAGAACACCTGCTGCAGTCAGGCTGCACTGTGCGAATTTAGTACCGTATCCAACATGTCAGCCATGTAAACAAACACGCAGCGTCATTTACAACTAAACGTTGCTCTCAAGAATGTTTTTAAAAACATTTGAGGTGAGAAATAGACAATGTAGTAACAGAAAATGGATTCATTTGATCAGCACTTCCTTGTTTTCCAAGGCGACCCATGGGGGGACGCCCAGCGCAACACTTGTGGAACACTTTCAGCCGTCTGTAAACAAGGTAATACTTCATTTTGTTTTTAGTTTTGAGTCAAATTATTAATTGTATTTATTAGCCGGGTAATAAGTGTTATAAGGTCTTGCTGCTTGGTCATTATGGCGTATATGGACACTTCAGGCTGATAATTATCAGGCCGTCGTGTCCATATACGCTATAATGACCAAGCAGCAAGACCTTAACGCATACCTATCATACTCCATTGGAGGGCAAGTGTCACTGCTCCAAAATAACTGATTTTGTGACATCTTCATCTTGAAGATCACTTAGTTTAGGAAAGCTACCCTTACACTGTTGTAAAATGGACAGCCGTACCCACTAATAATTCCACGCACAGAATGATAAGACATAAAGCTAAGTCGTAGGAATGCTGATGACAAACCTCCCTCTGTAAAACCCACCTGCATGTCAACTTCATTCTTGATGATCTTCCCGTCGGCCCACTTGAGCTCGGCGCGCGCCTCTCCTTTAAGGAACAGAAAGGCTGATGAGACACTACGGTATATTTCAACTTCACCAAGGTAGCAAAAAATAGCCTATCTACAAGCTCACATTCTTCGTATTAAAGCTATACTGTGTAAGTTGCTCAACAACTGATACAGGCTACGACTCCTACACCAGAGTAAACACTGTTGTTGAGGCAAGCTACATCCTGAGAAGACGGCAAGACGCGCTGAGATTGGCCCGGTAGTGTATGATCCGTGCTGTGATTGGCCGGTAGTGTATGATCCAGGAGACAACGTATACGGAAGGATGCAGATGAAGTAATTTTGCCGCAAAATCCGGACCCCGGCCAGGATCATAGAAAACATTTACAGAAGGAATTAGGGGCTGAAATTCACGGAGTGGGTCTTCTAAAACTTTAGTGATAGTTAGATCAAATGTAATATTTGTTTAATTGAAAAGGTTACATAGTATAACTTTAAGTAAAAGTTAAAGTGGTTAAGTCTGACTGTGTTATTACTTTTACTCTGTGATAGAATTCTGAAATTCTCCCCCAACCCGACCGGACCGGACCCAACGTTTTAGGGCAGGGTAGGGCCTAAAATGTTGGCTAATTAGTCGGGCCAGTAAAGCCCATTTTCCACAGGCCCAACTCCACACCACTCCACACCACACCGCCCACTTGTGCCAGGTTTTCCACTACACGGACCTGGGTAGAGTGGTGTGAAAGTGGTACTAAACAGGGTACTAAAAAGTATCCACTCTAGAGTAGGTCTGAGCTAGGCCAAACAGGGCCAAACACTTCATAATGACTGATCACTCACTGACTTTTCATTTAGACCACCAGGATATAGTTGTAATACATGATAATAGACTCTATTGTGTTATAACTACTATTATAATCTATTATAGTGTATTTTAATTATCATAGTAACACATTAATACTTTATAATGTATTATAATCACAGTTATAATCCATTACAGTGCATTATAATTAGGATAGTTGTAATACAAATTTATATTGTATTATAATCACAGTTAAAAGGGTCAATTTGTTTCTTACCGATAGGGGTACTTTTTTGTAATGGAAAATGTAGATATTTTTATGTGGTGCGGTGTGGGGTGGTGTAGTGTGGTGTGGTGTGGTGCTAAAACTGCAGTCGAAAAGGGGCTTATGGGCCCAGTTAAGCCGGGCCTTCATTGTCAGGCCTGTTGAGAACTCTACAGCGGATCCATGTAAGACAAGTTTATAAGATCACCACTGAACTGCAACTGGCAGGTTGCACAGGTCTCCGCCACCTTTTTCTGGAAAGTAAGGGTTTTGGACATACTGTACATGGTTTCCAGCCAACAGTGAACATGTCATGGTGAATGAGAGGTCGTACCCATCAGCAGACCCATGTTGTAGCGGTACCGCTCCTTTAAGAGCTGCTCCCTGTGTTTCTTTATCACCGCCTCCACCTGAAAACAACATGGACATCATTCTGACACAGGGAGGGTTTTAACTGAAAACATGGACACCATGCTTACACAGGGATGGTTTTACACCCTTTATGGTTCAGCACTCCTACATTCCAACAATAAAACATTAACTACCGTACATGCATACTTATATAATACATATATACAGTACACAACTACACATGCATGATTGGGGTTGATGCTCATATATGCTGTATATGACTTTCATTTTCATTCTGACCACCTTTAACAGTGTCAGTAAGTTTCATTCTGATACTCATAATAAAAAGGCCCTTTCATTTTCTCATGGATCATTTCATAATATCCACGTCCATAGTGCAGTTTTGATTTGAGACCCTTTCAGTTTCTAACTATCCTTATAAAGGAGCACTTCACCCAAAAAAATATAACCCACGAAAATTATGACAAAAAGCAATACAGGCAGCAGTCAGTTCGTTCCCATCCCAATGGCCACGGCCAGAGAGGGCACTGCACCAAGTGTTCAAAAATACACATTATTGATTGTGCACTTACTGCATTTTCAATCTGCTCTGGTGTGATCACCACCCCCACTCCACACGCCTTCTCAAACTCCCCCTGGTTGATGGGGTCCGTAGGGTGGTGGTTCTTTACAAACTCCAATGCAGCTGCGGACAGAAAGAGAAAAGAGGAAATTCCATTACAATTTAGGCATTTGGCAGGTGTGCTTAATCCTTAGTACAGGGATCTTCAACAGGGGGTCCTCAGAGTTACTACAGGGGGTCCTCCAAATCTTTCAATCCTAGTGTCCATATTCTGAGAATTGTAGCCAAAAATAGCAGATCTACAAGCTCACAACGCATCGCAGCGTGAGGCGTTGTGAGCTGATAGACGCCCTGGGCGAACGGCCTAGCGGAAGAAAGGATTGGTATTGGTGAGTCTGCAGTTCTAACTGCGATGGGGAGTTTGTTCCGCAGTATGGGAGCCAGGAGGGAGAAGAGTGTGGGGCGTGTGGAGCCTTTTCCCGGATGTTTTAGGGAAGGTTTGACAGCTTCCCTGTGAGTTATGCGTGTGTGTGCGTGTGTGCGTGCATGCGTGCGTGTGTGTGTGTTACCTGCCAGCTGCAGTTCAGTGGTGATCTTGCGCCGGGCGATGTTCTCAGACAGGAAGGCCAGCAGCTTGGTGTCTTTGAGGCGAGAGACCATGGTGTACAGCAGCGTACCCATGGCCCGGTCCAGCCCTGATCCATGCACATTCTGGGCCTGTATTATAGAAAGACAACGTGTCATGAAGTGTGGACCGAAAGTATAAAGGGGAGCACACACTGAACGCGAACGGCTGCACAGCGTCGCGTCACGGTATCGACGCACGTGAAGTGCCATACGGTAACCCCAACTGGATGCGGCGCGCTGCCACACAGCACATCCATTTCCCCGGTGGGGAGAACCATGGGAGAACATGTTCAACACGCGGCAACGCTGGAAAAATAGAACAGCGGCGTATCGGCGCGGCAGGCGAGGCGGTAGACCCGCGACTGCGCACGTCTGACGCCGCCGGTGTTCATTGAAAATAATGGGGCCGTATGTTTTGACGCGGCGCCTCCGCCCCGGCCCCCGCCTCTGCGCCGCCTCCGCGTCCGGTGTGTGTTAGGTCGCGGGTGCAAGCGGACAAAATGGGTTTCCTCAGACGGGTGGCTGGTATCTCCCTTAGAGATAAGGTGAGAAGTTCAGTCACCCCAGAGAGACTTGGAGTAGAACCGCTGCTCCTACACTTGGAAAGGAGTCAGCTTAGGTGGTTCGGGCATCTGGTACGGAACGGATGCCCCCCGAGTGCCTTCCTAGGAAGGTCCTCGATGCACGTCCCACTGGGAGGAGACCCCGTGGCAGACCAAAGACCAGATGGAAGGATTATATCTCCAAACTGGCTTGGGAAAGCCTCTGTATACTCCCTGAGGGAGTGGAGGAAGTTGCTCGGGATAAGAAAATCTGGAAGTCTCAGTTGGAACTGTTACCCCCGCGACCCGATTCCGGATAAGCGGTTGAAGATGGACGGATGGATGAACGTGGTGGTACACACACCATTCAAAACAATAGCTGAAAACCTCCCAAGATGGCGCTACCTGTCCATTGAACTCAATGGACACTCATTCTAAAATGAAAGCAGCAGTGACACACAGCTATGGATGGGTGATAATATGGTGATAAATATCGTTGAGACGATACAATGTCTCCACGATATGCCTCTGCAGACCACCACCACGCTACTCCAGTGGCTGCTATAACTGCTGGCAGCGGGAAATGAGGATTGAGCGGAATTGAAGTGTGAAGAAATGATTATGAAAACACAGGGCAAAGTTACATAATAGGCCTTTAATGTTAGGGGATTGTTAATGGAGTTGATCATTAAGGGAGTGACAGGGCTGCCAGGAGAGGATGTGACAACATGGTCCTCCATCTATGATGCAATACATATCTGTCAAGCTGAAAGTGACACTTTAATGGCATTTACAGTTACATGGCTGGAAAAACTAGAAAGACTAGACAAGTCTTTCTGGCATTCATTTATTTTGTAGAACCTGCAAGATTGCATTTATTATCTCCTACAACAGTATGAACTGTCTTACGGTAACCCGCCTGGTCGATTCATGTCTACAAGAGGCGAGCAGTGGTACCAAAGTGGATTCCAGGGACTCAGTGGGTTCCTTTAGGGAGGTCTAAATGGACCCAGACATGTCTGTAACTCTGACAGTGTACAAAAAGTGTTCATTTGGTTCCATTGTGTACACTGTCAGAGTTAAGAGGAGACCTTGAAATGTGAAAGTTTGAGAACAACTGGTGACAGTGACGTGGTTATATTATAATATCAATAACCCCATAAAGACAACAACCATCATACATAATAAGTAAGTTAAGAGGAACAGAATGGATATGGACGGTTGCAGTCAGCCAGGCACCACAACAAGACAAGTCAGCCAAGAGCCAAGAGCAGCACTGGCTCTAGCTTCAGCCCAATGAGTTTTATTAAGGTTGTAAATGATACCTGGATAATGGCGTCCTTCAGAGTGGAGCTCAGAGCTTCATTTTTAACAGTTTCCTTCGCCTTCTGTTCGCTCAGGCCGATGGACGTGAAGAGCGCTATGGTGTCCGCCATGTTGGTTCACACAGCATTACCAACCACTCACACCGGCGAAACGTGAAGCTGACAGCACAGCACACGACCTGGCGTTTCCCAACGGGTCTGAGCCATAACTCTATGGTCTGAGCTGCGTGTATCTATTCTGCATCAAGCTTGAGGCAAGACCGCACGTTCAGAGTGAATATTTTTTTTAGGAGTAGTTCACCCCCAAAATGACCTTTTCTTTTCTTCTATTGATTACTCACGCCATGGAGACTTGAGCTCAATAATATTTTTAGTTTTTTTGTCGCATTCCTAAGACAATAATTTAAACTTACCCGGTTTCCCCAAAAAGGGCCATGCATTTGGGTCCCCATCCGGAATCAATGGGGGTGTATTTATAATCACATTTTGTCTTGGGAATGCGACAAATACAAAAAATATAGGCCTATATATATATATATATATATATATATATATATATATATATACCGGTATATAGCCTTATTGAACTCAAGTCTCCATGGTGTGACTAATCAATAGGAGAAGAAAAAACGAATTTTAGGCGTGAACAACTCCTTTAACATTAATATTTGCTTCTGGGGGTCCCTGGAAGTTGGAACAAACATATTTTGAGATGGGGGTCCGTGCCTCCGTGGCCAAATACATATCATTTTTGGGGGTCCTTCCTTGACATTGCACTCAACGCACTGGTGTGCCATGTTGTCGTTCGTTTATTCGGTGCACTTGGTGCGTTGTCGTTCGTAAATAAGCCACACTGAACGCACTCTCCAACGCCACGCCCACTGCACTCACTACACTGAGCACACACCCGGTGCGGGTTTCCGAACGCACCCAAAGTTTGAGAGACCCAGAACCACTGATACATAACAGGCCGATTCTAGAAAAGTCTTCTAAATGTTATCGGTTTTCTTAAAATAATAATAATAATTAAAAAAAAAATGCTATATCAGTGGTTCTCAAACTTTGTCGTGTCAAGGACCCCCAAATGATATTTGGCCGCGGACGGACCCTCATCTCAAAATATTTTTCACTTTAAATTTGGGTCTATTCTGCATCTGGCTTTAGGCCCAAGACCAGTTGGGAAACCCGCACACGTGAAGCTGACAGCACACGCCGCGCGGCACACTTCAGCCGATCTACAAGACCACAAAGCGTCGCGTCAGCGACGCTTTGAGGTCTTGTAGATCGGCTAAAGTTAGAGGAACCGCTTCCTCTAGTCGCGGTGAACATATAATCCAATCACACGCGAGTTTCTGTGCGTCCGACCAATCAGGGATTACGTTTGTTAAAGCTCCCGCCTACTATCGCTTCAGAGAGCCAATCGGCGCTTGTGTTGACATCGGAAGGGGAGGGGTTTACTAAATCTGTGCAATGTTGCGTCAGATCTGCGGATCGATGTGATTTGCGTTCCAGTTTGAATATCCGGTTTACAGCGGATACGGAAACGCATGTATGTATGTTTGCGTGAAAGTTACCGGATATGGTAGGCGGGCTTTAGACCGAAAAATAGCACTGAACGGCAAATATAAACCAGGATTTCCACAGTTACTAACATTAGTTTTGTACATAGGTAATAAACACATGTAACAATCAATATCAATGATTAAAAATATATATAAAAAATCATTATTATTAATTATCTACGTTAGAATATAACGAGAAAGCATTGCATTTTGCCCAGTTTATTTTTATTTTATTTTTAAGACCCGTGGTAAGTTCTTTGTTGTCCCTAAAAGATAAAGAAAAAACTCCGTGAATGTTTTTTCACGTCCATCGTACATTACTTGAGCAGCTTGTAAATAAACAGACGAGTGTAACTAACTAGTGTTGTTTATGAACGTACTATAGATAGTTATATTATCTAAAGCTGACACATCAGGCTATGAATGTAGGAATGCAGAAGTAGTGTAGGCTTACACACAGTGAGTTGTGTGACATTGAGAGCATAGTATTATTATTAAAGTGACTTCATCTCCTCAGCATCACATCACAAGCATGGCCAGACATGCACTGTTGTCTGCAGGTCAGTAGAGTGGACAGTATTAACCAGTGTTTCTCAAACTGTACATTTTCAAGGTCTCCCCTTAACTCTACTCTGACAGCATACAAATGGACCCAAATGAACCCTGCATGGTTCCATTTGTATACTGTCAGAGTTACAGACTTGTATGGGTCAATTTAGACCCCCATAAAGGAACCCAGAGAGTGCCTGGAATCCACTTTGAGAATAGCTTTATTAAGCCAAACCAAGTAGCCTAGATATCACTCAGTTATTATGTACTTAATTTCAATTTTGATGTTGTACTTTCTTTGTCGATACTTTGTACTTATACGGCACTGCATCTCACAGGAAAATATTGTACCTTTTACTCCATTACAATTATTTGAAAACTCCAGTTAGTTACTTTGCAGATTTAGATTAGGCTATTTCAAAACATACACTAACTACGTAAAGCCTGATATTTAATATTGAGATTATTCAAAAATAGCCGATCTACACAGAAACATGTGACCTTATGATATGAATTGTATTGTTTGTTATTCATTCATTCATTCATTCATTCATTCATTCATTCATTCAAGTGAAACATTTAATACAGGACATTTAGGCTACTTGGACATTTTTTTATTGTGGTATTGCTACTTTTGCTTACTAAAACAAATGTGACTTCTGCCTGCAGGTACCAAGGCGTGGGGTTCTCTGTGCTGTGCCAGGTCAGAACTAAGACTGGACCTGACTCTGGGCTGCGGACAGACCTTCCGGTATGCAACACCTTACCAGTTGTAACATTATTAGATTTATAATCACCAGGGAATAAACTAAGCGCATTCACGCAACTGAAGATATTGAAAGTGAGCCCCTAAATAAGTGACAAAACCGTAAGATTGTAATTATAATGTAAGAACTTAAAGTATACTATGTTAGTTCTATTGACCTAAGGTGGAACACAATTGCACTTAAAGTCATTCAAATCAGACTCACCTTTACCAGCGACAGCATTAAACGTGATGAACACAAGAATGCAATCCAACGATATGATTGTGAAAAATTTCCATGTACCCTTTAATTTGGTACTGTAAGTATAGTTTGACGATGGTTTGGTTCTTTTACTCAAGTAACATTTTGAATGCAGGAACTTTTAAAGGCATTGTGCCATGATATTGATATTATGATGTCATTGCATCAGTGCAATTCAATTGGGCCTTTTGACTCGGAGGCTTTCGGTTTTCAGTAAGTAACCAAAAATACACAGGGAAGACAAGACATATGTGCATACTATAACCACACCTGGGGGTCTATTAGAGTAATGTTAACTCCATAGACACATACAAAACAGAAAAAAGTACAAAACTATGGCACCACCTATTTAACTTGTTTAAGAGGCACCACCTCTTTAACTATGGCACCACCTCTTTAATAATAATAATATAGTTACCTACTCCTCCCGCGAGGGAAATTCAGATATTTGCAGCCCAACCCAGCTGCTTTTTTCAGCTTAACCCAGCTGAACCCAGTGCTGCCCACAAGGAGCGCGAGGGGGAGGGGAGCAGTGATAGCTGGAGCGGGGAATCGTACCTGCGACCTCTGGGGCCTCCGGAGTCCTAAGTATGGACACTAACCACTCAGCCATCACTGCTCTACTTTAACTATGGCACCACCTCTGTAACCACACAGCTGGAGGGAGACTGCAGACGGCCACTGGACCGGGGTGATGGGGGGACGGGTGTGGACCCTGACCCAGACGGAGGACACCCTGTGGTACCACACCTATCAGAACCAACACACACAGGAAGAGGAAGAGGAGGGGGCCGGCAGGAGGAGGAAGGCCACAGAGTCACGCCGGGGGCCAATCAAGTCTGAGAAGACGTTAAGAAGAGTGAAGGAGGAGGATGGAGAGGCAGCAGCAGATGTCCCCGTCCTCCTGGAAGAAGAAGCCATGCTGAGAGATTACTTCCAGCTGGATGTGAAGCTGGGGGATCTGTACAGGGAGTGGGGAGCGGCAGACCCACACTTCAAGCGTATAGCAGACATTTTCACTGGTCAGTGGAACGCGTGTCGATATTGCAGCATAACATTTGTTCGTCGTTCCATTTGTTCGACGCGGGTGAATGTTAACCTGGTGAATTGCTAACCTGCCAACGCTGGTGGTGAATGCTAACCTGGTGAATGTTAACCACTATGCCTAAACCTAACCCAAACCCTAACGTCAGTAAAACCATGCCTAAGCCTAACCCTAAAACCTAACCCTAAACTTAACCCTTTGTCGAAATAATGAAACGTAGAACTATCGAGATTTCCCCGGTCAGTGTGTGTGTGATTGTTATTGTATTTGACTATTAGACTATGTAGACAACACACTCCATATTTGGGTGTTGCATTTAGATCGTATATGATTATAGCTGAGTCATGTTGACATGAGAATGACATCAGAGGCAGGCCAGCCGGACGGTCTTCCCTTGATACAATTTTAATATAGGATGTTTGCCTCTTTCTTACGTAATATTTTGAAAATGTGGCCTATTTGGTCTTTTAAAAGTCCTGAAATTGTAACTTTGGAAATGTGCAGATTGGTTTGTTTACTGATGATGAGTGAGAAAACAATGTTGCCCTAAATAATCTGGGGTCCCGACTCCCGACCCCAAGTTTGGGAACCACTGACTTGGACAATATCTAGATGTTACATGTGTCTGTCTGTCTGTCTGTCTGTCTGTCTGTCTGTCTGTCTGTCTGTCTGTCTGTCTGTCTGTCTGTCTGTCTGTCTGTCTGTCTGTCTGTCTGTCTGATTGATTGATTGATTGATTGATTGATTGATTGAATACATAGTCATGAATGCAGTAAACAGCAAGTGTTCCAGTCTGACATTAAGACTAAAAGGGAGTCCTGGGGACTTGTTTCCATTGTGGTCCACAAAGGATATCGTGTTTGTTCCTCTTTGCTAGGTGTGCGAATGCTGCGCCAGGAGCCCACAGAGTGCCTCTTCTCCTTCATCTGCACGTCCAACAACCACATCTCTCGTATCCAGGGCATGGTGGAGAGGCTGTGCCAGGCCCTGGGCGCTCCACTGGCCACGCTGGATCAGACCAGCTACTACCGCTTCCCCTCCCTGGAGGCACTGGCAGGTACTGCAGGGCTGGCACCATTATGACATTTTACATGACGATTAATAGTCACTCATATAATCACGATTAACGATTTAATTGTGTTTTTGTCGTTGATAATTACATTTCTGTTTAGCTTGTAGGCTCTGAAGTTGCACATGGTAGATATGAGACATAACCTAAATATACAAAGAAATTACTGACATATTTGACAACTATATACTTTAAAAAGAACACCGATCTGCTATTTACAATATTTTTGGAAATGTTTCAAAATATATGAACGAATATGGCGATCACGTCAAATATTTGTGATTAGACAATTATGTAATAATTGTGACAGGCCTACTTGTAGTTATACCAATGGTAGAAGTACTCAGATTAGTTGTGGCTACAGTAGCAAAACCACAGTGTAAAAATACTTAGTTACACGTAAAAGTGCATGCAAATGGGACAAAAGAACAAGGTCAAAAGACAAAAGTAACAAAATATGCTTCAAAGTTAAAATATTTATTGTGCAGAATGCCCACTTAAAGGGGAAGACCACCCATTTTCAATATTGAACTATGTCATTAATATAACTTAGAGGAGTTTTGTGGAAATAGAAAAAAAGTTCCCCCCTTCTGTGTTACCTAGAACTGGAAGATTGATTTTGGGGTTTGTATTGTAAAGTACAACTTGATGACATCACACATTGTACTTTACAATACAACCCCCAAAAGCAATCTTCCAGTTCTAGGCAACACAGAAGAGGGGGAACTTTTTTTCTATTTCCACACAACTCCTCTAAGGTATATTAATGACATAGTTCAATATTGAAAATGGGTGGTCTTCCCCTTTAAGAATCATATTATGTTTTGGACTATAATCATGGATCATAATTTTTACACACACACACACACACTTTGATCGGTTTAAACAACTTTATATTATTCATTGAAACAAGTTCTGGTTTGCACCTTTTAATGATGATCAACTTTCTGTGACTGACGAGTTCTTGTCATGACTCTTGCTTCATTGTCAGAGAGCAGTGTGGAGGCTTGTCTGAGGGACCTGGGGTTCGGCTACAGGGCTCGCTTCCTGCAGCAGAGCGCCCAGAAGATCCTGGAGCTCCACCACGGAGCTCAGTGGCTCCAGAACCTACGAGAGGTCCAGTATCTGCAGGCCCGCGACGCTCTACGTACCCTACCTGGTGTGGGCATCAAGGTACTGTTAGGGCTGTCGCTGCCTTTGCATTTTAATTGAGGACTGATTGCCTGTCATACAAATAATTACAATTCCATTGTGTTTTTTGGCATTGAAGATTTGGAATGCATACATCAAAATTGCTTTATTTTTGTTTGCATTTTTGGGTTTGGTAAAGAAATTACACAGCGTAGATATCATAAATACCTTAAAAATACAAGCAAATAACTGACAATGACCTCTGTCCTCTGTGAGAGAATGAAGAAATTACAACTAAATGTAACTTCACTGATAAGGAAGCAAGTCACATGTGCACTAATTAAAACGTCCACTGGGGGACACCGAACACACATGAATGCACATTAATAGTCCAATGTTGATTACACTATGCATACATGCATACACATTTCAAAAGAATAAATCTGTCAAGATTTGTATGGCACGACAGATGACATATGTCATAATAATAATATAATCAAACTAGAAAAAGTGCTCGTAGGACCACCGCGGTATCAATGATGATGATAGACGTGACTTTGTGTATATGACCATATTTTCTCTCTGTATACATTAGGGATGTCAAAAATGGACATATCAAAATCGAAAATTCTACAGCACTATTCGATTAATCGATTACATTTCATGAAAGAATAATGAGTTGTCCATTTGTGTGTGTGTGTGTGTGTGTGTGTGTGTGTGTGTGTGTGTGTGTGTGTGTGTGTGTGTGTGTGTGTGTGTGTGTGTGTGTGTGTGTGTGTGTGTGTGTGTGTGTGTGTGTGTGTGTGTGCACGTGCGTGCGTGCGTGCGTGTGTCCTGCAGGTGGCAGACTGTGTGTGTCTGATGTCCTTAGACAAGGCGGACGCCGTGCCCGTGGACACGCACGTCTGGCAGATCGCCAAGCGAGACTACAGCTGTGCTGCTGGCAGTGGGCAGAAGAGCCTCACCGACAGAGTCCACAGGGAGATTGGTTAGAATGCATTTCATGGATTTATGGAACTTTCCTCTCATAGCCTACATTTGAACCCGGTTACCTGCATGTGCAAGTGCTGTTATTTTTACCATTGAGCTAATAGAGCCTGCTTGATTTCTCAGAGGATAAATTGTTTGTGCCTGATGCCATGACGACACATTGAGTTTAGACAACACACTCCATATTTGGCAGCAGCTGCAATGAGAACTCCTTTTACGGGTTATAGCTGAGTAATGGTGACATGAGCATAACATCAGAGGTCCTCCCGCCCTCCCTTAAGCCAATTTTAATACAGGATAGGGTACTGAAAGTGAATAGATTGGATTGGCCTGGAAACTTGCAAGAATAGACGGGTTTCTGGTCCACGTTACACTGATAAGAAGTAGATGCGTGCGCAGGTTCGGTACCAAAATTAGCCAATGAAACCAGCACTCCCCAAAACAACAGGTTTGGGAATTGGACGGAATTGATTACATGATACCGTCACCTGTGCATTTAGTCTCAATGTTTGTAAACAAGAAACCCGTCTATATGGAGATGACTGTTGTCATAGCCTGTCCACATGATGCCATCTTGTTTTAAGGTTCACTCAATGTATTCCCACACAGGCGATTTCTTCAGACAGCTATGGGGTCCTTACGCTGGTTGGGCGCACTCGGTGAGTGTTTTGTGTCAAGATGTGTCATTTCGCACGTTCCATCCCACCGTTCTAGTGTGTTTCATCTGTGATAGGCCTGTTAAGACCATCATGGCATTTTTGTTGACTATTCATTTGCCAAGCAAATGTTATCTGACAGATACCTGTTATGATATTTCATATTATATGATATTACATGACAAATGACATAAATATACAAATAAATTACGATTACGTCTGCTGCTATATTATTATTTTTGAAAATGTATCAAAAACTTTCAACAGACAAATTCATACAGATGAATAGAAACAACTGTGACGATTATGCAAAAATAATATGGCTACTGTGCGTGGTCTCTCAGGTGTTGTTCTGCGCAGACCTCAAGAAGTTCCAGAAGATGAAAGAAACGGTGTCTGTGAAGCAGGAGGAGGAAGCAGGGAAGAAGAAGAACATTAAGAAAGAACAGAACAGAAGTGTGAAGCGTCCTGGAAGCTCGTTAACACAAAGTCACTCTAAGACTAAGATGTCCATAAAGAGTGAAGACGCATGAGGTAAACACACTGGTGATGATCAGCAGTTGTGGAAGAAGACTTACTTAAAGAGGTGGTGCCATAGTTTTGTACTTTTTCTGTTTTTCATGTGTCTAGGAGGTTGAAAGTACTTCATTAGACCCCCTGCCCCTGGTGTGGTTTTTATGAGCAATTATGTATTCTCTTGGTATTTGTTTGTTTTCTCTTGGAGGCTGCCACCTTGTGGTCAAAAGTGTCAGTTAAAAAACACACATACTAAGTATGTCACAGTATCAACTCCTCCCCTAATTACCATTCACCCAACACTGTGGGGTGTGGCTAACTTCAGCTGGGTCACCACCCACCATGACATCCATGCATACTTAATGAACTGGGGGTGTGGCCACATAAAAACCCAATTTAAAAAAAAAATCTTCCTCCTAGTATAATCATAATACCTGATAATCATGTTTTAGAGGGGGGGGGGGGGGGGGGGGGGGGAAATCATGGCACCACCTCTTTAAGTAGAAGTAGCAATACCACAATAAAAAGAAATAAAAGCTCTGTTACAAGAACAGTCCTGTTTTCAAACTATGACAAAGAATCAAAGAATTGGTGTCAATAGCCCATATACTTAAAGTACCAAAGTAAAAGTACTTTTTTAAAATGTATCCACGACTTTCCAACATCCCATTGTGCATTGCGCAGAAGGCGAGCGGCATTTCCGGCGTCGCAGCCGAGTGTGATCTACAAGCTCACAACGGTTGCATCTGCGACGCGACGGGAGCTTGTATGTCTGCTGTTAACCGGAGGTGTCCCGCAGATAATGCTACAGTAAAGTCTTGCGGAAACAAGGTGGATTTGTCAAACTTGATCTACAAGCTCACAGCATGGCACGATGCGTTGCGTTGTGAGCTTATAGATGGTCTATTTTTAAATAGTTGAGCTATAAAATAGGGCATAATGTATGTTTTGTAGGCTAATAATAAATCCGAATCTCTCCAGTACAACGTAACTAATAAATAACATTTTCAAATATTTGTATTGGAGTAAAAAAATACAAACATCTGTCTCTGAGCAGTAGAAATTTTAAGTATCAAAAATGGAAATACTCAAGTAATGTATAAGGCTCTACCTCAAAATTGTACTCAAGTCGACTACTTGAGTAAATGCACTTAGTTTACTTATCACCACTGCTGATCAGTGATCACTTCATGTTATAGTGCAGAATACCTCAATTGTCTGTCTCTTTTGTATCTCATGAAATATCTATACAAAATGTTTATTTTTTTAAGTGGACTGTGTCTGTTCATGGATCATAAACTCCCAGATTTTGTATTGCTACTGTATATGTAAAAAAGGCAACAACTCATGACATGACCAAAGCATTAAATCAGTCGTTTGCTGTGCATCTGAAACAACGTTTATTTGTCACAACACAGATTTGATTGTAAAGAAGGTTTGTGTAATTAATTTCTTGTGTGCGTGCAGTGCTACAGTACATCGTTTTGTAGTTATTCATGAGACGGGAGGAGGAAGAGCAAAACAGAATAAAAACGGGTAAAATAATCAAAAAGATATTTACATACATTCTGCCCAACAGCAACGATACATATGTAGCAGGCATCTACATTATATTTTAGAGCAGGGGTCTTCAACAGGGGGTCCGGGACCCCTAGGGGGTCCTCAGAGTTACTACAGGGGGTCCTCCAAATCTTCCATTTATTTTTATATTAACAACTTGAACCATAGTGGCCATATTCTGACAACTGTAGACAAAAATAGCAGATCTACAAGCTCACAACGCCTCGCGGAGGCTCACGCTGCAAGGCGTTGTGAGCTTGTAGATCGTCTATTTTCGGCAAAGAGGTTTGGTGCAGAGGGGAAAAAGAGCAGACTAAGTACAGAGTGAAAGGTCAAGTTTATTAGTATTGACGGTTCAAGTGGTTAAATATCTGAAAACACAAATTGACATGAATCCAAAGTACAATGATGATTGTGCTGTCAAACAATGAAACTATTATATATTATGGAATCTATGAAAAGGTTCTGGGGGTCCCTGCTTCATCTCTTTCTCAACTAAGGGGTCCTTGGCCTGAAAACATTGAAGACCCCTGCATTAGAGCATTATGCAGATGTGTACATAAAAGTGCCGCTGAGAGGCGAGGGAAAATAAAATAAAAAATTTAACAGCAGATGCAGTGTTCTTTAAGATGCAGTTCACTTGAGCAGTGGATCTCAACCTTTTCTGGCCGCTACCCCCCAAAATAATAATATTTGACCCCCCACTCTGACAAGCACTTGGAAGTGTAGGAGTCGAGGCATTCAGTGTAGTTGATACTGTATAGTCATCTAAAATAGGATTGTAATTCCCCAGCAGACGCCCTACATTAAAATAGTAGGCCAGCCATAGCAGGACATGCTGTCTGTACTCTGTACATACATACTGTAGTATATACGGTATCTAGATGCATTATTTGGCTGTGTCAGCGTGGTCTGTTTATAGCCAGGGATTGCAGTTATCTGCCCTCAGTGCCCTGGGCCTGTGTGACTTGTCGCCCATGTCTGTCAACACATGCCCGTTTCTTAACCCATTGTTTAATGCTTTAGCTACTGAAAAATAGCAGATCTACAAGCTCACAGCGAGCTTGTAGATCTGCTATTTTTGAAAAAAATAAAAACTTTTGCAAGTCTTTGAACATATCTTTTTAAAAGCAGACATTTGTAACTCAAATATTATTTGCTTCTGGGTGGTCCTTGGAACAACATATTTTGAGATGTGGGTCGGCGGCCAAATGCATGTAATTTTGGCATGAGAAGGTTTGAGAACCACTGATGTAGGATATAGAAGACATTTATGGAATCGGGTCAAAAATATTCAGACTTTCACGTTCACGATTTTTCAAAAATAGCAGATCTACAAGCTTGCAGTGCGGCACTGGGGACCCCTCACCCTGACAAGCACTTGAGCCATTCAATTTGGTTTGACTCTGTAACACAGACAAATATTGTGAAAATAGCCCCTATTCTACGGTTTATTCGTAGAATGAATGGTGTCAAGTTGAGAATCCATCCCACATCTATCGCAAATAACATTTCCGGCCATGGTGAGACTACATGTGATTATCAACACTCTTTAAGGTTGCTTATGACGAAAGGGCCTTTCTGTGTGGAGTTTGCGTGTTCTCCCTGTGTCTCCTAGGATAGATACCCTCACAAAAACATGCAGTAATCCTGGTCTCTATAATGCCTCCCCCTGGCCAGCCGGGGCGCCTGATGGAGGGGAAAGTAACTGGTTGGAATAATGTGTTCCTTCCTCGCGCTACGGTGACATCCAACTGGGGAAGCTCCCCCCTGTAAGGTGATAAGAAGCGGCCTGCTCACTCCTCATGCACTGAAGGAAGCATGAGCTCAGTTCAGGGCTCTCCCCAGGTTGGCAGAGGGAGAGCAGAGCCCAGGATTACAGCTTAGGCAATTGGCACTGGGTGAAAAATGGGTTACAAAATCGTGGGATAAAAAGAAAAAAAAAAGTTGCTTATGAGGCTGAGAGCAGCGATTCTAAAAATACAAGCGTGCTGACGGAGCCTTGTCTTTGAGAGTTAATTTGTGCATAATATTCTAAGCCCAAGCTCACTAACGGGCAGCCATGTGCACACATAGACATCAAAAAGGGCTTCAGTGCCTGCATGCCCTCTCCAGACCATGAATTAAGCATTTAATATGGTGAAAGAATAATTGCAAGAGAATAATTGCCTTTTCCGAACTCTCACTCTCAGTTACTTGAATGCAGAAAGAATTGCCATCTCTGTGTAGAAATCCATGCTGTACTCCACTACGCCACATCTCAGGTAAAGGCTTGTTTATACTTAGAGTAGTTGAGTGCAGTGCCCACACCTAAAATAGTAAAGTGGGCTTGTAGATCACGTCCCTGCAAACTTCCCTGCAAAAAGGCGCGCTGACCGCTTAAGACCTACATACTTTGTTATACAACAAATTGCAAAAAAATAGGCTTACAGCTCGATAACTCAATGTGATCATGTACTGTACATGTAGATCTGCTATCTTTGAGAGCTTTTGGCTAGATTCTCGCACGGTCTAGTCCAATATTGTGATGATCAAAGCAACAGTCAAGTTAACAGTACACCTGAACAGTGTAAGTTTGGTGTGGATTGGAGCAATGGTGCGCCTTGCAAGGCCGGACATTACAATTTCTACAATTAAGGTACTTAATCCAGTGTGATTTTCAGTAAGCGAAGCAAACACAAGGTAATAAATCAAATGCATAGAGATAGTAATCTAGATCAGTGGTTCTCAACCTGTGGCTCGGGACCCCAGAGGCGTCCCCAAATTATTTTGGGGGGGGTCACCAGATGTTTAGCTAAATGTTAACATTGTTTTCTCACTCAACAGTAAACAGACCAACATAAAGTATAAGTGTATACTGCACATTTCTAAAGTGACAGTCTAAAGACTTTAAAGACATGTTTTAGTACCTCTGGTCAAACATTAGTCAAATTGTCAAATATTAGAGGCAGACATTTTTTAAATGGCAGATCTACATGCTCACAACGCCTCGTTGTGAGCATGTAGATCTGCTATTTTCAACAATGGAATAGATCGAGTCAAACTAAATGTAATGCCAACTCCTACAATTCCAAGTGCCTGTGCAGGGTGGGGGGTCCCCAGTTGTAATATGATTATTTTGGGGGTTGTGGCCTGAAAAGGCTGAGAACCACTGATCTAGATTATTCATAGGTAATCCAATAACCATCAGTCTTAACAATATAATATACAAAAGATTAATAATCTGTATATTTAATCACTAAAAACTATATAGGATGCCAGATCAACAATTTTGTTTGCTACGTTAACCGTTAGTCCACCATTGACCCACCCTCGGGTCAATTTTATTTTTTATATAATGACATGCCCCCAAAATATGAGCACGCCAGTTTGAAAGGGGTCATGGCTGTAGTTTGTCACATCTGAGTACATGATGCTTATTGTCCTTTATTTGTGGTTGTGTGTGGGTGTGTGCGTGCATGCGTGTGTGCATGTGTGTGCAGCCATGTGTGTGTTAATGAAGATGTGAGTCCGATGTGAGTCATCTTTTCATCTGCACTCCGCTTGAGTTGGACACAACCCCAGGCTGAAAAGCAGCAGATAAAAATAGAGGTATGTTAGGGTAAGGGGACATGAAAAGAGAAGGATGAGGTACAGTACAGTGGTACAACATGTGCTTGCGGAGGGAGAGACAGAGGGACTGAATCACTTCAAAGAAAAGGCTAATGTACGCTGTTGTGCGGAGCGGCAAAGATCAAAATAGCCCGATGTGTGGTCCTAGTATTATGTAAAAGGGACATTGACTCCAGGCAGGACTTATGTCATGCAGGGGTGTCGCACCAAATTCTGGGCCCTGGGTACAAGGATTCACTGTGGGGCCCCTCGGGAATGTTCTTCATAGGGGGAGGGGGTTTAACCCATTTAGACTGGGAACACATTATTTTGTGCTTTAACTCTACAAGCATGTAGATCTGCTATTTTTGAAAAAACTGTTGTTTTCCATCTGGAAATATTTAGTTGTTGATGTACATGTATTCAAATATTTGTGCACATTCTCGCGACTTTTCAAAAATAGCAGAGCTATATCTGCTATTTTTCAATAGCTAAAGTATAAAATAATTAAGGCCCCTCCACCTTGGGCCCTAGTAACTCAGCCCTAGTAACCCACGTTTCCCCCCCTTGTGACGCCCCTGATGTCATGGCCTGATAGAAATGATTGCTGTAAACGTCAGCCAGGGTTGGGGTCGTCTTGCTTTCTAACCATTCTGGTTCCTCAATGATTGTCTCTTAACGGTCTGTTTCCTGAAAAGGACCCCTGGCTAATAAGATGTATATGCCTTAATACGTCATTATAACTGCCTTATATAACTTAAATTAGATAAAATACATATTTTATTTATTTTAGATGTTTACTTTCACTCAATAGGGATGGCTCCTGTCGTAAGTAGGGGTGGAGCTTGTTAATTTCTATTGATAATGAGCACCTGCTTATTGAGCCGGGCTTTTATCAAGACCACTATTGAGAGTTTTCTATCTTTTTTTATTGGCCAGTTGTCTGTGGCTGGCCACCATCTGACAATTGTCAAAAGTAACACATATTATCATTAAATATCATTAAAACAATCATTAATTGGTGTGTAATAAGTGTTAAATGGCTTTATATTATGAATAGTACTGTAATAATTTCTTGATCGCCTCTGTCTGTCTTGATTGTTTAAACATGACGTAATGGGCCGCTAGGCTTGATAAATTGATGATTTCATATTATGTTCATGTGTGGTCCATCCCTATAGAATGTATGGAATGTATGTGCTCACAAGAAGAAGAAGAAAACAACTTACTTAATCCTTCCTAAGGTTAATATGAGCATCAAAGCAATATTTTGAATACATTTTTATTAGCACATGCATTTGACATTCCATAAACCTAGCCTGGGCTACACATGGACATGGACATCATCAACTTGTGGCGGGAGTGAATGATGAACTAATTCTAACATGAATACAATATTGAAGTGTTATTATATTGAGGTGTTTTTAATTTAAAAATGTAGTTAAAAAGGGCAAGTATAATGTATGCATTAAGACATATACCGGTAAGTCTTAATAGCCAGGGATCCTTTAAAGAGTCCAGGGTGTTCCAAATGAATTTGATTCCTTGATATTAAATCGTTTGAGAACCACTTGTATTGTAATCGTATATCAAACATGATGTCCATTTAACCAGCTCTGAAAACCCGGTTCCGGAAACCGTTCCAGATGTGATGGAACCCATTCCGGTTATTCCACCAGTTCCAGGATCCCAACCATAGACTGTAAAAAATATGGACGGTGTTAAGCCATTGGTTTCTATGCTGCGAAAATGACGCTTTTTTTTGGCCCTTGTACGGGTTCCACCATCATTATAGAAATCAACATTTATTGGTAGAAATGGTACCATCTCGAATGCTATTGGCAGCCAACGGTCACGTGCAACCGCAGGGATACTTGGGAGAATGTGGTGTTGAGCTTGCTGAAAATAAAGCACACAAACAAGCCTATGATCACAAGCCCCTCCTACAGCATACCCTGCTATAACATTAAAAATAACATAAATCAGACCATATTTTCACAAAACGCATATCATGGTGTTTGAAACGAGGCTTTAAACTAGCGACAGGAACCATAAAGTATTCATTCATTAAGGTAAGAAAATCAAATGTAAAAGTTCGGGGGAAATTAATGGATTCCTATGGAGAACATGTTGCTTCTGGTACCAGAACAGCGCAACTAGCGGCCAATCATAGGAACTTTCAGTTCCGTGTTGCTTCATTTTAAATACGGACAATGGCCTCCTGATCCCAAACACAGATATAAAAAGCTAGATGCCTTGTTCTCCTCTGCAGTTCATTGGAGAGATGTGCAATAGTTGTAGTCCGGACTTCCTGGAAGAACCATGGGAACGCTGCCAGTCAAGTGACTACTGGCCAATCACAGCGCGACTTTTCCGGGACTTATCCAAGGACTACAATTCAATTCAACAGAGCCAGTTCCGATGTTGCGCGGGTCAGCTGTTCTCACAGGCTGCGTACGTAAAGACCCGCCCCCACCTGCCTCTGATTGGCCTAGGAACTTCCCTTTTGTGTGACGCACGTGGAAGCGATTCCCTTGGTCCCTCGATGCATATGCCCCAGAGCCGAAGGAGGCGTCTATGATCATAGACATAGAAAGGTAGACGCCTCCTTCGACTGATGCATGTGCATCGAGGGACTAAGGGAATCACGTGTGCATTGCTTCCATGTGCGTTACACATAGGGAAGTTCCTAGGCCAATCAGAGGTAGGTGGGGGCGGGTCTTTATGTACGCAGCCTGTAAGAACAGCTGAGCCGCGCAACATCGGAACTGGCTCTGTTGAATTGAATTGTAGTCCTTGGATAAGTCCCGGAAAAGTCGCGCTGTGATTGGCCAGTAGTCACTTTGAATGACAGCGTTCCCTTATTTTTTCCAGGATGTCCGGACTACAACTGTTGCACGTCGCTCCAATGAACTGCAGAGGCGAACAAGGCATCTAGCTTTTTATATCTGTGTCTATGATCCCAACCCTATCAGTTTCAGCTTTCCCTTTGTGTCGTTACCCCGGAGGGACAGCAGGGGGCAGTGACGGCAGAGTTCCAGCTGTGTCCACACATCCAGATGTGCAGCTAGAAGGTTGTGTTTGTCTATGGGTGGGTGAGGGAGGCATGGTTTAGAGCTCCTTTCACGGAGGTCAAGTGGGGATCGAATGTCTGCCTGCACAAATCACTGCTGGTAGGGGATCTAAAAAAGCAGGCGTCTTCAAGGTTTTTCAGCCTGAAGCAGGGACCCCCCCCCCCCCTCCCCACTGCATGTTATATAACAGGGGTCTTCAACAGGGGGTCCGGGACCCCTAGGGGGTCCTAGAGTTACAAAAGAGTGGCCGCCAAATCTTTGTGTGATAGGGTAATAGTTTTAAATTAAGAACTTGAACCCTCACATCCCAATTCGGAGGAGAACTTTAGCCAAAAATAGCAGATCTACAAGCTCAGAATAGGGATGCTAGGTCTTCAGGTGGTTGATGTAAGAAAAAGAATCCTATCACACAAAGATTTGACGGATCCCCCCTGTTGCAACTCTGAGGACCCCCCCAGGGGTCCCGGACCCCCTGCTGAAGACCCCTGGTCTAAAGTTTAGACTACACTCTCTGTAGAGTAGACATTGACCCATAACTTCTTTCATACTACTAGTAAGACACCTAAGGGCGAAAAGTGACCTCGCCCTTGCGCCATGTCTTGGCCATCTGGCCAGTGATGTATATTGGACTAGTTACCCATATATGGAGACCCCTGGTACCCATAGATATTCACAGATATGGGCTTAATATTGATGACGTCAGAAATCTCCACATATGGGGCATACAAGGGATTTGGTTCCCCTGGCACCAAAGGGAACTTCATATCTCCCTATATGGGCATAAAAATTATTTGGTTCCCCTGACATCACAGTGATGTCAGATTAAGAGAGTCAGTGTGAGGTCAGAGCGACAAACCCATAGGGCGTAAAAAAGGGTACACGGACACGGACATGATGTGCCGTTTCTCATAGTTTTTTTCCTCCATCACTCTCTACCTCCATTTCTTCCTTCTCTTCCTCATATCTCCACAGTCAGGTCACCCAGCCCCACACACACCCACCCAACCACCCACACACACACACTCTCACACACACACACACACACACACACACACACACACACACACACACACACACACACACACACACACACACACACCCAACCACCCATACACACACACACACACCCAACCACCCATACACACACACACACACACACACACACACACACACACACACACACACACACACACACACACACACACACACACACACACCCAACCACCCACCGTCCGGCATTACGCACAAACAGAGCCCAAACATGGACTCAGACTCGTCTCTGCCGCAATTCCACACACACACACGCACACACACACACACACACACACACACACACACACACACACACACACACACACACACACACACACGCACACACACACACACACACACACACACACACACCTTTACCTAATATAATCCGCGTCATTGGCTAATATTATTACACATGTTATATATTACACACGTGTGCTCTATGTAATAGCATCTGTATCTGCTCTCCACTGCCTTAGATGGATAGATACACAGAGATGGTGCTGTCTTATGCCCCCCCCCTCCCAGAACTCCAATGAAACCCTATGCTGGCAGGGAGAGGGGGCCCGAAACCGGGGAGATTATGGCTTTACTGCCCAGACAACCACAGACAGAAAGAACACACACTCGCTATACTATATTAGATAGAAGAAAAAGAAATGGGGGGAAAAAAAGAAAACACGTTAATACAGACTTCCCGAAAAGGCAGACAACCCAAGACCAAGAGTCCAAAAAGACCCAAGAGCAAAGACAGTATCCACTAGCAGTGGTTGTCAAACTTGGGGTCAAATTATTTTGTAGCGTCCCCAGATGATTAGCTTAATGTATTTGTTTTCCTCTCAACGGTAAACAAACCAACACACAGAATAAAGGTGGTTGCACACTGCTGCGTTTTTCGTTGCGAAATGCGTTTTTCAGGGCAAGGAGAGAGAGAGAGATAGAGAGAGCAAGGGACCGAGTGGTGCGCGAAACGGGCCGCAGTGTGCAAACGTGATTGACATAACGTGAGGTTGATTTTTTTATTTGCGTGCTCCGAAATTCACTCCGATATTCGGCCCGAAAAACGCACCAGTGTGCAACCACCTTAAGTGTATACAGGGTATCTGCACATTTATAAAGTGACAATTTATGGACTTTCAAGACCGTTTTAATACCCAACTGGCCAAACTGTCAAATATTAAAGGACCACCTCACCTCTGGGACAACCAGATCTTATTTTATTGTTGTTTGGGACACTATCAACACAATCCTGAGTTATTTTTTGTGTTCAATCTGTGTTTTTAGATATTTTAGTATTTCAACATGCTACAACTGGTCATATGATGCTTTGTAGCATGATATTGCATCATCTATTGCATCATATGATGCGAAATGCATCATATGACCAGTTGTAGCATGCTGAAATACTAAAATATCTAAAAACAGATTGAACACAAAAGATAACTCAGGATTGTGTTGATCGTGTCCCAAACAACAATAAAATAAGATATGGTTGTCCCAGAGGTGAGGTGGTCCTTTAAGTAAGCAAGAGGCGAACATTGTAAAAATAGCTGATCTACGTGCTCACAACGCCTCGCAGTGCGAGGCGTTGTGAGCACGTAGATCGGCTATTTTCACAATATTTATCTATGGAACCGAGTCACATTAAATTTAATACCTACAATTCCAAGTGCTTGTCAGGATGGGGGTCCCCAGTTCAAAGTATGTTTATTTTGGGGGTCACGGCCTAAAAAGGTTTGAGAACCACTGCAGTAGAGTGTCAGTGAGACGATAGAAATAGCACGGTAATTGAACTCAGAATGTATGTCAATTCAGAGCTATTTGGCCTATGGAGTGAGCGCAGACCACCCGTCGAGCTAAAAACAGAAACAGAAATCTGACTTCATGTCGTATGACGGTTTCGCCGCGTGCCGCAAATAGCCGACCTACAAGCTCATATAGCGCGCCGCGGATGTCTCGCGTTGTGTGCTTGTGGGTCACACCGTTCTACAGTGAAGTATACCAGGGGTCTTCAATGTTTTCAGGCCGAGGACCCCTTAGCTGAGAGGGGGATACAGCAGGGACCCCCACTACATACTGTATAGAATTGTGTTGCAGATTTTCATCGATTTCAGAGATAGATTCGTAGACTTGTTTGACAGCACTGTCATCAGTCCATGCATGTTGGATTTGTGTTAATGTGTTTTTTTTCCAGACATTTAACTACTTAAATTGTCAATACTAAGTAAATTTGACCTTTCACTCTGTACTTGGTCTGCTCTTTTTCACCTCCACACCAAACAAAATGTGAGGCGTTGAGAGCTTGTAGATCTGCTATTTTTGGCTAAAGTTCTCCTCAGAATGGGGATGCAAGTGTTCAAGTTGTTAATTTAAAACAATTATCCTACCACACAAAGCTTTGGCGCCTGAGGACCCCCTAGGGGTCCCGGACCCCCTGTTGAAGACCCTTGAAGTATACAAGACATGGGGCTTTTGTCCGTGTCTGGGCTTGACATTATGAATTCCATGCTCAATGAAAGAGGGTTTATTCCTCAAATGAATAGCATCCACAGTGTGATATTCGGCGCAGTGGTGTAAAAGTAACCAAGTACTGTACTTAAGTATTTTTTTTTTTACTTTACTGAAGTGTTTCCAATTTTCTGTACTTTTACTTTTACTCCGCTACAATTATTTGAAAACTTTAGTTACTAGTTGCTTTGTAGATTTTGAGTATTATTACAAAACATACAAGTAACCACTTATTACGCCCCATATACATTTTGCCATTTGAAAATAGTCGAATGCGTTGCATTGTAGATTGGCTATTTTCTTTGAAAGCTTTCTGTGAAATGGGATATTCTGGCTACTTGTACTTTTGTTACTGCCGATACTTTTGTACCTTTTCCGAACTACATTTTGAATAACAGACTTTCACTTGTAACAGGGCATTATTGCATTATTGATACCTTTACTTAAAGGGATATTTCACATTTCAAAAAAACTTTTGGTCATTTTATCATCTAATCAGGCTTTTATGAACACCCTGGACAGATTTTAATTTGCCTGATTCAGTATTTAGATATTTGATGTAAATGTTATCAGGCCCTCCTCCTGCAGGACGCCTCCCCATACACACCCATTGAAACTTCAAACTCCATTTTAACCATGATAGATTCATCAAAAACACCCATTAATTTGTCTGGTGACTCATACTACCCTCCTAATATGTGAGCAGGCCGTGCTTTTTTGAATAACCTTTTTCATTTATTTGTAATAATTCATTGGGAAAATGGAGGAAAAAAATACAATAAAAAAAAAGAAAAAATATTAAAAATAAATGAAAAAAGTTATCGAAAAAACACGGCCTGCTCACGTATTAGGAGGTTAGTATGAGTCACCAGAAAAAAATAATGGGTGTTTTTGATGAATTTATCATGGTTAAAATGGAGTTTGAAGTTACAATGGGTGTGTATGGGGAGGCGTCCTGCAGGAGGAATAGGCCTGATAACATTTACATCAAATATCTAAATATTGAATCAAGCAAATTAAAATCTGTTCAGGGTGTTCATAAAAGCCTGATTAGATGATAAAAAATGAGATGATAAAATGAAAAGTGAAATATCCCTTTAAAGTGATCCCTGACTAATACGACAAATATGTCTTAATACATTATAATTGTCCTCTATAACTACAATGTAAAATTAAAAACACCTTAAATATTGTATTTCTACTAGAAATAGCTAATCTTTCACTCAGTAGGGGAAATGCCTGTCGCAAGTTGATGATGTCATAAATGTCATGTGTCATTTTTATGGCATGCATGTGCAAAAAAACAAAACACAAACACATTTGAAATATTGATTTGATGCTCATATTAACCATAGGAAGTATTACGTTTGTTTTTATTTTCACATGCATGCCATAAATTCCATAGGGATAGATCACACTTGACATTTATGACATCATCAACTTGCGACAGGCATTTCCCCTATTGAGTGAAAGATTCGCTATTTCTAGAAGAAATAAAATAATTGAGGTGTTTTTAATTTTACACTGTAGTTATAGAGGACAATTATAATGTATTAAGGCATATTTGTCGTATTAGTCAGGGATCACTTTAAGAAGAAAAGTTAAAACATGTGAGTACTTTCCCCCCCCCCCCCCACACACACACACACACACACACACACACACACACACACACACACACACACACACACACACACACACAGCATGTGTAGATTGGGAGGAAGGAACAGTTATTCCGGGGTCCGGTCTCGGGTTTCATCTTTTGCAGAGCTCCCTCCACGAAGGATCAATCCTGTCCTATAATGACTAACTGGAATGTATCTGCCACATGCCTGCATTAGCATGCTATGGTAACCCTAGCTCGCAGTGTACGGACAGTCTGGGCGATCCTGAAGGGCCTGACGTGTGGAGTCAATTAGTTTGAGTATGTTGTTCCTTTCTCCTCCTCAAACCTCTTGCATTACAGCAGGGTTCTTCAACGTTTACAGGCCAAGGACCCCTTAGTTGAGAGAGAGATGAAGCAGGGACCCCCCACAACCTGTTCATACAGTGTAGATTCCATATAGGGTCATCGTTTGACAGCACAATCATCAGTGAATATGTGTGTTCAGATACTTGAACCGTCAATACTTAATAAACTTGACCTTTCATTCTGTACTTAGTCTGCTCTTTTCCCCCTCTACACCAAACCTCTTTGCCAAAAATAGCTGATCCACAGACTGCGAGGCGTTGTGAGCTTGTAGATCTGCTATTTTTGGCTAAAGTTCTCAGAATAAGGACATTAGGGTTCAAGTGGTTAATATAAAAAAGGAGAAAAAAGGTTTCTATCACACAAAGATTTGGAGACCCCCCCTGTAGTAACTCTGAGGACCCCCTAGGGGTCCCGGACCCCCTGTTGAAGACTCCTGCATTACACAGTACATATCTGTCTGTCTCTCTGTCTGTCTGTATCTGATTTATATGTATAGGACTAGATACAATACCTCCCGTTTGTAGCCTACAACAGATCAGAATACTCAGGTACTATGAACTTCTTTAAACCTGGTGTCCCTGCCTGGTTTGGGTTTGGGTATTTAGTCCGCCATTTCTGTAAAAAAAATCAACATTTACAGAAATGGCGGATCGATGCGCTCGGATGTGGTGCATTGATTGATTGCAAGCCTGTATCGATCGGCTATTTCCACTATTCGGCGTACAACAAAGTATATGGTTGATTGATCACCACTTCCATCAATCAATCAACTTGTTTCTCAGTCTCAACACAATTATAGGTATTAAAAGTGAGATGAGACTCTTTTTTTGTGCAGGCTTCATGTTTGGAGTTCATTTAAAAGAGAATGAAGCAAGTGAGGAAGGTGGAATAGAAAATTAAAGAACAGAAAAGCCAGAAAATAGCTTAAAACCAGAATCATGTCAATTAGAAGAAGTCCTGACTCACATTTAGACCATTCTGTGTAGTGTGTGTCAGTTTGATGTAGCTTAGAAAGCCCCCACAAAGTCCTACATACTATGTGTACTTTGCATCAGTATTGTAGTGCAATTAGATCAAAGAAAAAAATCACACCCAATGTGAAGTGAGCGGTGGTCGTGCTTGCATAACGTCTTCATCAATTGGTAATTGGTGATGTAATACAGGCTACACACACACACGCACATTGCTATGGCAAAACGCTGAGGAAAACACATTGCTATGGCAAAACGCTGAGGAAAAGTGACTACAGATAGGTCTAGGATGTAATTGGTGATGTAATATGGCTACACACACACACACACACACATATTGCTATGGCAAAACGCTGAGGAAAACACATTGCTATGGCAAAACGCTGAGGAAAAGTGGCTACAGATAGTGGCTACAGATAATTGGTGATGTAATATGATGTAATATGGCTACGCACACACACACACATATTACTATGGCAAAACGCTGAGGAAAACACATTGCTATGGCAAAACGTTGAGGAAAAGTGGCTACAGACACACGCACAGCCAGTCTTAGGAGCGGTTTACCACCGCTCAAAAATCGACATTATATAGTGGTGGTGGTGGAAGTGCCTTTATTTAGGCCTAAAATTATTGAATGCTTTAACCAGTGAAAAATAGCAGATATACAAGCTCACAGCGCGGCACCGAGTGCCGCGCTGTGAGCTTGTAGATCTGCTATTTTTGAAAAAGTCGTGAAAATGTGTGCAAATCTTTGAATATATGTATTTTCAAAGCGAACGTTTGTAACTCAAATTTTGCTTCTGGGTGGTCCCTGGAACTAAATATTTTGAGATGCGGGTCCGTGGCCAAATAAATATCATTTTGGGGGTCCTTCACATGAAAAGGTTTGAGAACCACTGACACAGTAGTCTCTCAAGAACAGAACAACTGAGCTCCAGTTAAGTGAAAAGGACCTTTTCTTTGACGATGGCAAGCCAGATTGCTGACATAGAAACATAGGTTTTTTTTTTTTAAATCTTAGAAGGATTCAAAAGACAATTATAGAATCTGGTCAAAATTCTAATTTTCAAGATTTTTCAAAAATAGCAGATCTACAAGCTCACAGCGCGGCACTCGGTGCAGCGCTGTGATCTTGTATATCTGCTATTTTTCAATAGTTAAATCATAAAATAATGATACACAAAATGTGTACCCATTCTGAATGGGTTAATTCCGGCTGGCATGTAGGGCAGCAACAAAGGATCTCCACTCCTGTCTGTTCTGGGCCAGCGTCTTTATAGAACCCCAGGTGTGATGCAGGGTCTTCAGCTCTCCTTCCACTGTCCTACGCCAGGTGTTCTTGGGTCGACCTCTTTTACGTTTACCGTCTGGTGTCCAGTGAAGGGCAGTTTGGGTGATGTTGCCCTGCTCTCTACGGATGACGTGCCCAATCCAATTCCACCGCCTTCTCATAAAGATGGTAGTTAGGTTGTCCTGTTTATTGGAGATTGTTTTCGGACAGAATATTCTCTGTATTTTCAGTAAGCTCTTGGTGTGAAAGGCTGACAGTTTGTGGAGATCATTTTCACATTATATTGTAGCCTACTTTAGTTCACCGTTTCCCCAATTGTGGGTCGGGGCTTACCCATGTACAGGTACCCATTTTTGTCGCGAGTAAATATCCCCTTTTTTTCTTCTTTCCTGTATTCAAAAAGTATAGAAGTTTAAAAAGTTTAAACAAAAAAAATCACACCTTTTCATCAATTAAAAAGATTATTGAAAAATTATGTGAAAAAAGAAACGTTATTTGTATTAACACTTCTGCATCAGAAAAATCAGATAATTTCAAATAAATACATTAAAGACGTAGTTAATCCTTCCAAACTCTAGTTTGGATCCCTGGGGGAAACATCTTTCTCTTTTGGGTCACGTGGTTCACGTGGTTAAAAGAAACCTTGAACCATGATATATACAGTATATTTACTAAATTTAGCGCGTATATTACACACACACCACGCTCGTTGCGCGTGACTCCAAAACACACATATAGAACTTGTGGTCTAATTCCAGACAGGCAGACAGATGGGCACCCGTCCCGGGCCCGCGTCTGAGTGGTGACTCATAGGGGTTTCTTTTGACTGTCATCTCAGGGTGTCAACTCAGCCGGGTGTCACCCAGTGATGCAGCAGATTATAGTAATCTGGTTACCAAGAGGAAGGTGGCTTGGATGGATGATGACACCCGCGGCTCATATCGCAAGCACTGCATTTTAGGAGTGCATTTCACTTGGGCCGTTCATGGTGCGTGTGCTTGTGAGTGACACTCACTCACACTCACACAAACTTTGTCTCAATTCCAAACAATTCATATGATATATATGCCAAATGTTGCTATATCACATTAATAATATATCAAACGTATATAGCGCTTTTCAAGGTACTTAAAGTCGCTTTACAAAACAAAATAAAAACAACTTTATTAGAACAAAGTTAAAAGGATAAAATCTAAAAAGTACATTAACAGGGCACACAAAGAATAAAACTGAAGGGAGGGTGGAGTAAAGTTAGGTAGGGAAAGCAAGTCTGAAAAGGTGGGTTTTGAGGGAGGCTTTGAACACGGCAAGGGTGGGGGCTTCTTTTATATGAGGTGGGAGTGGGTTCCAGAGGGTGGGGGCTGCAACTGAGATGGCCCTGTCACCCCAAGTGCGTTTTTTCGCCTTATGAGTGAATTTCAGAAGGTTCTCATTTCCAGACCTGAGGGTGCGGGAGGGAACATGTCGTTCGACAAGGTCTGAGAGATAGCTGGAAGTCTGGTTATTGAGGGCCTTGTAAGTGGTGATCAGTATTTTGAAATCAATCCTGTATTTTATTGGGAGCCAATGGAGGTCGTGGAGAACTGGGGTTCATTACTGGGGTGACATTAAACAATGAAAGTGCTAGGACTACTGATAGCTGAAATTCATGTAAAATAAGAGGTGAACACACATGTGAACATACATTAATGTCACATATGAATGTACACTTGTACGTATACACTAGGTCTAGGAAGCACATGCTTCACAAACACGGACTGCATGTGAGGCACAGATGAGCTTCTTGCACCTCCTGCAAGGAATACCAGTAGAGTCGCCGAAATGAAGGTCGCCCGGAATGGTCGCCGACAAGTGTCGCCGACGTGTTTGGAATAGTCGCCTGGCGTTATAGAAAACTCATCCAGGCAGTGAGAAATCTCATCGAGAATGGTCGCCGACGTGTTTGGAATAGTCGCCTATATTTATAAACCATTATAGACAACAAAGGTATAAAGGGAGTGAGTGAGTGAGTGAGTGAGTGAGTGAGTGAGTGAGTGAATGAGTGAGTGAGTGAGTGAGTGGGGTATAAACCAGTATAGCCTACTTAGCATTTAAAACTCTGATGCCCAAAATAGACATACAAAGTGCATTTTGTATGGACATTCAACAATCATAGGCCTATTAAGAAAACAATCCCAGGCCTGTATGAACATTAAATGAGAATAGGCGCAGATTTTTTTCTTTCTTTTTTTTAAGATTCGATTAAATCAAATGCATGTCACTGGTATCAAATAGAAATAATTTACTAAAATGCCACAACTTAGACCTGACATTATAGAGTAGGCTATCACATGAATATTATAGCTTTGCGTCAAGAGTTAGGGATTAGGGGAACGTTTAGAGTTCACATCATCACACTAATTGTAATATTAGGCCTACATCCCAGCCAATTATTGTAGGCTATTACAATAGGCCTATAGGCAATTTGTGTCGGAGATAAATCGCTGTCTGATATGACGGTAAAAAAACAATTGAAACTCAGCCCTGCACAGGACCTGGACGTGGGTACCCTTTTAATTGATTGACTGATCATTTACAGGCTACAGCTGATGGCTTTGATTACTTCTACTTGGCCCCGTATAGAGAAATCTCTCTGTCCATATGGCAATGGCAAAACGCAATTAAATGGGCTGGCATTACGCACGACGCGTAATGCGTACCATGTCTCTCCATTAGTGTTCCACACATAATTGTTGCATCAATTGCTATAATATAACATTCCAATTCATAAGTAAAATGTATAAGCTAGTCATATCTGTCAAATATTGTTTTAGTTCACTAATAAAAAGCTAGTATGAAAGCAACTTCGTTATATAAGGTTATGTGGACACACCCCTTGTCTTAAAATATTTTGCAAATTAAAAAGATCTTCTGTGAAATGTAATTTACTTCTGTTGTATCAGCTATCATGAGTGTTTTATATGGATATGGGGGAATCACAAACTCGTCCCTTGGTTGAAACATCAACAGAAATGTATAGGCCTAATTATATCAAACTAGACCTATATCTACACAGTTTTATTTTACTGTCTGACAGCATCATGTTGCGAGCTGCGACTCAGCACATAGTGGCACGTGCACACATTAGACATCAAAGGGGGTTTGAGCCCCTGCCCTTTTATCCACCTGTAAAAAGTGCCCTCTCCAGTCTAGACCATGAATGCAGTTTTTTACTATGGTGAAAGAAATGCAAACGCCCTTTTCCGTGCCATACCTGAATGCAGGTCCTGAACTTGAATGCAACATCTTATGTTGAAAGAATTGACCTCTTTTAGAAGTGTCAGCCCCTGGCCCCCTGCCTCTCTAACATTCTCTGCACGTCCCTGGCACACACTCACTGACACAGCTGCACGCACACTGTTTTCATCGTGTCGTCTTGGTCGGAGCCGAGGCCCGAGCATAGGCTCGGGGTAGTTTGTGTCATGGAGGATGAAATGGATTGATTGAAGACTTTATAGTTTGCATAGAAAAAGGTAAAGTGTCATCATGACGTTTATTTCCAAAGCCACTACCACCGCACCACTGTGGTAGGATTACGAGCGGTTTTAATCCCAACGAAGCGATCTGTGCAGTCAGACGTGCTGCTATTAAATCTGCAGATCCAATACGTTTGTTTCTCTCGCAAATGACAATCTGGCAACACCACTGGCTGGCTCGCTTTCCGCAGCTGTGATGGGATGCTGAGATAGGGTGGCCACCAGCAGGACCTCAGAAAGGAGGACGCTTTTCCGGGGTGCACTGTATGGGACCCCCAAATTGATATGTAGGCCTATTTAGTCGCGGACCCCCTTCTCAAAATGTTTTGTCCCAGCCAGGAACCCACATATTATTCCAAATTTGTAGGCTACACTTTGAAAAATAAAAATAAATAATAGATCAAGCTCATAGCTTGTAGATTGGCTATTGCCTATAGTGTAAAATAGGTTTAAAGTGGTTTAAACTAAAAGACTCTATTTATGCACCCAAAGACCCTTCATGAATTATTTTATTTTATGATGAGCCTAGCTACACTGTATCTTTTTTGCAATTATTATTGAGTTAAATTGTCCCATTTGAAATCTAATCCACATGACTGGCATAGCAGAGGGAGATATATGGGTAGGCCTACTTGATAGAAACAGCACATTGAGTAAAGTTATTGGTTATTGCCTGTCAGTCAAAACATGCATTGCGTTCTTCCTTTGCTGACACCAACCCGGCCGTTACACACAGTGCTGCACTGCTGCAAGTGCATGATAGCCTACTCCTTCAAATCAATTTATTAACTAATTTACCTTGCTCCATTGTTGGCTAAATGACGTTTCGTTTCGGCGTCTATTGGGCAAATCTGAGCTGCCTGCAGTTCATACAACTACTCGCCGCGGGTTTCATCCACAAGCGTTGGAGGAGCGACTGGAGCGTTCGGTGTGAAGCAGTTGAGAACGAGCACTAAACGAAATGCACACACACAGCACGCGACAAGCTGCGGTGCGGTGTTGCGCTGTCACTGTGAGCTTGTATATCTGCTATTTTTCTATACCAGTGAAATGGGAGATTTGCCGCACTGTAGCCTAATCACTCTGAAAGCCGGACAATTAGGTGTCCGGCCAGAGGCTGCGCTGGGCGGAGGACAGCACGGTCAAAAACCGGACTGTCCGGCGTAGTACAAAGCCACCTGACAAAGCTGGCTGGCTGCATGCGTCTCTGATTTCCTCTATCCCAACATAACCGCAATTTAGCTCATGTGTTTAAAGCAACACGTTGAGGGGCCAGGATGTTTAACAGAAGACAGGTACAGCTACAGTTATAAGCTTATGTAACGTGTGAATGGGTGACATATGAACACTCACTTGAATACCCCACTCACTCACTCCCTCCCTTTGTTGTCTATTTTGGGCATCAGAGTTTTAAAGTAGGCTATAATGGTTTATAAATATATGGGTAGGGTAGCCTACACTCACTTGAATACCCCTGCCACTCACTCACTCACTCACTCACCACTCACTCACTCCCTTTATACCTTGTTGTCTATAATGGTATAAATATAGGCGACTATTCCAAAAACGTCGGCGACACTGTCGGCGACATGTAAAAGCTGTCGGCGACAATTCCAAATCAGGCAGGCGAGAATTCCACCGAAATTGGTGAGCCTTCCTCGGCGACTCTTCCACGTTTTCCGGCGACCTTCATTTCGGCGAGATTACCTGTTACCCCTGCAAGCAGTCTGTGTCATTCTGTCTGCTGTTGTAGGACACTCTGAACAGGAGTAGTTCACCCCCACAATGATTGTTTTTCTCTCTCTATGGATTACTCATACCTTGGAAACTTGAGTTCAATAATATGTTTTAGTTTTTTGTCGCATTCCTAAGACAATAATTTTATCTTACAATAAATGCGAGAAGTCTCTGCGTGTCTGTGTGTATGTAATCCGCGTATCTCGAGAACCGTTCGTCCCACCGGCTTCAGATTCGGCATGCGCGTTCCCCGCCACGGCGCTGAGTGCAGTGCCGGGCCTCGACCCGACCCGATGCGCGGTTTTCCGAAACCGGCGCAAAACGTTCGGAATCTCCTTATGCGGAGCTGATTGTTGGACATCAGGCTGTTCCGGAGGAAATCGCCGCAAACGGTGACTCATTGTGACATCACTTAAAAGGCTCTGACATCACGTACGCCACATGATTCAACAAAAAATGCCATGGTTACATATTGAACGTCATCAGTATGACGTGTTCTGATGTTCATATATGGGCTTAAATTGACACAGGTAAACATATGGCCTGTGTCCATAAATGACAACAGGTATAATGGGATAGGTTCCAATTCCGGATGCAATGTCTTAAGAATGTGAAAAATACAAAAAATATATATTATTGAACCCATGTCTCCATCCATGGCATGAGTAATCAATAGAAAAAAGTCATTTTGGGGGTGAACTACTCATTTAAAGGAAACTTCACCCATTGTCAACCTATCTTCATATAATTGGTGCTCACTAAATGCTGGTGATAAAAGTGGCTCCACCACTAAGTCTGAGTCTCAAGAGCGCTGTGGACACTTGAGAAACGTGCCTAGCTAGCAGTGACATCATCTTTAGCCAAACAAAGATTTCACATTTTTGTATACTTAGATTTTTATGAACGGGAGAACAATGGCTTCCCTTATAGCATGCTAGCTTTCCAACGTTAGAAAGCTTGCCGTTTCTATTGGCTTGGATTCCACATTGATGAAGTCACTGATAGGCGGGTTTCTGGACTGTCCACAGGCCTCCTCTGAGACACAGACCGAGTAGACAGAAATGATGCCATCTTATAATGAACATTAGTGAGGACCCATTACAGTATATTGACAATGGGTGAAGTGGTTCTTTAGGTACAGTACTTGAGTAAATGTACTTGGATACTTTTCACCACTGCTTGATGCCAAGTTGCCAACATACTGAAGATGTTGAACTCTATACATAGTCCAGGGTTACCGTTGTCATTTTGTATTACAAAATAATAAATAAATACAAAATCCCTGGAAAAGATTTGGAATGAACCAAATGCTTTGGAAAATGCTTGTACTGTACAGTACATACGTTGTGTTTTTGGCTATTGATTTTGTTCATAAAAACGTGTAGCATTACGTGCAATATTGTATGTAACAAAATGTATCGCTGCGTGGGAGCGTAAGCTGTAATCCTGGGCGCTGCTCTCCCTCTGCCAACCTGGGGAGAGCCTAGCCTCGCGTAGCCAGGCTTACTCATCTCCGAAGAGAAAAGCCTGGTGACAATAGAAGGCAGAAAGCGTTCAACTTCCGCCGTAGGAATTTCACCGGAAGCTGTATTTTTTTCACGGTGCGGTGTTCCTGCAAACGTATTCCCTGCACGAAATTAACTCTGGTCTACTTCTCCTGCTCCGTCGGTTGCACTCGCAATAAACAATATACAAACAAAAACATTGATTCAAGCAATGTTACACCTATTAAGAGCGAGTTAAGAGCTACAATCTATTTTAGTTTTTTCGCTGGGGAATGTAAACAGACCCGCACCGCATGACGTAACGTCCGTTAAACGCAGACTTCCGCTAGAAATCTTGGAACACACCGGAAGGCATATTGTCTACAGGGTGGGGAGAGCCCTGAACTGAACTCATGCTGCCTTCAGCATGAGGAGTGAGCAGGCCGCTTCTTATCACCTGACAGGGGAGGGGGAGTTTCCCCAGTAGGACGTAGCACGCGGAAGGAACACGTTATTCCAACCAGTTCCTTTCCCCTCCATCAGGCACCCCGGCTGGCCAGGGGGAGGCAGTGTAGAGACCAGGATTACTGCATGCTTTTGTGAGGGTACCTACCCTAGGAGACACGGGGAGAACATGCAAATTCCACACAGAAAGGCCCTTTTGCCAACCCCACAACGCTGGTGAATGCTAACCTGGTGAATATTATCCACTATGCCTAAACCTAACCCTAACCCTTACCCTAACATCAGTAAAACTATGCCTAAACCTAACCCTAAAACCTAACCCTATCCCTAACCCTTAGTCGAACTAATGAAACGTAGAAATATCGAGATTTCCCCATGCTGCATGCGCTGCACAAGCTGCACGAGTGTGGCCTGATATATCAGGATATCATGCGACAAAAAAATAATAGATCTACAACCTAACAACATGTTGCACTGTGATACGTTGTTGGCTTGTAGATCTGTTCTTTCTTGTGAAGTGATTGCTGTAGGCCTGGAAATTGGGAAAAAATACTTTTTTTCCCATAAAGTTATGGCAAGGTTTAGATTTGATTTCCATTGGTACAAATGTGTGGGAACCCTGAAATGCTTTCTTGAAATTCACTAAACCCCCTCTGTCAAACATTTGAACTAAGAGATAACAGTCACACACACACGCACGCACGCACGCACGCGCACACACACACACACACACACACACACACACACACACACACACACACACACACACACACACACACACACACACACAGTAACACACTCTCTTTGTTACAATTACACCCAACAATGGGTGAAAAAAAACACAGAATAACTCTTTCATGTTTCATAATACTCCTTTTGTTAATTTGGCTCCTATCTACGTCCTTCTGTAGGCTTCTGAGCAGCAATTGAGTTCAAAGAAACGTTTACAGAAGCGAGAAACCTTTCATGGCTTTGTGAGAGAGCATTAACGCAGGGTTCAACACTTTTGATTAACAGATTAACAGGTTAAGACTGCTTGTTTGAATGTGTTTCCTCACTATACTTTGATTTGCACATCAGTCCTTATGCACAGAAGAAGGATTACCATCGCTCGACTTTAAGATCTTAATTTGCATGCTCGGCCTGCAATTATTCATTATTCATTAAGAACATGCATGCATTTTTTTTCTTGACATAAACAACGTGCACACACCACTTTCATTAACTCTTCCATGGTGCTGGATGGTATTCGGTATTACAATCCCCCCCCCAAAGATCCAATGTTCAGTGAGTAAAGTGAGCGCCCACTGATTGCCTCTGCATTGATTTATTGAAACAGATTGACGTTTTTGTCAGTCGCAACAAGGACCCTTTCTTCTCAAGCCCTCTCAAGCAGGGTTGCCATGTCCGCTTGTTATAAGCGACTTTGGGCTTGTTTTTCTGTAATGTACCTTGTTGTGACCGTCAGGTCACAGTTACTATAAAAACCTCTACACTTTTGCCCTACTCATATCTCCGCCACTGTTGTTGGCCCTATCCATGCCAAACTTTGCACACACACCCCTTGGATGGCAAATCACAACCTCCAGCCATGATTTTTCACATGGCCCTCTTCTAGCGCCACCATCGGGCTGATTTTTGCAAAACACATTTTTGGACACTGCTCCAACAGATTTTGGCCCAAAATCACGCAAAGTGGTAGACAGTATCTCTACAGTCATGTCATCAACATGGAACTGTCCCATTTCCCATATTCCCTCTTGATTGGCTACGATTGCCTTCTAAAGTTTGTGTATGGGACGTGACGGTCGCTTATCTCCCGATTAGGAAGTCTTATTGGTAAATATCGGTAGTTGCGGCTTGCATAGCGACGTGCTGTGAGCTTTATTCCATCTTTCCCTTATAGATAAACTTTATTTTGCCGCGCTACTCCTCCCACAGTTTTGGTGGCACACACTTGGGGCATACAGTATGTCAAATCGACCGGCTTCATTGGGAATCAATGCCTTGCATTTTGCTAAGAGATATGTTATATACTTTAATTTATATATACATTTATTTGTGAATACATTTGCTCCATTTACTTTAGTTAAAAATGCAACTTTTCCCAGAGATGACTGACATCATAGATGCTTGACATCATATACCACATATTGATGACATCATGGATCTCCATATATGGGCATAAAAGAGACAAGGACGGAATGGTTAGCACCGCTCCAATAGGGACAAGGACAGACAGACACAGAGATATCTGCAAGTGTGACTCGCCTCAAGACAACCACACTTGTAATTTCCAATTGCATCTTTCTAGTTCTCTTATAGACCTGGGCGCTTATTTCTTTTTCTTTTACTTTGTTTTTATTTAAGATTGCACTATTAAACAACAGACATACTTGGATGTCTGTTGAAATTGGATGAAATTAAACCAAAAGTTAAATTGGACAAGGACAAAACAAAAACATAGAAAACTAGAAGCAGTGCTCTTCCGAGCACAGGTCTCCACCAGGCTGTGCGTCCTGGTGGTGCTACTGTATAATAGGCCAATGTAAAAAGGGTGGCATATGTTCTTCACCATAGATCTTTCATGGCAGTCGGACGCCGCATGCATGATTTGAAGCATTGTGTTCCAAAAATGTGTTTTGCTAAAGTCTACCTGCTGGTGGCGCTCTAACAGGCCAATCTGAAAAAGGTACCATTTGTTCATTGACCTAGTGGGAATATGTGTGGAAAATTTCACGGTAATCACAAGCTGCGTTGATGATTTGTGGCATTTTGTTCAAAAACGGAGCAATCCTGCAAAATGTGGAAGCTAATATTAGCCAATCAGGATGGAATATGAAATATCATACGGATCGGACTTGATCACATGACTATAGAGATACTGTGTACCGATTTGCGTGATTTTTGGATAAAATCTCAAGGAGTAATATCCAAAAATGTGTTTTACATAAGTCGGCCCAAAGGTGGCGCTATAAAAGGCTGATGTGAAAAATGCAGGGCAAAGGTTTATCCTTAGCCTCTAGGGAGTGCGCTTACAAAGTTTGAAACTGATCGGTGGAGTTATAGGTAAAACCACAAATCGGCCTGTTATAGCGCCACCATGAGACTGATTTCAAAAATTTGAAGTGGCATTTCTTCCTCGACCTAGTGGGAACGTGTGTGCGCGATTTCATGATAATTGCACTTTGCGTTTGGGATTTAAGGCATTTGGTTCAAAACGGCTCAATCCTACAAACTTTGGAAGCCAATCTTAGCCAATCAGGATGGAATATGCAAAATCGGACAGATCCGTGTCGATGACATGACTGTCGAGATACTGCCTACCGATTTGTAGGATGTTTGGACAAAATCTGTAAGAGTAGTGCACAGAAATGTGTTTTGCAAACATCGGCCACTAGGTGGCGCTAGAAAAGGCCCATTTGAAAAATTTAGGGCAGAGGTTCTAGATTGGCATCCAGGGAATGTGTGTGCTCACTTTGGCAGCGACCGGGCCAACGGCGACTGAGATTAGGTGCTCACAAACTGCGAGGACACACGCACGCACGGACGGACGGACGCACGCACGGACGGACGGACGGAGGGGAAAACATACTCTCCCCCATGCCTTTGGCTGGTGGAGACAACAAAAAGAAAAGTACAACATTACGGGGGATCACATTATATGCCTTCTTATTTTACATTTCTCCTTTTTTAAATGTATACAGTAACCATATTCCCATACTTTATTACAGAGTTCTTCCTTTATTTTGAGCTTAAATGTTAGGTTTTCCATGTCCTGAATTTTGTCCAAGATTGCCCTCCATTGCCAGTAGTCCGGGGTATCATCCTTAAGCCAGTTCCTGGTAATTGCCTTTTTCGCAGCAACCAGGAGGATCTTAGTTAGATATTTGTCCCCTGCCTGTATAGATTCCTCCATATGACCCATGTATCTACCAGACATGAATGAGGAATGTCATATCCCAACACCTCACATATAACCGAATGTATGACATCCCAGAAAGGCTGGACCTTTTTTACAACTCCAAAAAATGTGCGAATGATCAGGATCATTTTGGCATGCACATTTTCTCCAGCAAAATAAGTTGAGTTTTAGTTTGTCTACTCTTAATTTGGGGTGTGCTCACTGTGCTGGTTGCTTATTTCTCTTCTGACAACAAACTCTCTGCGTCCCGGTCTTCCCATGGTGTGCGTCCCCAGTGTGCGAACCCCTGCACATCTCCCAGTGCGGCACGCTCGGTAGTAGGCCAACTTTAATGCTATTAGCTCTAATCCCCTGAGCTAAATGAGTTATTTTAGTCCCTTCAACTCAAGCTGTGCCGCGTTACTGTATCACTGTATAGACCAGAGGTTCTCAGACGTGGGAAAAAGTCTCATTCTATTACTCTTGCCACCGAAATGTTGAGAATGCCCTGACACCATCCATTAAAAAGATGTGTATGACTGGCTTCTTTCTAAACTAGCCTGAAACACCATCTGTCAGGAGAGCACAGTTTCCCTGAGAAGGGAGGTGTCATGCACTCCCGACATTTTCACTTTTTCCTCCTATATACATACAGCAGGCCTATTGTATATATTGTAGTGTTTTTGTATACTATACAGTAGTGGTTCCCATACATTTTAGCCTGTGACCCAAAAAGAGAAATTAGACTTTTCCCCCCAAGCTAGTAGCCTGACACTCAGCCTGAATTGACATTTCGTTTCATTCCTTTTAAAGGGGTGTGGCTAGCGATTCAGCTAGGTCTGGAACCAGGCTACCAAGCTAGTGAAAACAGACGATCTACAGACGATCTACAGGCTCACAACGTGTCGCTTCGCGCCGCGTTGTGAGTTTGTAGATCGGTTTTCACTACTTCTACTGCTTGCTTTTTTGGGAATGTATTTTGATTTTTTTTTGAAAAAATAACATTTAAAAACATAAAATGTAGGAAACCAAAAATTAAGGGACTCATAAAAATGTGTCCGCGACCCACAATTTGGTCACGGCCCACTATTTGGGAACCAGTACTATATATAGTATATTATATCATACATAGGATCACAATTGAAACAAGTCCCTCAGACTTTTTTGTGTTTTCCTCATCCTTTTAGCCCTAATGTCTGACTGTATCTCAGTGCGCTTCTGACTAATGAAGTATTCAATTGATCAGTCAATTAAATCATGTCAAGCATCCCTGGTTTGTTATGCATTAGGCCACGGACAAACATTTGATGATTTTAGTTTTTAGTCTCTGGGACCGCACTGTAAAATCACAAGTGTTTATTTAACTCTAACAGTGTACAAATGGAACGGGTCAATTTGGTTCCATTTGTACACACAGTTATAGACCTGCAAGGGTCCTCCACTTCACCACTTGGTTCCATGTGTACACTCACAGAGTTACAGACCAAGGGTCCATTTGGTTCCATTTGTATCACACTCACAGAGTTACAGACCAAGTGTCCATTTGGTTCCATTTGTACACTTTCAGAGACACATAGGGTCCACAATCTAGGAATGTGACAGATAGTAGGAAAGAGATTGACAATGTTTCGATGAAAGAATGGTGACTGGCAGACTAAAGTTCACATGTTATTAAATAGACATCATGCTGCTCACTTGACTACAAATGCTTAGAACAGGGGCCTTCAACAGGGGGTCCTCAGAGTTACTATACAGGGGGTCCTCCAAATCGTTGTGTGATAGAACTTTAGCTAAAAAATAGCAGATCTACAAGCTCACAACGCCTCGCGCTACGAGCTTGTAGATCGTCTATTTTCGGCAAAGAGTTTTAGTCTAGAGTGGGAAAAGAGCAGACTAAGTACAGAGTGAAAAGTCAAATTTATTAATTGACGGTTCAAGTGGTTAAATATCTGAAGACACAAATTGACATGAATCCAAAATACACTGATGATTGTGCTGTCAAACAATGAAACTATATGGAATCTATGAAAAGGTTGTGGGGGGTCCCTGCTTCGTCTCTCTCTCAACTAAGGGGTCCTTAGCCTGAAGACGTTGAAGACCCCTATGGTAGACTAAAGTTCACATGTTATTAGACATACATCATATGCTGCTCGCTTGACTACAAATGCTTCTTCTTAGAATGTTGTTTACCCAGCATGTTGTTTGGACAGATGCCTGGCTTTGGTGTTTACCCGGTATCCTAGTTAACGTTGCGGCACTTTAATTGTTTTCTTTGCGCTCTTGTTTGCTTGGCCATTTGCCCTGTCATTTGTTGACTAGAGTTCCACTTGCATCTTACACTGTGTAAGTAAGTATTCTTGGGATAACACAGTGTCTGCTAGACGCCTTAATCGTTGCTGTTGACACAACATGGACATCTAAGGCAGATAACATAATGCTTCCTGATCCCCCGGCCCGCTAGAATTGATCCTACGATTGCACTTTGACCTTTGCACTTTGACCTTAAACCTTGACCCGATTCCCAAGGGCTCTATGTCAGTGGGACACCTGCCCTGTTCTTGCTTTACGCACAAAATAGGTTTGCCAAAAAAACAGGCAGCTGCAGAATCACAGTCAACTTTTATTGTCAAGTGACATATTATCTAAAGGGCTTTGCACACAGGCACGATTTTCAACAATTGCATTTTTTCCCGTTTGCTGCATGAAAACGCATTGGATTTGGTGTGCAATGCAGTACGGAATCCACGCTGCAGATCCAATTATGAGTCATAAAAGGAGTGATGAGTTTTCACCGCATGCGACAAGACGCACAAATCGAACTGGGTTCGATCGGGAAAAAAACACACTAACGCAGCCACCTGCCGCATGGCAAATTCGGAGCCGTTATGTGCATGAGGTCATAGAGAATCATTGCTTTCTTTAAAAAAATGAAATTGTCTGTTTTTTCCGTGTCGGGACCCCCAGGGGGCAGGGGTGTCATGCCACATTCTGGGCCCTGGGTACAAGGATTCGCTGTTAGCCCCTCTATGCATGTTCTTCATAGGGATAGGGGGAGGGGGTTGCAAGGCACCTTCCACCTTGGGCCCTAGTAACTCAGTCCCACTTCCCCCCCCCCCCCTTGTGACACCCCTGCCAGGGGGGGTCCCCACCACATGATGTTGGGGAGGTCCCCAGATGACAGTGAAGTGACAATTTAAGGACTTTAAATTCCTTAAATTGAATACCATGAATGAAATGAAAAAATACCATTACTGCATCAAATGCAATCAACAAATACTATAAAAACGAGTGGCCAAATAAGATGGAGGCACACATTTGATGATCTACAAGCTCACAACGCCTTGCGTCACGAGGCGCTGTGAGCTTGTACATCTGCTATTTCCACAATACTTAGTATCTGTAGAACCGAGTCAAACTAAATTGAATGCCTCAACCCGTGATGTGATGGTCAGGGTGGGCGGGGTCCCCACTTCAAATATGATTATTATGGGGGGTCTTGTCATGTGGCCTGAAAAGGTTGATAACCACTGGAATATAACAGTAACCCAGTGGTGCAGAGAGAATGCCAGCCAGGAGTCGCGCCAACTCCGTTCACTTCATGGGGCCAGGTGTTCTACATACACATCTATTGGTGAACAGTGACTAAACGTGAACCAGAAGTTTACAGAATGCATTGGAGTCTATGAGGGACCATTGTTTCTGACCCCACATTGGCAGAACACTCTAATACAAGGCTCTGGCCAGGTGTAAAGCTGTGGGCCTAAGAGACGGATAGACATAGAGGTGGGTGATATGGAAGAAATACAATATTATGATATTTTTCAAAGTGGTACCACGATACACAATATTATCACAATTCTTTTTCATTGGTTTTTATGGTTATTTTTCAAGTTACTTAAAGCTATACTGTGTAAGTTCAACTAGTGGTCAGTAGCGGTATTGCCGCGGACCACCGGAGCGGCGCCGCAAACCACCGCGACCGATAGTAATCCGTGGAGGGGTAGAACGCATGGTAGAACGTAATTTTCTGGCCAGGATTTGTGGATTAAGAGGTTAAAATCCTTCACCATGGTAAACACTGTAGCCAAGCGGAGGCGCTTCCTGGAGACCAGAGCAGATAAGCTGTGATTGGCCGGTAGTGTACCATGTGTGCATGATCGGCGATGTGATTGGGCAACGTATACACAACGTATACAGATGATGCAGATTACGTCATTTTGGCGCGAAATCCGGTCCACGGCCAGGATCATAGAAAACATATAAAGAGAAGGCTTCAGAAGCTGAAAATAACGGAGTGGGCGTTCTAAAACTTTAGCGATTTAACAGTTAGGACAATTTTAAGATTTGTTTTATAAAAAAAGTTACATGGTACAACTTTAACAGTACAACCACCTACAAGGTAACAAAAACTAAAAGAAAAATATCCTTTTGGGAGGTCTAAATTGACCCTTTGCAAGTATGTAACTCTGACAGTATACAAATGAAGTAGTGTGAGATGTCAGAGTTAAGGGGAGACCTTGACATTGTAAAGTTTGAGAACTGATTTAGAACCAAAATGCGTCTATCGTTGTATCACGGTATACTGTATACGATATCTCTGATAAGGCATAATCGTGGAGACATTGTATCGTCTCAACGATATTTATCACCATATCGCCCACCCCTAGATAGACATTCGCCGTCAGCAATGAGAATGATGTTTAGAAGTAATACATGTTGAAATGAATATGTGTATTAGTAAGAACAGGAGAAAAACACATAGAAACAGGTCAATACAAATAACACACATATAGCAGAAAATGCACAATCTCAAAAGACATCGTGTTGTGAGCTTGTACAGTAGATCGATCGGCTTATCTTCACTGAAAGTTAGCCCCAGAATAGGATGGGATGCTATAGGTTTCAAGTAATGAATGCGCCTCGCATTCTGAGGGCAGACAAGCTGCTTTCCCCGGCAGGGGTGTATCGAAAAATAGCAGATATACAAGCTCACAGCGCGGCACCGAGTGCCGCGCTGCGAGCTTGTAGATCTGCTATTTTGGAAAAATCATGAAAATCTTTGAATATTTCAAATCCTTCTGATGTTTCTATGTCAGTGGAGCTCAAACCTTTTCACGTGAAGGACCCCCAAAATGGTATGTATTTGGCCACGGAACCCCATCTCAAAATATTGAGTTCCAGGGACACCCCCAGAAGCAAAATTTGAGTTACAAATGTTCGCTTTAAAAATACATATATTCAAAGATTTGCACACATTTTCACGACTTTTCAAAAATAGCAGATCTACAAGCTCGCAGCGCGGCACTCGGTGCCGCGCTGTGAGCTTGTATATCTGCTATTTTTCAATAGCTAAAGTATAAAATAATGAAGGCCCCTCCACCTTGGGCCCTAGTAACTCAGTCCCACTTTCCTACCCCTTGTGACGCCCCTGTTCCCCGGCCTCCACAGAGTGTGAATGAACCCACGCTGCTATGGTGAGAGAGTGTGTTTATGTGTGTTTGTGGGTGGAGGAGGAGGAGGGGGAGGGGGGAATAAGGCAGGGTGGCACCGTGCCAGCCTGGGTGCAGGCTCTAAGCCCAGGAAAATGGCAGTGTGGCCTTATTGGCTCACGTGCTGACTTCATCCTTCTAGATGAAGGTTAGCAGGGAGTCCAGGGACGTGCAGAGAATGTTAGAGAGGCAGAGGCCGGAATTTCTAAAAGGGCCTTTTGGTGAAAATATCAAAAATAGCAGACCTCCAAGCTCACAATGCGTCACGCTGCGAGCTTGGAGGTCGGCTATTTTTGGTGCTTGATAAGATATCACACTGAACTACGGTAAGCATAATCAAGTCAATAGTACTAGTGGAGATGTGGCGTAACGGCATGGATTTCTACACAGAGAGGGCAGTTCTTTCAACATAAGATGCTGCATTCAAGTTCAGGAGAGTTTGGACAAGTTATTTCTCTTGAATGCTGCCTTCAGGTATGGCATGGAAAGAGGGCATTTGCGTTTCTTTATAGTAAAAATCACACCCAATGTGAAGTGAGCGGTGGTTGTGCTTGCATAACTTCTTCAGACTAGGATTTGAGTCTAGGATGTACAGGCTATGCTACACACACACGTTTTGCTATGGCAAAACGCTGAGGAAAAAGGCTACAGACATACGACATATGACATCACTAGACAAACATGATGCTACGTACACACATTTTACTAGGGCAAAACGCTGAGGAAAAAGGCTACAGACATACGACATATGACATCACTACACAAACATGATGCTACGTACACACATTTTACTATGGCAAAACGCTGAGGAAAAAGGCTACAGACATACGACATATGACATCACTACACAAACATGATGCTACGTACACACATTTTACTATGGCAAAACGCTGAGGAAAAAGGCTACAGACACACGCACAGCCACTCTATGGAGCGGTTTACCACCGCTCAAAAACTGCATTCATGGTCTGGAGAGGGCACTTTTTTTTTACAGACGGAGAAAAGGACGGGCTCAAACCCCCTTTGATGTCTGTGTGTGCACGTGCCTGAAGGTTAGGATGGATGACACGGGCGAGGAAAGCAAAGGAGAGGAGGCTAGAGTTTCACCCTCGGAACACTGTCTGCTCCCTGCCTACTGTCCTGCATGTCAGTGTGTAGCACAATTCTGCTGGATAGATACATCACCTGATTCACTGGTCCCCATGACTCTTTGGATAGCTGACTGCCTGATACAGTGGTCTGGGCAGTTTTAACCCAAAATGATTCCCCTGCAGTCCACTCCAGCAGTATTCTACGTCTTGCTATTAAGGTGGCAAATGCCAATATGTTCAATTTCTTTGTGGTCAAAATTTGAAAGTCTGTCGGTACTCCAAAAATGGCAATATGGGGGAGGGCTCCAAATGAACCGAGAATACCTCAGACAGCACTCCAAAGACTTCAGTCCAAAAGTGTACCAGTCTGGGACAGGACCAGAACATATGAGTGTGAGTTGCCGGTGATAAGGAGCATCTATCGCACTTGTCGTCAATTCCAGGGTAAATTGTGGCAAGCTTAAAATGCCGCGGCACGACTGGTCTTCAACCAGCCTAAGTTCTCACATGCCTCTCCCCTTCTCAGGTCCCTCCACTGGCTCCCGGTTGCGGCCCGCACTGAATACAAGACACTGATGCTGACCTTCAAAGCAGCCAAACGCATGGCTCCTCCATACCTCCAAAACCTGATCAAGCCCTACACCCCCACCCGTGCACTTAGATCAGCCAACTCAGGGATGCTAACAGTACCCTCGCTAAAAACCCCAGGGCAAAAATCCACTCGTCCGAGACAGTTTGCCCTCCTGGCCCCAAAGTTGTGGAACAAACTCCCTGTCGCACTTAGAACAACGGACTCACTCGCTAGCTTTTGCCGTGGACTGAAGACTCACCTTTTCAGACTCCACCTAAACCCTTAGCACTACTGAAACACTCAATGACCATACATGAAGCTAGTCAGCATTTGTTTTTAGGTTTTTAGAACCTTTTCTTGACTGATTATTTAGTTTTCTAGATAGATATCCATTTGCATTTGTTATATTGCTGTTGATGTATTGACATATCCTGTTTATTATTGTGATGTTTTATCTGCTTATTGTAAGTCGCTTTGGCTTAAAAGCGTCTGCTAAATGCCTAAACTGTAAACTGTAAGCTTAGATTTACAGTAATGAAGTCTATGGAAAACCTTGAATTGAATAAGGCCTAATCTTGCACACGACGATGACGAGTTAACCCGGTCAATAGCTCCCTCCCACCATTCTTTAAAAAAAGTTTCACCCAACTCAGTCTCCCACTTCTCTCGATTCCTAACTAGAGGGGTATCATTCAAACTCATGAGCGAGTGGTAAGTCATTGAGATCTGACCTCTCTGTCCAGGCTGGAGTTTAAAAGATTCTCCCAAGGTTGATCTCTTGGTCTTTCCGGAAACCAAACAACCTGTAGTGAACGAACACCAGGCTTTCCCTCAGAAAGCCTGGTGGGCGAGGTTACTGATACAGCATAACCACATCGATGCACACATCGCCATGTGCCTCAAAGACCCCAGTGTATGTGACCCCATGGGACCCCACCTTGACAACCACTGAGGTGTGGTTTATAAAATAAATAAATAAATAAAACACTGCTTTTGTACTCCACTCCACTCCATCCTAAATCTGAGAGCTCAGCGGTTTGTGTAATAATTCACCATGCAAGTGGAGTGGAGTGGGCGATCACTTTGATTCACTACACTGTCACTGTACAGTAGTACACACTTTATAGGCTTTATATGAGAGAGAGAGAGAGAGAGAGAGAGAGACAGGCGCGCACGCGCACGCACGCACACACACACACACACACACACACACACACACACACACATTTTAATTCTTTATTTGAATCCACAAATTACAATTAATTTACGGGGAAACAAATATTAACGGGTTTGATATTTCATGGACACTTCATGGATATACATAGCACCTTCTCCACACAGACAAACTGCCCATAACTGCTGAAACAGAGCAATATTGTGACAGCTGTTTGGCCTTGGCCTTTGTCATGCCGGCGATTGCTAGACCACTCATGGTCAATTTATGTACATGGCCCAGGCTTCCAAATATGAGTATAGAGAAACGACATCTATACCCAAGATCTGTTATGATTTCAAGCAACGGTTGGTACTTAGAGTGCTTGTCTTGGAAAGCCTGGTCCATGTACAGGTCGAAAACACAACCCACCTCCAAAATCAGAACCTCTCTGTGTCTGGGGTCAACAAAAACAATATCCGGTGTGTTTGGGATGCTAGCAAAGACATCATAAGCACAATCAAACCAATCCGGTAACACTCTGGAATGTTTATGCATTGCTGCACTAGATGGCACACATTTTCTAACTGCATCGGACACTAAGTCGACAATGCGGTCGTGGCGAGCAATGTATAGATTTTTATATGCACTGCAACCGTTTGTTATGTGTGCTGTGCGATGGATTCTAGGTGTTGTTCAGAATCAGAATCATGATGGTTAATACAGAGTGGGCTATGGATGTCGGGATACCAGATTGACAGATTGTACTTTGTTGGTAATACTTGCAGTCTTGCTTTGATGGTAAATTTTAAAACATCCTCTCCAATAGCAGCATTTTTGTAAATTGAATGTGAAACAGAATGATCAGCCGAATCAATACAGGCCAACTTTCCCTGCAATCGAAGTCCACGCCAATGTTGTTTGGCCTCAGTCCGTTTCGCATTAAGCAGAACCCTTCTAGCTGTATCTTCTTGTAGCCTAGTGTCCCCTCTCTGATGAGTGAGAACGGCTTCCACCGCCACACTGGGGTCTGTAACTAGTCCATCAGAGGTGGGCACTTTGACGTTGTTTTTTGCCCATTTTATCTGGACTCCAGCCCGATGGCAGAGGTCATTGAGATCTGGCCAATCAGACCAGACCCCAAAGCCCTTGGCTTGTGAGTCCAGTTTTCCAGAGTCTTTCCTCCTGAAACCCAGGAAGTTGTTCTGGTCTTCAACAGCCAGGGGGACCTTCCTCCTGCGTAGGTCCAGTAGGAGAGATGCCCTGGCCATTTCTCTGACAGTGTCATCATCGTTATTGAGCATGTGCTGTAGGTGGGTTAGCCTTGTTGCTGCATAAATCCACTCTACATTTGGGACCCCCAGGCCCCCTTCGCCATATGAAAGAAAGAGAATGTCTCGTGTGGAGTGTGTGTTTAGGCCAACCCATTTTCTGGCCAGCTGGACAGTTCTGTTTGTCATGTCTCTCAGTGCATTTTGTGGGATGTGTATATTGGCAAAGAGGTGTTGTATCTTCGCCAGGGCCACTTCTCTCACAGCCTGGAGCTTCATGACTACGGGGAGGGGAGACAGGTCAATCAGGTTGAGGCGATGGTAAAACTCTGTAGTGAGCTCCTCAACTTGCTCCCCCCACTCACCAGCGATGTTAAACTTATGGCCCAGGTACATCTCATTACGAGAGTACACCCGGATGGGTTGGCCCATTATTAGGAAGGAGGGGGGCTTGTCTTTCTTGGCCTTGTACCAACGATTGCCGCCACTGCGGCGTTCATGAAGCACAGCACATTTTGTGTGTTTCACCTCCAGCCCGGACCAGTGGAGGAATTCATCTGTGCGTGCCAGCATGTTGGTGATGAAATTCTCCTCTCTAGATGACACCTGCACATCGTCGGCGTACCCCTGGACAGGGTTTGGGGACCGGATGTGGGGCGGAGCGCACTGATGTATCCACTTCATCCATTGGTTGAGGGCTAGGATGAAATTCACAGCGCTCCACGGACAGCCAGTTTTTATTCCCACCTTGAGGGAAATTGGCTCTGTGAGCTGCTGCCCACAGATAACCTGGAGAAATGAGTCTTGGTACACATTGGAAATAATATTCACAAAAGGCTGAGGTAGATGTATTTCCTCCAGTGCATTCAGCATCACCTTATGTGAAAGTGTGCCAAATGCATCTATGAAATCCAGGAAAACAGTATAAAATCTAGAGGATTCATGTTTGAAATCATCTATGCCTGTTTTTAGGCAGAAAACATGCACACACACACACACACACACACACACGCGCGCGCACAGTCGCGCGCGCGCACACATACACACACACACACACACACACACACACACACCACACACACACGCACGCACGCACGCACGCACGCACGCACACGCACACACACGGGAAAGAGAGAAAGATACACACACGCACACACACACACACACACACACACACACACACACACACACATACACACACACACACACACACACACACACACGGGAAAGAGAGAAAGATACACACACACACACACACACACACACACACACACACACACACACACACACACACACACACACAGAGAGAGAGAGAGAGAGAGAGAGAGAGAGAGAGATGGAGCGATCATAGAGGGCGTAGTACCGCGTCTTTTATTGCGTGATGGTGAAATCCTGGTGTGTGAGAGAGAGGGCGAGAGAGAGAAAGAGAGAGAGGGAGGGAGGGAGGGAGGGAGGGAGAGAGAGTGTGTGTGTGTGAGAGAGAGAGAGAGAGAGAGAGAGAGAGAGAGAGAGAGAGAGGGAGGGAGAGACAGCGAGAGACCGCGAGCGCGCAGTAAAAGTGTCATAGTGTCGAGAGAGAGAGAGAGAGAGAGAGAGAGAGGACTGTTTGCATCATTCCATCGCCACCACCAACCAGGCGTTAGAAGAAGAGCCATTATATTATATATAGATATACCACTCTGCCTGCCTGCGGTGCGCACTGACTGAACAGACAACACAAACGCCAAGGAATACAACACAACACACACACAATGTCCTAGACTCAACCCTGACGCAGAGAGAGAGAGAGAGCACCGTCATCCCAGCACAGAGAGAGAGAGGCGTTAGGTTATAACCGTCCATATAATTGCAGGTAAGGAAGGTGTTGTTGTGCTGTTGATGGTGGATGGAATGTCTGTAATCTAATCTATTGACAATGCGGTGGTGATACTTTGGCAGCGATCCACTGTCTGTGTGTGTGTCTGTGTGTGTGACGTAACTGCTGCGTTCTACCTGGCTGCACGCTACGCAGAGGCGTCAGTTGGGTATGGCAAAGGTATGCTTGGCTACAGGGGGGAAACATTTTAAATGTACTTCTTGAAATAAATTCATCCGTGTCTGTTGTTGCTAAGGTATGGCAACATGACTGGTGTGCGTGCGTGCAAGACACCATGTCATGTTGCCATACCTTAGCCCTTTCTGAACTGACGCCACTGTATACTATACCCTCCATGCATAATGTGCATTACTATAGCCTACAATAAGGGTGATTTCGTGGTTCGATTGGTTGTATTTAGTTGTCATTGCAGTGGTATAGCCTTGGAAGACATGTAGGCTATGTGATCCATTAACAGCCTATATGACTTTAACTTATAATGTCAAAGTCGATAAAATGCTGCACTATATAGATTGTCTTGGTCCAATAAGGGCTATTTGCAGTGGTGTTTGCTACTTTGCAACGCCTGTATCTGGCTGTGTGTTTTAGAGACGATATGTGATCGAGCCTGACTTTTACTTATAGCCTAAATGTCATAATCGATAAAATATAGCCGCCTACTGTACATAATTTATGATTGTCTTGACCTTGATCTTAGGGCTATTTGCAGTGGTGTTTGCTATAATTGCAGCGCCTGTTACAGGCTGTAGGCTTTGTGTTTTAGGATATTTTGAGGCGGAATATCTGAGTAGACGCATAGTGAGGACATTATACTGTAGTCTGGTGTAAAGTGGAGCAGTGGAAAATGTTATTATGCTGGCTATGATCACTGCTGGTTTCTACCGGTTCGTGGGGAAGCAAAAAGACGAGGCTCCTTCAGAAGATCATGATGTCTTTTATCAGTCCTATAAAAGTGGATTTCAGGGACTCTTTAGGTTCCTTTTATATGGGGGTCTAAATTGACCCATACAAGACTGTAACTTTGACAGTGTAGGCTACAAATGGTCTACCCTTTAAGGAGTAGCCTAGTTTACCCACAAAATGACTTTTTCTATCGATTAGGCTACTCACCTCATGTAGGCTTAATTGAGTT